>NW_016816978.1:0-9587 GCF_001698545.2 Rhinopithecus bieti
TTAAAAAATTTAAAAAAAAAAATACTGAAAAAAAAGAATAGCTGCTGAATTTTATTGTGATTTTGAAATTTATTAAAATTATCATGTTTTTTCCTAAATGTGTTCATTAATCAATTACATTGATAAGTATCAGACACAAGACAACCTATGCATTCCTAGAACAAACCCTACTTGATCATAAAATAATCTTCTTTTCATGTACTGCTGGATTCTAATGGATAATATTTCATATATCATTTTATATTTGTCTTGACAAATGAGATTGGTCTGTAGTATGGTTATTTTTTCCATCATTTAATAAAGTTTTTTTTGCTAAGGTTATATTTATGTCATAAAATAAATTACAAACACTTTCCTTCTGTAAATGGTTTGGAATAGTTTTAATAATATTGGAATTATCTTATTACTAAAACATACTAAATAAAACTCAGCTTTGAAACTATCTGGCAGATTTCAGATCAATTTTATATAATCTCTTCTTTTATAATTGGTTTAAATTTTCTATGTCTTGAGTCAGGATTGGTAGCTTATATTTTGGTATGAAATAATTCATTTTTAACTGAATGAAAATGAAATTACAATTTATCAAAATTTGTGGAATGTAGCTAAAGTATTGCTTAGGGGAAATGTATACCATTAAAAGCTTATACAGTCATGCATCACTTAACAACAGAGATACATTCTAAGAAATGCATCATTAGGCAATTTCATTGTAGGGTAAACATCACAGAGTGTACATAAATCTAGATAGTATAGCCTACTACTTACCTAGGCTACATAGCATAGCCCATTGCTCCTAGGCTACAAACCTGTATAGCATGTTACTACATTGAATACTGTAGGGAATTGTAACACAATGGCATTTATATATCTAAATGTATGTAAACATAGAAAAGGTACAATGAAAATACAGTATAAAAGATTTTTAAAATGGTATACCTGTACAGGGCGCTTACCATGAATAGAGCTTAAGGACTGGAAGTTGCTCTGGGTGAGTAAGTGAGTGAGTGGTGGTAAATGTAATGGCCTAGGACATTATTGTACACAACTGTAGACTTTATAAACAGTGTACACTTAGGCTACACCAAATTTATTTTAAAATATTTTTCAATAATAAATTAAGCTTAGGTTACCATATCTTGTTTTGCTTTATAAGCTTTTCAATCTTTTTAACTTTTGACTCTTGTAATAACAGTTAGCTTAAAACACAAACACATTGTACCGCTATACAAAAGTATTTTTTCTTTATCCTTATTCTATAAGCTTTTTTCTATTTTTTTTTTTTTACTTTTTATTTTTTTTGTTAAAAACTAAGACACAAACACACAAACATTTAGTTTTGAAAAACTAAGACACATCAGCCTAGACCTACACAGCCTCAGAATCAATATCACAGCCTTTCACTTTCACATCTTGTCCTACTGGAAGGTCTAAAGGGACAGTAACAGGCAAAGAGAGCTACCATCTTCTATGAAAACAATGCCTTCTTCTGGGGTATCTTCTGAAGATCATGCCTGAGCCTATTTTACAGTTAAGTTTTTTTTTTTAATAGGAATACACCCTAACATAATGAAAAAGAGTATAGTACAGTAAACACAAAAATCAGTAACATGGCCACTCATTATCAAGTATTATGTACCATACATAATTGTATTGCTATACTTTCACACTACTGGCAGCACAGTGGGTTTGTTTACATCAGCATCACAACAAACACATGAATAATATGTAGCGCTATGCCCTTAAAATGGCTACATCACTAGGCAATAGGAATTTTTCNAAAACTAAGACACAAACACACAAACATTTAGTTTTGAAAACTAAGACACATCAGCCTAGACCTACACAGCCTCAGAATCAATATCACAGCCTTTCACTTTCACATCTTGTCCTACTGGAAGGTCTAAAGGGACAGTAACAGGCAAAGAGAGCTACCATCTTCTATGAAAACAATGCCTTCTTCTGGGGTATCTTCTGAAGATCATGCCTGAGCCTATTTTACAGTTAAGTTTTTTTTTTTAATAGGAATACACCCTAACATAATGAAAAGAGTATAGTACAGTAAACACAAAATCAGTAACATGGCCACTCATTATCAAGTATTATGTACCATACATAATTGTATTGCTATACTTTCACACTACTGGCAGCACAGTGGGTTTGTTTACATCAGCATCACAACAAACACATGAATAATATGTAGCGCTATGCCCTTAAAATGGCTACATCACTAGGCAATAGGAATTTTTCAGTTCCATTATAATCTTATGGGACTATTGATGCATATTGACCAAAATGTTGTTACGCAGCACATGACTGTATTAGAAAAGGAGAAAAGTCTCAAATCACTAATCTAAGTTTCCACCTTAAGAAATTAGAGAGGAGCAAATGCCAACTCAAAGAAAACAGAAAAAAGAAATAACAAAGAGCAGAAATAAATGAATTTTTTAAAAAGAGAAAAAAACCATTGAAACCAAAAGCTATTTTTTAAAAGTTGTCAATGAAACATAAATTTCTAGCCAGTCTGAGGAAGAAAAAAGAGGAAAAGACAAAATTATTGATATAAAAGAAGGCCATCACTGCAAAGTCCACAGACATTAAAAAACGAAAACAACAACAAAGCCCACAACACTAAGAGAATATTATGAAAAACTCTAAGCCTATACATTTGAGAACTAAGATAAAAATTAACCAAATTCTTGAAAAGCACAAGTTATTAAAACTCAATTAAAGGAATAGATAACTAAAAGTGCCCTATGTTTATTAAAGGAATTAAAGTTGTCATTGAAAATCCTTTCAACAACAGTAAACAAAAAATCTTTAGGCCCAGATAGTGTCAACTAATAAATTACACCAAATACTTGGGGATGAAATATTATTTCTACACAATATCATTCAGAAAATAGAAGAGAAGGGATCAATTTCTAACTCATTTAATGAAGACAGCATTACCATAATTTTAAAACCAGGAAAGACATTACATGAAAAGAAAACTGAAGACCTTGGTCCCTCATGAATGTAGATGTGAATATCATCAACAAAATATTAACAAATCAAATATTACATTGCATAAAAAGGATACTATATCACAACCAAGTGGGATTTATCTCTGGAATGCAAGGCTGATTTGCCACATTAACAAACTGAAGCAGGAAAAATCATCTGATTAAATGTTGAAAAAATTGAACAATATTCAACATCCATTCATGGTAAAGACTCTAATTAGACTTGGATAAAAAGAAAATTTACATAACATGATCAAGGACACTTACATGAATCCTACACAAACATAATATTTAATGGTGAAAAATTGAACGTCCTCCCCTCCCCTAAGATCAGAAACAAAGCAAGGATGTCATCTCTCACCACTTCTATTCAATACCATACTGACAGTCTTAGCCAGTAAGACTTGAAAGGAAAAAAATAAAGCACATGGTTTGGAAAGAAAGAAATAAAACTCTCTGTAACCACAGTTCCCAAGATTTCTTATGCAGAAAATTCTAAAGAATCTTAAAAAGCCGGGCGCGGTGGCTCACGCCTGTAATCCCAGCACTTTGGGAGGCCGAGGCGGGTGGATTACAAGGTCAGGAGATCGAGACCACGGTGAAACCCCGTCTCTATTAAAATACAAAAAATTAGCCGGGCGCGGTGGTGGGCGCCTGTAGTCCCAGCTACTCAGGAGGCTGAGGCAGGAGAATGGCGTGAGCCCGGGAGGCAGAGCTTGCAGTGAGCTGAGATCTGGCCACTGCACTCCAGCCTGGGCAACAGAGCAAGACTCCATCTCAAAAAAAAAAAAAAAACAGAATCTTAAAAAAAACCCACACATTTTAAAACTGTGAGTTTTCCAAAACACAAGTCAATTTTTAAAACTCAATTGTATTTCTATATACTAAGAGTAAATAATTAGAATTTAAAATAAAATGACTATATTTAATTATACCAAAAAAGAAAAATATACTTATGTAGAATTATGTAACAAATTATGTGCAGGAACCCTATGCTGAAAACCAGAAAATATTTGTGAAAGAAATCAAAGAATACCCAAATGAATGAAGAGATACATCATGTTCATGGATTGAAAGACTTAATACTATTAAAAAATATATTTCCCCCAATTTGGTCCCAGGCAAAACCCCACTAAGCTTTTACACAGATATCCCCAAAATGATTCTAAAATGTATATACAAAAACAATGGAAATGAACAGCCAAAACAATTTTTTAAAAGAACAAGTTGGAGAACTCACACTATCTAACTTCAAGAATTATTGTAGAGCTATCATAATCAAATCAGCGTGATATTCGTGACAGATCAATGAAACCAAAGAGAGAGTTCCAAAATAGACCTATGTAAATATAGTCAACTGATTTTTTACAATGGTACAAACACAGTTTAATGGAGCAAAAACAGTATTTTAGCAAAGAGTGCCAAACAATTGGATATCCACAGGCAAAACAATGAATTTTGACCTGAATCTTATCAACCTTATATAAAAATTAACTCAAAAGTGATCTAGATCTAAATGCAAATGATAAAACTGCAATATCTAGGAGACATCAGAGACAAAAGTCTGCATGATGTTGGATTGGCAAAGCATCTAAAAAATGTAACAGTAATCTCTGGACCACCCTTACAAGAGATCCTTCAGTAATTTCTAAACATGAAAATGAAAGAATGATATCTGCTACCACAAAAACATGCTTAAGTATGCAGCCCACAGACCCTATAAAGCAAGCACATAATGGAAACTACAAAGCAACCAGCTAACAACTTCATGATAGGATCTAATCTCACATATCAATATTAACCTTGAATGTAAATGGTCTAAATACATCACTTAAAAGGCACAGAGTGGGAAGTTGGATAAAAAAAAAAAAGACCTATCTGTCTGCTGTCTTCAGGAGACCCATCTCACATATAATGACACCCACAGGCTCAAAATAAAGGATTGAAGAAAGATCTATCATGAAAACAGAACACAAAAAGGAGCAGGGGTCACTATTCTTATTTCAGATAAAACAGACTTTAATCCAACAAAAGTCAAAAGGAACAAAGAAGGGCATTATATAATGATAAAGGGCATTACATAATTCAACAAGAAGACTTGGCCTAAATACTTACACACCCAACACTGGAATAGCCAGATTCATAAAAGAAGTACTTCTAGACCTACAAGAAGTCATAGACAGCCACAAAATAATGGTGGGAGACTTCAACACCCAACTGACAACATTACTTCATCAAGGCAGAAAACTCACAAAGAAATTTTGGACTTAAAAATTTAACATTCAACCAATTAGACCTAGTAGAAATCCACAGAATGCTCCACCCATCAACCACTGAATATACATTCTTTTCATCTACACACAGAACAACACTCCAAGAATGGCCACAGACTTGGCCATAAAGAATTTCAATAATAGTTTTTAAAAATTGAAATAATACCAGCCATACTCTTGGATCTCAGTGCAATTAAAATAGAGATCAATACCAAGAAGATCTTTCAAAACCACATGATTACATGGCAATTAAACAACTTCCTCCTGAATGATTTTGGGTGAACAAAACACTAAGGCAGAAATCAAAAAATTCTTTGAAAGAAATGAAAACATACCAAATATACCAAAGACACAACATACCAAAATCTCTAGGATGCAGCAAAATCACTGCTAACAGTAAAACATGAGAAAGATGTCAAATTAACAATCTAACATCACTCTTAGAGAAACTAGGAAAACAAGGATAAACTCGCCTCAAAGCTAGCAAAAGACAAGAAATAATTAAAATGAGAGCAGAAGTGAACAAAAATGAAAACCCAAAAATCCATACAAAAAAATCAGTGAAACCAAAAGTTTGCTTTTTGAAAGAATAAACGAGATTGCTAAACTGCTAACTAGATTGACAAAGAAAAGAGAGAAGATTCAAGTAAGCACAACCAGAAACAACAAAGTTGACATTACAACCTATCCCACAAAATACAAAAGATCCTCAGATACTATTATGAACACCTCTATGCATAAAAACTAGAAAACCTAGGGAAAATGGTAAATTCCTGGAAACACACAACCTCTACTATTGAATCAGGAAGAAATTGAAACCCTGAACACACTAATATCAAGTTCCAAAACTGAATCAGCAATAAAAGCCTACCAATCAGAAAAGCCCTGAACAAGGTAGGATTCACATCC
Organism: Rhinopithecus bieti; assembly: GCF_001698545.2. Lineage (NCBI taxonomy): Eukaryota > Metazoa > Chordata > Mammalia > Primates > Cercopithecidae > Rhinopithecus > Rhinopithecus bieti. The sequence continues at coordinate 6,188 of NW_016816978.1, forward strand.
AAATTCTACCAGATGTACAAAGAAGAGTTGGTACCAGTCTCACTGAAACTCTTCCAAAAAATTGAGGAGTGACTCCTCCTTAACTCATTCTATGAAGCCAGCATCACCATGATACTAAAACCTGGCAAAGACACAGTGAAAAAAGAAAACTGCAGGTCAATAACCCTGATGATGCAAAAATGCTCAACAAAATACCAGCAAACCAAATCCAGCAGCACATCAAAAAGTTAGTTCACCATGATCAAGTAGGCTTCATTCCTGGGATGCAAGACCAGCTCAACAAACACAAATCAATACACACATAATAAACAGAATTAAAACAAAACCATATGATCATCTGAATAGACACAGGAAAAACAACTTTTAATAAAATCCAACACCCCTTCATAATAAAAAGCCCTCAAGAAACTAGATATTGAAGGAATATACCTCAAAATAATGAGTCATTTATGACAAACCCACAGCCAACATCATACTAAATGGGCAAAAGCTGGAAGCATTCCCCTTGAAAACTAACACAGAACAAGGATGTCCACTCTCACCACTCCTATTCAACATAGTACTGAAAGTCCTAGCCAGAGCAATGAGGCAAGAGAAAGGAATATAAGGCATCCAAATAGGAAAAGAAGTCAAACTATCTCTCTTCACTGATGATATGATTCTATACCTACAAAACCCTATAGGCTATGCCAAAAGTCTCCTGAACTGATAAATGACTTAGTAAAGTTTCAGGAAACAAAATTATATACAAAAATCCATAGCATTTTTATACACTGATAACATTCAAGCTGAATGGCAAAATCAGAACACACTCCCATTTACAATAGCCATAAACCAAAAAAAATCTAGGAATACATCTAACCGAAGAGTTGAAATACCTCTACAAGAACTACAAAACACTGCTAAAAGAAATTACGGATAACACAAACAAATGGAAAAACATTCCAAGCTCATGGTTTGGAACAATTAATATTGCTAAAATAGCCATACTCTCCAAAGCAATAGAAAGATTCAATGATATCCCTATCAAGTCTAGCAATGTCACTTTTCACAGAACTATAAAAAACTATTCTAAAATTCATATGGAACCAAAAATATCTCAATTAGCAAAGACACTTCTAAGAAAGAAGAACAAAGCCAAAGACATCACACTGCCCAACTTTAAACTATAATACAAGGCTACAGTAACCAAAACAACATGGTCATGGTACAAAAACAAACACATAGACCAATGGAACAGAATAGAGAACCAAGAAATAAAGCTGCATACCTACAGCTATCAGATTTTTAATAAAGTTGACAAAAATAAGCTATAGGAAAAGAACTCCCTATGCAATAAATGGTGATGGGATAACTGACTAGCCGTATGACAAAGAATGAAGCTGAACTCTTACCTTTCACCACATACAAAAACGATCTCAAGATGAGTTAAAGACTTAAATGTAAAACCTCAAACTGTAATAATCCTATAAGAAAACCAAGGAAATACCATTCTGGGCATCAGCCTTGGGAAATAACTTATGAGTAAGTCCTCAAAAGCAATTGTAACAAAAACAAACATTGACAAGTGGGACCTGATTATACTAAAAAGCTTCTGCTCAGCAAAAGAAACTATCAACAAAGTAAACAGATAACATACAGAATGGGAGAAAATATTTGCAAACTATACATCCAACAAAGGTCTAATATCCAGAATCTGTAAGGAATTTAAACAATTGAAACTGGGAATGATGAAAGTGATTACAAAGGGACAGGAGCACAAGGGTATTTTTGTGTAAATGGAGCTGTTTTGTGTAACTGTGTTTGTGGATATATGGTTTATGCATTTGTTAAAAACTGTGCTTGAGGATATATGGCTTATGCATTTGTTAAATACTAAATAGGCAAAATAGTTCATTCAAAGCGTGAATTCTACTGTATGCAAATTTTAAAAATAAATCAAGATGTCAGCGAAACCCAAGATGAAATGCAAACTATGACAAGTAAATCTAACCATATTACAGTAAGTGACTTAGCCATGCTGAAGGGGATGAGACAAAAAAGGTACTGAGGTAAGAAAGTTTGCAAAAGGGTGTTTTCACTGGATATTGTTAAGGCTAAAATAAAAAAGAACTGTATAGCAACATTGTGCTCTAGTTGGTCAACTTGTCTCTCAGGAAGGTATAGGTTAGCAAGTCTGAAACTATTTTACATGTATAACAAATATGTAAATATATTTTAAATTACAAAAAGCAGTTTTCTCACTGTAAGAGGAAAAAACTATAAGCAAATTACAAATGCTAGAATGAACTTTTGGTGCTAGATTAGAGTTGAAATTTTTAATACAAACTTGTGTTTTTTTAAAAAAATGTATTTATGTTTATGTGCATATGTATGAATATATAACTCTAGCAAAATTATATGTATTTTCAAACCAGAACCTGTATATAAATGCTTATACAGTAATAGCTTTATTCATAATCACCAAAAACTGGAAACTACCCATGGGTCCTTCAACAGGTGAGTATCTATCTACCTAGACATAAATGTATGTGTTGATATATATTTATATGCTTTCCAGCTCTGTCTAGAAGTAGAGACACCTTAGAAGCAACAACTGTATCTAGTACCAAGATCTTGGTTTTATATACCATTCTCTAATATAAGAAATGGTCAAGACCAAGGGTGTGGACGAGAATATACAAGTATCTTGTCACATCAAAAATTAAGTGCTAAAACTTAAACAAAAATTAAAAATATAGTCATGTCAAAAGGACATAGAAGCCAATCTGGTGGACCTCCTAATGAGCAAATATGAAACAATTTGAACAAATGATAGTATTGGATAATGGGTCAGAAAATAAAATAAATATCCATGAATCCATATTGATACAAATAAATGATTGAATCAATAGAGGATCAAGAAAAGTTCTTCACAAGAATTTCAATTAATAAATGTAGAAGGAATGAAGAAAATAGAAAACCACCATTTATAAAACACTGCAGTAATAATCAGTGCACGCAATATCCTCCAATGAATGCTAAAATTAGGTGAAAGTTTAATAAGAAACGGGATTATCTGGATAGCCTCAAAGTTATCTTCCTCCCAAATAGTTACTAATTTTATTTTATTTTATTTCATTTTATTTTATTTATTTATTTTTTTTTTATTTTACTTTAAGTTCTAGGGTACATGTGCATAACGTGCAGGTTTGTTACATATGTATATTTGTGCCATGTTGGTGTGCTGCACCCATCAACTCGTCAGCACCCATCAATTCATCATTCATATCTGGTATAACTCCCCAATGCAATCCCTCCCTCCTCCCCCCTCCCCATGATAGGCCCCAGTGTGTGATGTTCCCCTTCCCGAGTCCAAGTGATCTCATTGTTCAGTTCCCACCTATGAGTGAGAACATGC
>NW_016816978.1:12321-29280 GCF_001698545.2 Rhinopithecus bieti
TTCCTTGAGCTGCTGTGAGCTCCACCCAGTTCGAGCTTCCCAGAAGCTTTGTTTACCTAGTTAAGCCTCAGCAATGTCAGTCGCCCCTCCCCCAGCCCCGCTGCTGCCTTGCGGTTAGATCTCCGCAGACTGCTGTTTAGCAATGAGGGAGGCTCCGTGGGTGTGGGACCCTCCTGGCCAGGTGAGGGATATATTCTTCTGGTGTGCCCGTTTGCTTAAAGCGCGGTATTGGGGTGGGAGTTACCCGATTTTCCAGGTGTTGTGTGTCTCAGTTCCCCTGGCTAGGAAAAGGGATTCCCTTCCCCTTGCGCTTCCCAGGTGAGGCGATGCCTTGCCCTGCTTCAGCTCTTGCTGGTCGGGCTGCAGCAGCTGACCAGCACCGATTGTCCGGCACTCCCTAGTGAGATGACCCCAGTACCTCAGTTGAAAATGCAGAAATCACCCGTCTTCTGTGTCGCTCGCGCTGGGAGTTGGAGACTGGAGCTGTTCCTATTCGGCCATCTTGCTCCGCCCCCCCCAAATAGTTACTAATTTTAAAGAGAAAAAAATGTTAAGGTTGGAGTGGAAAAAATCTGTTAGACACCACCTTAACCAAGTGATCAAGATTAACATCACCAGTAAAAAAACATACCACCATCATATGCCCACTGATATGATGTACTGAGGAGGGCAGATCCCCCAAAATCCACAACTTTAATCTGATCACAAGAAAACATCAAACAAACCCAATTTGAGAGACAGTTTATGAAATATCTGGTCAATACTCTTCAAGCGTGTCAAGGTCAAGAAACACAAGGAATGACTGAGAAATTATCACCGACTGGAGAATAGTGAAATCCGACAACTAACTGGCAATGTGGTATCCTGGATCAGATGCTGAACAGACACACTACACATATACAAAGAACATTAGTGGAAAAACCAGTGAAAACTAATGTCTGTAGTTTAGTTAATAGTATTCTGCCAATGTTAATTTATTATTTTTGAGAGTTGTACCATGGTCACGTGGGGAAGGCTGGATGAAGGGTAGATAGGAACTCTTTGTACTATGAAACCCCTCAGTAAGTCTAACCTTTTTCAAACTAAAATGTTAAAATGACATTTTAGTTATAGTTTTCTTTAGTTATAAAGAATTATATCTGTATCTCTCTGGCTGATACATTGTTTAGTGTATATAGCTTTATGAGTTTTGTGATTTTGAAAACTCTACCTTTATCATCGTATAACATCCTTTTATCCTATTTAACATAACTTTATTCAACCCTTCCTGGTATTAATATTTGTTTTAATTAGTCTTGCATTTTTTCACCCCACCCCCCCACTTAAAAGCACATCCCCTTTACCCCAAATGTTCTTTATCACTTTAAATGTCAAGTAATGTAAAACAAATGTATTTGTATGTAGTGCTCAGTGTTTTAAGCCCAATCTAGTAGTGTCTCCTACAAGGAAAATGTATTAGGTTGGTGCAAAAACAGTCTCAGTTTTTGCCATTGCTTTTACTTACCTTTAATGGCAAAAACTGCAATTACTTTTGCACCAACCTAACAGTTTATTTACATTTGGGGTAAAAGCCAATATACTTAATTTTATTTCAAGCAATTTTATATATGCTTTATTTCATTTGTCACTTTCTCTTTTTACTTTTCATTATTAGTTCTAATGTGATGCTATTACTATTTTTTCATATATTAATTTGCATGTTCTATTACACTTTAATTGCATTTTATGACAAATATAAAATATAAATTTTGCTATAGATACCAACTCTTTCTACCATCAATGTGCTCACTTCGATCACTGTCCTCCTCCATCCCAATATAATGAGACACTTAGAATAAGTTTTACATTTTTTACTTCCCCCTTCCAGATGAGGTCAAATTAGAGGGCTTTTACTCCCATACCTCAGCCCCATTTCCTAAGTTTTGCTGAAATTCCAGATTTTGGTTATATTTTCTCTTGAAGTATGTCTCCTTTATTTTGAAAATCCTAATTTGGTAGTTACAAACATCAGCATTCACTCTGAAATTACCTATTTAAATTAAGCTACACACATGGCACGGGTCATTGCTGGCTGCTCTCATTGTCTTCCTTCATCTTCTCTTTTAGTAGGTCTCTGCTCTGCTCATTTGTTTGGCTGAAATTCTCTCTCAAACATTTTATTCAGATATATATGCAGACAGTGTATATTCTGACTTCTTGGATTTCAGCAGAGATTTTTCTTTTACCCTGATAGGTAAATGATATCTTGGCTAGGACCGGAATCCCTGGGTTGCAGTCATTTTTTTCTCATGATCTGCAGATATTACATAACTATCTCAGTCTTCCAGTCTGATCCACTCTGATTCTTTTTCAATTTAAAAAATATTGCTCTGTTTGATAGTTTGTAAGATTTTCTCGTTATCTTTTAAGTTCAGGACTTTTTCCAGAATGTGCGTAAGTGTATTCTTATTTGTTAATCCTGCCTGAAACTTGAATTTATGAATTCAGTCTGTGACTTATGTCTGCCTTCAGCTCAGGGATATTTTTTCTTATTATTTGTTTAATTATTGCTTCACCATCTGTTCTTTGGTTCTCCTAGAAACGCTTATTTTATGTTAGAGCTTCTGGTTCTGAACCCTAGGTCTTTATTTTTTCTTCTCTGTGTTTTTGCTGCGGGAAGTATTCCTCCTACTTTATCTTCTAGACTACCAATTTGAGTCTCAACAGTGATCATCCTCTTACTCAGTTCCTCTTACTAGTTTTAATTCTTGTCTTTCTTCTAGAAATTATTTCACTGCTATGATTAAGGCTCTATAATTACTGTATTTTTTTGTGTATGTGCAATTGTCCCATCCAGCAGTTTCATTCCATCAGAACTTCCCATTTTGGGCTTTTGGTTTATCCTTTATCCTCCTGTCTACTGACTTTAATGTATCATCAGTTTTGTCCACCTTTAGAACTCAGATCCAGCTGGTGATCTTAAGTTATGGCAATCTCAAGACCAATGGACTGGTGGTATATCATTCAGAAAGCTGCCAGTCTGATATAGTTTGGACGATATTCCCTGTAAATTTCATTTTGAATTATAATCTGCAATGTTGGAGATGAGGCTTAGTGGGAGGTTTTCAGTCATGAGGGTGGATTGCTCATGGCCTGGTGCTGTCATCGTGATAGTGAATGCATGAGTTCTCACAAGAACTGGCAGTTTAAAGTGTGTGGCCCCTCCCCTGCCTCTCTTTCTTGCTCCTGCTCTGGCCATGTGACTTGTCTGCTCCCCCTTCACCTTCCACCATTAGTAAAAGCTCCCTGAGGCCTCCTCAGAAGCCAAGTAGATGCTGGCAGCATGCTTCCTACACAGCCTGCAGAACCGTGAGCTAATTAAACCTCTTTTCTTGATCATTACCCGGTCTTGGGTATTTCTTTATAGCAATGTAAGAAGAGCCTAATATACAGTCTCTGGCTGAAGGAGCAAGATGGAACCTTTCTTCTTTCTGATCAACTCAGCTGGAAAAGCTAGAATTTTCCAGCCTCGGTGTGCCCTCAGCCATCTTGGACATGGAGATGGGCAGGTCCTTCCAGGAATGTGCACATAAGCTGATGCTGCTCTTCCTTGAAAGGATACACAGATTTCTAAGTGTATCAATGCTCTTTTCTGATTCTCAATTCTCAACTCACGACTTTCTCATCACTAGTCCCAGGCACTTATCAAGCCTAGAGAAGAAAAAGTCCTACTCTTTTGCTCTTCAATTAGCCTGGTAGACATGAACCTGGTTCACACTAGTCTCCACCTATCTACTGGTTCTTATGGTTTGATGCTCCATGGAGAAAATTGGTGGGCAAATTTGAATTAGGAAAAGGGGCTAGCCAAAGTTATCAACAGACATCACCTCCAAAAACTACTTTTCAGTTTCATAAACTAAACTCCAGAAACACACGAGGCCATTCCAAGCTTGTTTATGGGACAGCTTGATGCCCAGTTTTTCCCAATGGGATGTCATATTCCCAGACCTGGAAGGCCTTAATGTCTCAGAACCCATCTATTCTGAGGAGGTGACTGGAAAAAAAGGTTAGCCTTCTCGTATCATTATTCATTATTATTAATCACTACCCTGATTGTGGCAAACACATTTAATCTTATTTGTCAAATTCAATTCATTAATCTGTCTACAATAATAACTGAGCACAAAGAAGGCTTCAAGGACTAACTGTCCTAGGTGCTAGAGATACATTGGTGAACTGGAAACCATTGCTGACTCCTGTCAGGAGCCCTGTATTAAAGAACTTTTGAGATCATGTCTGAGCTGTCTCAATAGAGTACTATAGTTAATTAGTGGTATCTGGACAGAGAATTTGAATTTGAACTCTGTCTCTGGACAGAGAATTTGCACATGGCAGCACATGTGTCAAGAACCGTCATTTTATATATTGGGTTGGAGTAAAACATGACTGTCTATTTTACTTTGAGCTTTTATTTGTGTGGCTTGGTGAAGTTTTTCTGATTCTGGGAAATCTAACAAATTTTGTATCAAATTTGGATCTACAAACCTTGTAGTTTCCTCCACAGTGATTGCTACACATTGTCTCATCTTCTCATTCCCACAACCTTAGAAGTATTTCTCTGGAGGATTTTAGACACTTTTTTTTTAGGATGATTTGGCAGAAGGTACAAGGGACAAAACTGTATAGCTCTTTGGCAATATCAGTTGCTATAAGCATCATTTTTAAATTGAGGAGTAATTTTCCATTCTTAAAGGAGAAATTCACTCCTTTCTCACAAGAGTTTCAGGTCCTTATTGCTGGTGAACTGGAGAGTGTCTCCTTAAATTTTATCCTCTGTGAACCTTTGTGTCTAACCCTAGTCCAACACCTGTCTAATTGTCATTCCTTTATAAGTAACTGATCTTTTCTCACTGGCTGCATTAAAGATTCTGTCTTCTTCTTAGGTATTCTGTAGCTTCACTGCAATGTGTACAAACAGATTTGTTTTTATTTATTTGGTGAAAGATAATTTTTATCTCTCATCAAAGCAGTAAATTCTCATATATTATCTCCTTAAATGTTGCTTTTTCCCACTAACTCAGTTCTTCCCCTCTGGGACTCTGATTTGATGTTTGTTACTTCATCTCTTTGTCTCTCTGCACTACATTCTGGGCAGTTTTTCACATTTCTTTTCCATTTCATCAATTCTTTATTCAACTCTGTCTAACTGACCTTTTAATGCATTTGTTATTTTTTAATCTCAATGATTATATTTCTATTTTGGAAAGTTCTGTATGTTTTTTCTTTTGAAACCTCCCTCCTTATTTCTTCCAGTTTTCTTCTTTCATGGCCTTACATTAAATTTTCTCTTTTAGTTCTTTTAATATTTATGCAAGTTTAGTTTATATTTTCGTGCATGTGATTAGAAAATCTGAAGTCTTTATGGTCTTATCTTGCTGTTTGTTATTGAGTAAAAAGTTTCTCACTCATGGCAACTTATTTCCTTCTGAAGGTCTTTTTTTAAAATTGTGAGTTTGCATTTATTCAATTTTATATGGGGGAATCATTTGAGGCTTGGGTTTAAGGGGTGCTCTTCTACACAGTCTCAGAGCATTTCCAACCAGAGAGTACTTTCAATCAAATGCTTAGTTTGTTTTTGTTTTTCTTTTTTTGGCTCACATGAATAGTGTAAATTTTGGTCCCACACCTATGAGAGGGCCAATTTATGGTTATACATTTTCAAGGAAGATATTCTTTTCATTTAGAGTCAAGAAAAATTTCCTTTTTTTTTTCCCCTTTGTAGGGGAACTTCCTTATCTCCCCTTCTCCAATTTGTCTTTTCTCTGAGTGCCATTCCTTGAGAAACAAGGATTTAGACACGGATTTCTGATCTGACCTTCCAACTTGTAATATTAAGTTTTGTCACTGTTCCCAGGATCAGCCCCTGAAAATTGAAGCTCTAATTTGTCTGGAATAGGCAGATATCCCAAGGTGGCCATTGGATCATTTCTCACCTTTCAGGAATATTACTTTACTCTTTTCAGCTTTAAGTATTTTCCTTCTATTTTTACCAGCTTAGTTATGGATTACATATATTTAAACATTTTATCCAGAATTTTCTGGTATTTTGCACTGGAGGGATTCTCAAAATATTTTGGTTCACTATATTGCCAGAAACAGACATCTCCATCATGTTTATATCTATCTTCAGCTGTTCACATTTTACATCTATATGCAGTTGATTCATTTATTCATTTTTATGGACAGTCAGGTCTCTAAAACAGATTACAGCCTCTAAAGGAATTGGGTTCCTTTCTGCATACGCCTACACCCTCCTTTTCATTGCCCATCACTGAAATCTATTAATCCATTAATGAAAGCAAATCTAAACAGAACATAGCAATGCCTTACCTTAGAGAAATAATTGTTTGTAAAACATTCTATGCCCTCGATGAAAAAATAGATACATCTTTGTATCTAAAATCTTTTCTCTTTCACAGATTTGCTTCCAGCCTAGTAGTAGTAAAGAGAGCACATCTTTAGTAAATTAGAATAGCCAAAGACAGTATCTGAATGCTTAAGACATAATCATGTCATTTCAGCACACAGTATATGTCTATTCAGTAGATAGTTGCTGAGCCAGGTGTTTCAGATACTATGAACCACCAGGTGTTTCAGATACTATGAACCACCAGGTGTTTCAGATACTATGAACCACCAGGTGTTTCAGATACTATGGTAAGTACCAGTGATACCACAGCAAATGAGGCCAACTCAATCCCTGAGATGACACTAAACATGTTGTTTTATGAAATACTAACATAGACATGAACGAATTTAGTCCACACTTGGACCCTATCCTGCATACTTCCACCAAACTTAGCCCCTAAGGGCTCTCTCCTTTATTTTCTTTTCTTTTCCATTTCCTTCCCTAATATGCAGCATGGATACAGAAAAATATGAGCAGAACCTTAGCTTTCTCCATTGCTGAAAGAGTAAATATACACAATAGCCAGCAAAACTCAGCAAATCTCTGTTTTTCCTTATTGAAAAGAAACAGCTTTCTTTTAAAGACAGAGGAATTTTAAGTTATATTCATTAAAAATGGTTGTCTGACACATTGTGTACTTTTTGGAAACTCTGTTTAATATAATGCATTGTCCAATTTAAAAGAAGTGGTCCCTTATTAGAGATATGATTTATTCTTAGATAAATCACAGATTTGTGGCTCACTGGGATATATTTAATACTGTCAAAATATGAAAGGACACCCCAAACTATCTGCAGAGCCACAGCCACTCATTCTGAAAAGGATCTAAGGCAGCAGAGACCCCTGGGTGTTAAATGTAATCTTTGCCTGGGATAAAAGCATGGAGAATTGCTGATCTTTATAAAAAGACCTGTCTCTACCCACCACCTTCCTCCTCTCTCTTTTACCACAGTGCAGTTCATCGTCAGAAAGCTCAGAACTGAAAATTAAGGGGAAAAATGGGTTGTGTTTGTGTCATTTAAAAAAATCTACAGCCAGACAGGACTCTTTTTTAGTGCTTGCTAGAGAAAAGTTCATCACTGAAACAAATATAGTTTCTTGATGGTAATGGATAAATTTAACTAGAGAAATAATGGAAAACCTATAGAAAAACAGGAAATATGTTTTCCTAATCTTACTGTTATCATCAACTGAATGAAATGTAGAACTGGCTGCCAAAAATAACTACATAAAAAACTCATGTAGCACCGATTCCCAATTCTTAGAGTCAGAACTTTATGTCTTTATCCTGACGCTGAGATTTCATCCACTTTTATCTGTATGGATTTGATGTTGATGACTTTTAGAGCTACAACTTCTATCCTGACCTGCCACCTTCATGGAACATTCCTATTTTTAGGCCTCTTAATACCTTCCACTTGGATACTCAACAGCCATACCAAATTCAATGGGACCAAAACATAGCCTTACTCCTTTTCTTCACTTTCTTTCACGCTGAATTTTTTTCAACTTTACCATTTCACTCAAGGGCACCAGAACTCTTCTGGTCTCCAAGTTGAGAAAATTTGAAGACATCCTTCACTTTAGTCTTTATCTTCAACCCATATAACAAATGTATCACAAAATCCCATTATTCCTTTTCTGAAATGCCTCTCAGATGTACCCCTTACTCTCCATTCCCACCGCCAGCACTCTGGTGCACGCTCAAACCACCTCAGGCCTCAGTTTGACTTCTCAGTGTAGATGATCCCTGGATTCATCCATTCCTATCTCTCTGCCTCTTTCAGTTCATCCTTCTGAGCTTAATTCCAAGCACCACACTAAAGAGCTTCTACTCTCTTGCTCCAACGTAACATCCTGCTTTCTCTGCAAACAGCTTTGTGTAATTCCCTGTATTCACCGTAGCCATGCCCACCCTTGCCTTTTTGCCCATTTTGCTTTCCTTGCTGGCTATACCAGCCCTCCCATTCCCCAGGATCTTTCTACCCCAATCCAGCTCATCCTTCCAATTCACATATGTAAATTTAGTTAAAAATCAGTTTCATTTTCATGTACTTTAAAATGCAACAATTAATTAATTGACAGAATGACTATATTCAGTTACTCTCTCTGCCTCCTATACCCCCAAACTACTATATTTAAACATTGTAATAACATCATCCCTTCCTCAGGGGCTGGGCAGAATCATATTTTTATTTTAACAGAATTCTATATGAAAAGAGTTTTGTCTTCCTTTCAAGATGACCCAGTCATTTCTATTACAAACCTTTTCTCTGCTATTATGCTGGTGTCATATACGACATAATGATCCTATTTTATAGTGTATAATGGTTGCAAATTTTCATAGACCCTGCTATACAAGAGTGAGACAAATGCTGGCTTCCAGCTTCTAGGCTTTGGCAGAGTGTCATAGGCACTTTATTTGCAGAGTTAGGGGCCCCATCACTCTGAGTTTCCTGTAGTCCCCACATGCTCCCTTCCCTGTGGATTTGGAGGACCTGCTTCTGATTTCATGGGGCCAGGACACTATACTTGCTTTATAGTATGACATAGGACACATTCTAAGTCACTCTTAGAATAACCTGTTTTCCAAAAAAGTATCCCCTGAATGCTTTTCTAAATCCCCCTGATGAACAACTGGCATGGACATTCCCTGGTATAGAGATATAAAGTGAATTCTGCTTTGGAGAAGTCTCTTGGCACAGATTATTGTGCCAAGAGTCTCTGCTGTGTAGTCCTAGAATCTCAGCACCATGTTCTGAAGATCTGCAGAAACCTACCAAGAAGTGCAAAAAGAGGTTAATTTTGATTTGGTCTGCTGTAAATTATGAAAGATATAGTTTTGAAAACTGTAATAGCTACCTATGTTTGCCACAGTGTTTTATACACACTGGAAAAAAAGACTGAGAGATGTTATATTTCTTTGACTTGTAATTTTATTTCAAACAAAAACTTTAACTAACTAATAAACACATTTGGAATAACTGGTTGAATAAAGGTTATCATAATTTTATGAGCATATCAAGTTTTATACATATAAAACTTATACACCATTTATAAAGTAGCAGTGTGACTTTAGTGCTATAACATTAGCATAGAAATAATTGTTAATTATGTATTTCCACTTGAAATGAATCATTTTTAATCTTTTGACTTTTGGCCATAGACGTTGTGGAAAATGTTTCTGAATAAAAGATGTCTTGGGTTGGGAGTGGAGGACAGATCACAACCGGGAGACACAGGGCGGTGGTTGGAGTAAACATCATGCATAAGCATACTTGGTCAAAGTCAGGACCAAGGTTTGAGAAAGCTGATTTTGTTCTGCCTCAACTGCCCACAACTTGACACAAAACCTATGCCCTTCACCACTGTCTTCCACAAGACATGTAACCTCTACAAGCACACTGTGCTTTCAATAATTTTGATAAAAATTCCCAGGACGTGGTTACAAAACACAGGGCATCTCCTTGGAAAAACATTCCTATTGTATGTCTCTTTACTGCAGGAGATCTGGGGAAGGGGTCCTATCCTCTCTTCTCATTTTCTCCTTCACGCACATGTCAGTGTATGGCCTCAGCTGTCTCTGTCTCCTTCCTCCTGGATTTCTCTATTTCCATTTCATTTACTCTGAGCCCCTTCTCACGCAGAACGATTTAACTCTGCCACGGCATCTCTGCCTCAGAGCTTGCATCCTCCACTGTTTCAAGAGGTAAGAGAGAGAAACTCAATGAACAGCCTGACAGTACCAGTCTCAATTGGCTGGGGTGCAAGAAAGGGCAAAGGAACTCTCAGACCTAACATTACATTACTTTGGAAGAGAATTCTTACACGCCTGGAAAGTAGCCCAGAACCTTTCTTACACAAATGTCCAAGTAATAGTTGATTTAAAATAGTATTCATATTTAAGATGAGTAATGATGTAAAGAGAATTTAAATAGGAATTAAGTAGAAACGGTACAAATGGTGAGGGCAGTTGTAAAGAAACAAACAAAGCAATAGCAAAGAAAAGTAACTCAATAAACCTTTGCCATGGAGTAGGACAAAATGGTGACTAACATGTTACTATGGCAAGAATTAAAAGTCTTAAAGAGATAAGACCATAAAGAAACAGCACAAAATGAACATGCAAGGGCTCAAGGATGAAACTGAATGTGATTGTTGAACTTAGGAAGAAAGAGAAAAGCTAGAGAAGGGCTATCAAGGCTGTGGCTGTGAAAGCTTCACTCAGCAGAGCTGAACGAGGCATGAGGATGGGACCTGAAGCAGTCTCACCAGAAGAGGCAAACTTGAGGTCCCTAAAGCAATCACGATGGAAGGAAAAGAGCATCTGAGCCAGGAGTGGCCAAAGAGGAGAGGTCATTATTTTAGTATTTAAAAAAAAATCTAAAATTGGAATCATTTACTCTTGAAATGAACATTAATATACAATGATTCATTTACTTTAAAATATTTTATGCTGAGCAAGACTCTTCTACTGAAGGATTATACCATGTTTAAATGTCAAATCAAACAAAGAAACATTCATTTTGAAAGTTTTCTTCTAGACTCATTCCTCAAAAGTAAAATAATATGACAGCAAGAAAAGCTTTCAATGTAAGAAAATTATTATTTTAGTTCAAAGATTTTCAAAATAAGTGACACGTGATAGTATTGAGACCGACTCAAGTAACTCTAATCAAGAAACTTTAACTGTATCATATGAAACAAAACAACAAAAAATCCATAAATACTTTCTGGGAGACAACAACTTTAGCTTTTTGACTGATTAGAAACAACTGCAGCCAGAGTTTCACTACTGCCTACAATGTAGAAAGTTAGGACCAGTGTCACTCCTACCCTGTCAACTCAAAAAGGCCAGAGAAAGCCACTGAATCACAGTTATATTTCAACCCAGCCGAGAGCTGAGATTTTAGGGCAAAAAGTAGTCAGAAATCCAAATAAAAATGAGGCTGTCCCAGGAGAGACAAGGTGTAACACCAGCTCACCTGTAGCAGAACATGGGAGGAAGAGACACCAGGAACCGTAAAAGAAGACAAAAATAATGCAGCTAAATTTTTTAATGAGTTGATAAAGGCCAAGTGTGAGCAAGTATGAGAGTACAGAATCCCTAAGAGCTATAAATGCAAATGGAGTTCATATTCATTCACAAAGTGTTCTCCACAGAACACAACTAGGTCTTACAGAAAAAACTTGAGGAGCAGACAGAAGATGGGCAGGAGCTTCCCCAGGGAGAGGGAGATGGCTGCTGCTGCAAGAATCCCTCTTACCTGCCTTAAGGTAAAAACCCATTGTAGCTGGGAGGCCGGGACGGATAAAAGAATAAATCCCTTTACTTATGGGGAAGAAGCAGAAAGGAGTTCTGGAAACTATGCATAAAGCTGCTATAAACATTTGTGTACAGCAGTCCCACTGTATCCATGGAGATGCATTCCAAGACCACCAGTGGATGCCTAAAACTATGGATAGTACCAAACCCTATATACACTAGGTATTTTCCTATAAATACATATCTATGACAAAAAGTAATTTATAAATCAGGCACAGTAAGAGAGTAATAACAATAACTAATAATAAAAATAGAACAATATACTGTAATAAAAGTTATGTGAATATGGTCTCTATATATCTCCCCTTATCCACCTTAAAATATTGTATTATACTATACTCACCCTTCTTTTTCTTCATATGATCATGTAAGATGACAGAATTCCTACGTGACAAGAAAAAGTGAGGTGAATGTCTTAGGCATTATGACATAGCATTAGAGTATTCGTCCACTATTTGTTGACAACTAGTAGCATTAGTCTATTATTTGTTGACAAGTGGTATCTTGTTGTGGTTTTATTTCGCATTTTCCTAATAACTGTTGTTGAGTATATTTTCATGTCTTTATTTTCCATTAATAGTTCTTCTTTGGTGAAATAACTGTTTGTGTCTTCGCCCCATTTTTAAATTGGGTTGTTTGTTTACTTATTATTAGTTTGAAAGTTTTCAATATAGATTATGAATACAAGTTGCTTATGACATATCTGTTTTACAAATGTGTCTTCCTGGTCCATGGTCTGTCTTTTCATTTTCCTAATAGCATTTTTTGAAGAGCAAAAGTTTTAAAATTTTGATGAAGTATGATTTGTCATTTTTACTCTTTTATGGATTATGCTTTTGTGAGTTTTAAATACATTTTGCCTGACAAGTGTTCACTAAGACTTTCTGTTATTTTTTAGAAGTTTTATAGCTTTAGGCTTTACATTTAATTCTATTATCCATTATATGTTAATTTTATAAATAGTGTGATCAACTTTCCTTTTTTGCATATTGATATCCAACTTTTTTAGCACCATTTGTTGAAAAGACTATCTTTTCTCCATTGAACTGCCCTTGCATCTTTGCCTGATGTTATTTCTACTGTTTCTGAGTGTAGAAAAAAAGAGAACTTCCAATTCTCAAATTCATTTTACAAAGTTATGATTGTAAAACCAACAAAAATAGCCCCAAAGTATCCCACAGACCAACTTTAGGTATGATTATTGATGCAAAAAATTTACATAGGATTCTTCATTTGGGGCTATTTTAGAAATGCAATATTAGGGTATCTAAAAATATAATTTACTATATTAACTGCTCAAATAAGAAAAATCACCACCAGAATAAATCATTCCAACTGATTTTAAATTACAGTAATGTATATAGTCATTTCTTTTGGAATATTTGGTAATTGTTAAAAAAAACTTGCAAAATATTTTAAACTTTTTAAACTAATTATGTTCTGGAAAGTATTGCTAGCAATATACCCTCAGGCTACTCTGTGTTTAGTGTGGTAAGTAATAATATTGGTGTTACCAAGAGCAGAGGTTTTGATGTAGAAGACAGAAGGTACCAGTCAATGTAAGATTAGTGAAATTAAGTTAAAACTCTATAGGCTGACTCTATATTAGAAGAATCAATATGAGTTCATGATGAATTTTATCTTTTAAGACATTTTCTATTTCTGTCCACTGAAAAAAAAAAAAACTACAAATAATGATAAAGCCTGGTGCAATAAGCACCTGTAGCACCCAGATTGTGGTCTCTAAGTACTTCAGGACTCCTTGAAGAAATGGCTGATTCAAATCTGGGGCAGAAAATGTAAACAATGAGCTTGGAAAAACTTGACATACCAGAAAGTAAGGAAGTTATCAAATACTACTAAAGTTGTTTGTAAAGGACTTGGAGTCCAACTTGAATAAGCTCCCAGTAGCCCAACATAGAAAAACATGTGCACCAATGAAGACAACAACTGCAGTGGATTTAGAACACCTCATATATGTGTTCATCATGATGATGGGTTCATAATAATAGTAAAAAAGAAAGCACTGGTCATCCTTTGAGGCATCCCAGGGAGTCGCTTCATATTTTAAAAATTTCTCAATAAAGGGAAAGAGTCAAGCACCTCTCTTGTCTCTCTTTTATTAACTG
Source organism: Rhinopithecus bieti (assembly GCF_001698545.2). Classification (NCBI taxonomy): domain Eukaryota; kingdom Metazoa; phylum Chordata; class Mammalia; order Primates; family Cercopithecidae; genus Rhinopithecus; species Rhinopithecus bieti. Next base: position 26,225 of record NW_016816978.1, read on the forward strand.
TACCTCAGGGAACTCTAGCAGTTGTTGAGAAGTTTCTCTTTAGTTGGACTACTCTAGCTAATAAAGAAATAAAAACAGAACATTACCCTTTGGAATGGCTATGAATTAAGGGATCTAGAGAATAATCATCAGTGGTTGCTAAAGTCCCCCAAAGAGAAAAAAAAGAACGAAACAGATAATGTGTACCTCCTGCTGGAATACCCAGCACAACTTATGAAGTACTATTACCAAAATAAATTAAATCTAAATTTGTTCAATCACTAAATTTAACTACCAATTTATAGCAAAACAAGGCTCAGGGGAGCACATTCATCAATACCATAGAAATGCAATCAACACAATACAAACTGCAGAAAACCCCATAAACTTGATCACTTCAACAAAAACATCGCAAAGAAAAAAAGACATTCTAAGGTACCTTCTGAATTATCTAAGAAATATGTAATTAGTGGAAGGTTAATTAAACATATTATAAATAAAATTTTTTACCAACATTTAATATACATAAAAAAAAATGCAAAAGCCTAAGTATACATTGGATAAGTTTTACAAAGCAAATACACCTGAGTCACCAGTACCCAGATCACAGAAGAAAATATTCCCAGCACCAAGAAAGGCCCCTGAATACTCCCTTCCAGTCACTAACCAGCCTTCCTCAAGGGTAACCACCATCTTCACTTCTAACACTACAAATTAGATTCGACTATTTTTTAATTACATGTGAAAAAAATCTTACACTGTGTTGCATTCTTTGTTTGGTTTTGTTTTTGTTGATTATCTGTTCTCTTTTGCTTGACATTAGGTTTCTGAGATTCACCCATGTTGTTGGGTATTATGGTGTCATCCTTGTACAGTGTTCCATTGTGTGACTATACAATACTTTATTCACCATGTTGATATGCATTCAGATTGTTTCTAGCATTTGGCTATAATGGATAGTGCTACTTTAGATGTTCTTATACATGTCTAAATGAATATATATGTACTTTTCTGTGGGGTTTATACCTAGGAATGGAAGTTACTGGGGTATAGGGTATGTAAACATTTTTAGTAGTTATTTAACTAAACAGTTTTCAAAAAGTTGCTGTACCACATCTTTACCATCATTTTGTATAATCAATCTCTTATATTTTAGCCATTCTGGTATGTAAGTACAAGCTATCACATTGTAGTTTTAATTTGTACTTCTTTAAGAGTTAATGAAGTTGATCATCTTGTGTGTGTGTGTGTGTGTGTGTGTGTGTGTGTGTGTGTATGAAGTGAAGTGCCTGTTTGGAGTTTTTGCCCATTTCTCTACTGGGTTGTTGGCCTTTTATAATTCATTTGTAGAATTTTGGTTTATATTCTGCATAGGAGGAGTGCTTTGTCAATTACACACTGCAAATATCTTCTTCAACTTCATGGCTTGCTTTTTCACTGTTTTAATTGGTATATTTTCATAGATGGCAAATTATATTTTAATGAATTAAAGTGCTTTGAAGAATAGCAAGTTGTGTATAATTGCATGCATAACAACTGTACTCACAAACTGAATTGCTAACCAAGTAAAGCACCAAGTTGCAGGAATATGGTTTACATAACTTATTTTCTATATATATGTACATAGGTTTGTCTTCATTGTTATTATCTCCATACAATAGGCTCTCCTTGTATCTAAGCCATAAAAATACAAAAAAAGCTCACTCAAATTCAAACAATTCAATCACTCACTATTTATTTGCTACCTACTATTTGCCAGGCACAAAAATAGTCTCCATCATCATGGAGTTTATTTTCTATTTGGGAAAAACAAACAATATGTACATAAACAAGTAGACACAAAAATGTTAGATGATGAAAAACACTGTCAAGAAAATGAGAAGCCACAGACTGGAATAAAATATTTCTAAAATACATATCTGATAGGCCGGGCACAGTGGCTCAAGCCTGTAATCCCAGCACTTTGGGAGGCTGAGACGGGCGGATCACGAGGTCAGGAGATCGAGACCATCCTGGCTAACACGGTGAAACCCCGTCTCTACTAAAAAATACAAAAAACTAGCCGGGCGAGGTGGCGGGCGCCTGTAGTCCCAGCTACCCGGAGGCTGAGGCAGGAGAATGGCGTAAACCTGGGAGGCAGAGCTTGCAGTGAGCTGAGAACCGGCCACTGCACTCCAGCCTGGGCGACAGAGCGAGACTCCGTCTCAAAAAAAAAAAAAACAAACATATCTGATAAAGGATTTTAATAAAAGTGTTCTTATACAAAGAATTCAATACTTAACAACAAGAGAATTAACAATCCAACTAAAAAATTGGCAAAAAATCTGAACAGGCTTCTTATCAAATAAGACATACTTTGACAAATATAGATAAGCATATGAAAAGGTATTCGACATCCTGCATCATAAGATAATTGCAAATTACAGTGAGATATCACTATATACCTATTGAATGGCCAAAATCTAGAACACTGACAACATCAAATGTTGGTGAAAATGTGGAACAACAGGAACTCTCATTCCTCACTGGTGGGAATGTGAAATGGTACAACCATTCTAGAAGACAGTTCAGCAGTTTCTTACAAAACTAAATATACTGTTACTGTACAATCCAGTAATTAGACTCTTTGGTATTTACCCAAATGAATTAAAAACTATGACAACATTAAAAACCTGCACACAGCTGTTTATAGCTGTTTTATTTATAATTCTCAAAACTTGGAAGCAACCAAGATGTCCTTTAATAAGTGGATGGATGGATAAACTGTGGTACATCCAAACAATGAAATGGTATTGAGTGCTAAAACAAAACTCACTATCAAGCCATAAAAAAGACATGGAGCACTTTGGGAGGCCGAGACGGGCGGATCACGAGGTCAGGAGATCGAGACCATCCTGGCTAACACCGTGAAACCCCGTCTCTACTAAAAAATACAAAAAATTAGCCGGGCGAGGTGGCAGGCACCTGTAGTCCCAGCAACTCGGGAGGCTGAGGCAGGAGAATGGCGTAAACCTGGGAGGTGGAGCTTGCAGTGAGCCGAGATCTGGCCACTGCACTCCAGCCTGGGCGACAGAGTG
>NW_016816978.1:32777-82040 GCF_001698545.2 Rhinopithecus bieti
AAAAAAAAAAAAAAAAAAAAAAAAAAAAAAAAAAAAAAGACATGGAGAAACTTTAAATGCATATGATTAGGTGAAAGAAGTCAGTCTGGAAAGTCTACATACTGTAAAATTCCAACTATATGACATTCTGGAAAAGGCAAAATATGAAGGCAGTAAAAAGTCTGTGGTTGACAAGAAGGAGTCTGGGGGGAGGAAGAGATGAACAATTAGAGCACAGAGGCTTTTTAGGGCATTGAAACTATTTCCTCTGATTCTAAAATTGTGGATACATGACATTATACATTTGTCAAAACTCACAGAATATACAAACTAAGACTGAACCCTAATATGAACTTTGGACTTTGGGTGCTAATGATGTGTCAATGTTGGCTCATTGATTGTAGCAAGTGTACCACTCTAGTGAGGGATGTTGGTGGCAGGGGAGGCTGTGTGTGTGTGTGTGTGTGTGTGTGTGTGGAGATGTGTGTAAATATAATGTCTTAGTCAGTTCAGGCTACCATAACAAAAATACCATAGACTGAATGGCTTAAACAATAAGAATATATTTCTCACAGTTCTGAAGGCTGGAAAGTCCAAAATCAAAGTGCTGGACAATTCAGTTCCTGATGATGGCCCTCTTTCTGGTTTTCAGATGGACACCTTGGTTTGCCCTCACATGGTGGAGAGAAAGGGAGATGGAGGGAGGGAGGGAGTGGAGAGAGAGAAGAAACAAGCTCTCTTTGGTCTCTTTTTATTAGGGTGCTAATCCCATAATGAAGTTATGACCTAATTAAATCCCAAAGGCCCATTCCCAAGTTCTATCATCTTGGACATTAAAGTTTCAATATATAAATTTTGGGTGGACACAAACATTCAGTGAATAGCAGGGAACCCTCTTAACTTTCCACTCAATTTTGCTGTGAACCTGAAATTTCTCTAAAAAATAAATTCTAATTAGAAAAAACTGTTTGGTGAGATAAAGAGATAATCAGGGTAATAAGATTGAGTGTGCTGATGGAGAGTGAGTGGGCTACTTCTCTCAAGGAATTTCATGGTCATGAAATTCCTCAAGGACACGGTGTTTAGTCTGAGATCTGAGTGTCAAGAGGTGGCCATGTGGAGATGAAGGTTAACAGAGGTCTTGGTAGAGGGAAGAGTTGCAGCAGACACCCAGAAGAGAAACACTTTCATCTGGAGAACAGAATACTGGAGTGTCCAGAACATGATGAGAGAAGTAGAGTAATGGTAGAAAATGAAGCTGGAGGTGACAGCCTTGGGTCTTAGGCTTTTATATCACAAATGACACAGTACTTCCAACCACAAAAACTCTTATTTATTGCTGATTCTCTACCCTTTTAGTATGTAAGTCTGAGCAGTTACTCTTTCTCCTAACTCTCCAATGGCTCTCCACTGTGACTTCTCCAGAGTGAGAGCCAAAATGCTTGTAGTCTACTCTCATCCCACTACTTCTCTGATTCACCCTTTATGTCTCCCTCCACCCCAGTTCATCCTATTACAGTCACACTGACCCCCTTGTTATTCCCTGAGCAAGGTCTGCTGCCAGCTTATGGTTTTATACTTGCTGTTTCCTTTACTCCACATACTTTTCCCAGAAAATTCCAGATATCCACATGGTTCTCTCCTTCAGTTTCTTCAGGTATCTACTCAGATGTCACATTATTAATGAAGCCCGTCCTGACCATCTATATAGCAAACCCTCCCCGCTTCCCCAGAGAGAGAGGAGAGGGAGAATGAGATGGAGAGGAGAGGAAGACTTCCCATCCCTACTACCTGCCTTGATTCCTCCTTGGTACTTATCACCACATAGCATGCTGCATAGTTACTTGTTTATTCTTTCTAATTTCTCTTCCCCTCCCACCTTTTTCCTAAAGTCCCTTATGTCGGAGATTTTGCTTTGTTTGTTGAAGTGAACTATAACATGCCTGGAACACTGTAGGCTCTCAATACAGTTTTTGTTGGATGAATGTGTACAGGCTAGATGCCCTGCACAGTGATTTATATGCATTTTTCTCTCTCTCTTTCACTGTCTCCAAGTCCCTCATGGAAAGAGCATAAGACATGCTATTTCCAAATGAAACATACCCATTTGTAATAACAATTACACAGATTGTATTATCAGAAAATGATGTCGTTTAATGTTTAAGAATTAGAAATCAAAAGTCACCTTTGACAGCCTGGCCAACATGGTGAAACTCCATCTTTACTAAAAAATACAAAAATTAGCCAGGCGTGGTGGTGCATGCCTGTAATTCCAGCTACTCGGGAGGATGAGGCACAAGAATTGCTTGAACCTGGGAGGTGGAGGATGCAGTGAGCTGAGATCATGCCATTGTACTCCAGTCTAGGTGACAGAGCAAGATTCTGTCTCAAAAAATAAAAAGTCACCTTTGATTCCAGGGATCCAAAAAAATCCCTTTGACTCCTCGTCTCCTTGTTTTCTCCTTTTATTTCTTTGGTAAAATAGTATGCATTCAATATACATTATATATTCAGTATACATTGAATGCATACTATTTTACCAAAGAAATAAAAAGGACAATCAATATCTTAGTTCAAGTAATCAACTAGCTTTTTAAAAAATGTGATAATCTGATTAAGTCAGGTTCCAGAGACCCAATCAGCAAAGAACTAATTGCTTGAGTGAATTCATTATTATTTTCAATTCAATCAGTTGTATAAAGGTGTTTATGTATGAGTGTTAAAAGTCAGCTAGTTTGAGGTTTAAAAACTTTCTTCATGACTGTAGGAAGATAGAGAGAATGCAGCTTCAGTTATACCCACTGAACATAAACATTACTTTGGATAACTCTAAGTTATCTAACAAGCATTTACTAGACATTGAATCTCTGTGCAGGGCTCAAGCTTGTTTCCTGAGGTCCCAGAACTGACAATCTAGCTGGGAAGAGAAGGTGTGTGCCTAAGTAAACTGGCACATAAGATTAGGTTAACAAACATAATGCATTATCCTCCTTCCATCTCAGCCTCAACTCTGAGCTGACTTGGGCCCCTGGCTGTAGGCTGAATGAAGTCTCTGACTTTAAAGGGATTAAGTACAAAGCAGCACTGCCCTGCTTCTCTCCTAATCTTCTTTAGGACAATAGAGGTGACTAGAAGAGAGCAATTCATTTGTGCAGATGGCTTAATTTAAATAGCCCTTCATAACAATTGGGTTGGGGCAACAGCAGAACTTCTTAGGTTTTCTCTCATGCTGGGACTTAGGGCTACTCCTTACTGCTCACTGAGTTTCCAAGGCATGATATGTGCTTGCCATCTAGGCAAATTTACACAAAATTGATTAGTACTTCACTTCCATGTTATTGAATTTGATATATGAGTTTTAAATCATATAGCTCATGGCATTTAGTCAACAAAACACTGAAATGCCTCTTTTAAAATGATTTGGGTGATGTGCTAAAATTTCTAAGTTATTGAGACTATGTGAACCAATTTATTAAATTTAGTGAACAAATTTCCTGTATTAGGTAAGATGACTCTTTATGTATGCAAAACTTTCTTATGAAAGGTTAAATAACTTTTCCATCATTCTTTCAATGTCTGAGATAAATGGTCTTAGGTTATCAGGTAGACGATATTTAATGCAGTAGTATACCAAAATTAAAAGCAATCTATAAGAAAAAGAAGAAAGAGACAGAGGAAAGGGAGTTGAACAGAATAAATGGCACATTCACGTTTATATGTGAATGTTTAGATTCCTAAGTAGACTGTAAGTCTCACAGAAAGATCATTTCTTCACCCTCTTCATACTGTTCATTCAGTGTGCAGTGTGATGGCATTACACAATCAACTACTGGAAAGGCACAGTCCAGAGCAGGAACACTGACCTGTGGAAAAATTGTGAAGAGACAATGGTGTCTCTTGTCTGCAGTTTTTTTCTCCTTCTAACCTAATAATCCTTCATTCTTGCAAACATTTTAATGTTTTCAAGGGTCCATGTTTCCTTCCCTCAGAGAAAAATAAAACATTCATGGAATACCTAACACATCCAGGTATTGGGCAAGGCACTAGGTTTCCATAAAGAATAAAGAAGATTGATCTTGCTAGAAGAAGTACACTATATAAAATGCATCATATATAGACCATATATGTGTGTGTTTAAAAGCTATTGAAACAGAGAAGTAATAGGTTTTTGAACAAAAATGTAATAAAAGTTGAAATTGTTAATAAAATAATATCTAGAAGTGTCTCAGATATTTGATAAATAAATAACTTCTAAATAATCCACGGGTCAAAGAGGAAATTATTAGAAGAATTGGACAGTATTTAGAAATGGGTGCTAAGGAAAACACAAAATTTATTTCAAAATATTTATAATGCTTAAAAAGAAAATTATGCTTTTAAATGCTTGCATTAGGATAAAAAGAAAAGTTTCAAATCAATGATATCAACTTCTGTCTTAAAAAGATCAGAGTGAACTGAAAGTAAGTAGAAGGTACTAAATAATAAAGATGAGAGTAGAAATCGATAAAACAGAAAATGGTAAATATTCTGACATTAACTGATAAACTGCAATACAGTTCTGATGGCAACCACCTGGAGTTAACGTCAGACTTCACAGGACTGAGAGCATGGTCAACAACAAGACTCCTCTTACTTCAGATGCTAGCCACATTTCAAGGGTTGCGAGGCTGCTCACACATCTTACCACCTGGTTGCAAATCCAGGAGTTTCCCATGTCCTCCCTCAGGTTTGATAATTCACTGAAATGTCTCACAACTCTGGAAATAATTAGCTAATGATTACAGTTTTATCATAAAGGTTATAAATTAGGACCAGCCAAATGAAGAAACACACAAAACAAGTCTGGAATGGTCCTGAATGCAGATCTTCCATGCCCTCTCCCTATGGAATCAGGGCACATTACCCTCCCTGGCACATCAAGTAAAGTGATATAAATATTCTACATTTTGGTAAAGAGACAGTTATATGGGTCAAAATGTACTGAATTGTGCACTTAAGATTTGTGTATTTAACTCTCTGTAAAGTCTATCCTAACCACACCTACTCCACACCCTCTCCCCACCAAAATACTGGAAAAAAATATTGAACTCTATTTAGGAGATCTTCTCTTCTTACAAGTATGAAGTACCAATTGTGAAACTACCTTATCTCTATTCTAGGCTTAAGCAAATGTATTAGTTGATGCATTATATATGCATTATAAAATGCATTATATATGATGCATTTTATATAGTGTACTAATACATTAGTTCACACTGCTGATAAAGACATACCTGAGACTGGGAAGAAAAAGAGGTTTAATTGGATTTACAGTTCCACATGGCTGGCGAGCCCTCAGAATCATGGCAGGAGGCAAAAGCACTTCTTACATGGTGGTAGCAAGAGAAAATGAAGAAGACACGAAAGTGGAAACCTCTGGTAAAACCATCAGATCTCATGAGACTTATTTACTACTGCAAGAACAGTATGGGGGAAATCACCCCCACGATTCAAATTATCTCCTACCAGGTCCCTCCCACAACACATGGGAATTATGGGAGTACAATTCAAGATGAGATTAGGGTGGGGACACAGAACCAAACCATATCATTCCACCCCTAGCCCCTCCAAATCTCATGCCTCACATTTCAAAACCAATCATGCCTTCCCAACAGTCCCCCAAAGTCCTAACTCGTTTCAGCATTAACCCAAAAGTTCACAATCCAAAGTCTCATCTGAGACAAGGCAAGTCCCTTCTGCCTATGAGCCTGTAAAATCAAAAGCAAGTTATTTACTTCCTAGATACAATGAGGGTACAGTTATTGGGTAAATATACTCATTTCAAATGGGGGAAATTGGACAAAACAAACAGGGCCCATGCAAGTCTGAAATCCAATGGGGCAGTCAAATTTTAAAGCTCCAAAATTATATCCTTTGACTCCAGGTCTCACATCCAGGTCACACTGGTGCAAGAGGTGGGTTATCATGGTCTCAAGCAGCTTTCCCCTGTGACTTGGCAGGGTACAGCCTCCCTCCCAGCTGCTTTCATGGGCTGGCACTGAGTGTCTGAGGCTTTTCCAGGTGAATGGTGCAAGCTGTCAGGGGATCTACCATTCTGGGGTCTGGAGGATGGTAGCTCTCTTCTCACAGTTCCACTAGGCAGCACCCCAGTAGGGACTCTGTGTGGGGGCTCCAACCCACATTTCTCTTTGGCACTGCCCTAGCAGAGGTTCTCCATGAGTGTCCCACCCCTGCAGCAAACTTCTGCCTGGGCATCTAGGCATTTCCATACATCTTCTGAAATCTAGGTGGAGTTTCCCAAACCCCAATTCTTGACTTCTATGCACTCGCAGGCTCAACACCACATGGAAGCTGCCAAGGCTTGGGGCTTGCGCTTTATGAAGCCACAGCCCGAGTTCTACGTTGGTCCCTTTCAGTCATGACTGGAGCAGTTGGGATGCAACGCACCAAGTCTTTGAGTGCACACAACACAGAAACCCTGGGCCCGGTCCACAAAACCATTTTCTCCTAGGCCTCTGGGCCTGTGATGGGAGGGGCTGCCATGAAGACCTCTGACATGTATTGGAGACATTTTCCCCATTGTCTTGGAGATTAACATTCAGCTCCTGGTTACTTACGCAAATATCTGCAGCTGGCTTTAATTTCTCCGCAGAAAATGGGTTTTTCTTTTCTATCACATTGTCAAGCTGCAAATTTTCCAAATATTTATGCTCTGCTTGCCTTATAAAACCGAATGCCTTTAACAGCACCCAAGTCACCTCTTGAATGCTTTGCTGCTTAGAAATTTCTTCTGCCAGATACCCTAAATCACTTCTCTCAAGTTCAAGGTTCCACAAATCTCTAGGGCAGGAGGAAAATGCTGCCATTCTCTTTGCTAAAACATAACAAGGGTCACCATTGCTACAGTTCCCAAAAAGTTTCTCATCTCCATCTAAGACCACCTCAGCCTGGACCTTATTGTCCATATTGCTATCATGCTTTTGGTCAAAGCCATTCAACAAGTATCTAGGAAGTTCCAAATTTTCCCACATTTTTCTGTCTTCTTCTGAGCCTCCAAACTGTTCCAACCTCTGCCTGTTACCCAGTTCCAAAGTCACTTCCACATTTTCAGGTATGTTTTCAGCAGCACCCTGCTCTACTGGTACCAATTTACTGTATTAGTCTGTTTTCATGCTGCTGATAAAGACATACTCGAGACTGGGAAGAAAAAGAGGTTTAATTGGACTTACAGTTACATGGTTGGGGAGGAGTCAGAATCATGGCAGGAGGCAAAAGGCACTTCTTACACAGTGGTGGCAAAAGAAAATGAAGAAGATGCAAAAGTGGAAACCCCGATAAAACCATCAGATCTCATGAGACTTATTCACTGCCACAAGAACAGTTTGGAGGAAACTGCCCCCATGATTCAAATTATCTCCCACCAGGTCCCATCCACAACACATGGGAATTGTGGGAGTACAATTTAAGATGAGATTTGGGTGGGGACACAGAGTGAAACCATGACAGCAAATTAGTAAATTATTGAGGATAATGACATATAGAGAGAAGGAAGACTAGAATGTGCCCTGTCGTGTTAGATTGGAATTAAGGTATTAATGTAAATTTTTTAAAAATTATAGATTTTATACACAAAAGATACATACAGGTATACACATATATTTCCTAGCCCTCACCTCTGAGGGGGTCTGGAAGCTCTAATGCTCCAGAAGGAATGAACACACTTAGCACATAGTTATTGGTTTTTAAACACCATTCTCTGCTATAATGAACTGAATACTCTTGGAGAAATAGTTAATTCCAACAGTAGGGCATGAAAAATACCAGATGAAACTGAAACATTTTACTGAATTATGCTCAAAAATTCAGTGAAATATGTCAAGGGATGTAAGAGTCATTTTGAAGGCATTCCCACTGGGCAAATCTGGAAAAATGTGAGTATTAAAATAAATATTGGTAGGAATGGATTATAACTTACTGAAGAGAATAAGAATCTATGAATTATCCTTATATAAATAAGTGCATACATACAAAAATCAATGTAAGAGGAGAAGAGAAAACTCTCACAGCAGAATTCAAACTAATGATTAAATAATAAATGCTGAGTTAGGAAATCCTAAATGGAGGATAAAAGTAGTGGGTAAAAGTTTGATAAGGGTAGGACACTTACATAATTTTCAAGTATCTTCCAACAATCTACATATCATTTACAAAGGGAAAATGGTAATTTTAAGTGGGAGACTCAACCTGAACTCTATGATCATGGCTAACATCACCAATATTGGGAGAACTGACATCACATGTATCCTAATATGTTGCACTGAGAAAGACACAGCATCACTTCTGCGATATTCTTGCCAAAAATACACAACCTAAATTTAACCATGAGGAAACACCACATTCAGAGATACTCTACAAAAATGACTGTATTCTTCAAAAGAGTCCTCCTGATTCTTCATGTCGAGGTCAAGAAAACAAAGGAAGTCCAAGGAACTGTTCCATATTAAAGGACTCTGAAGAGACATGACAATTAAATCAGAAAAAAGTCTCCGATAGGATGTTTTCAGATAAAAGAATATTTTGAGACAACTGATTAAATTTGAATATGGATTATGGATTATATAGTAATGTTGTATTAGTATTAGATTTCCTGATTTTAATAACAGTATTATGGTGTAAAATAATTTTCTTATCCCTAGTAAATGCGCACTGAAGTATTTAAGTTTAAAGAGGACAAACCTTTATGACTAAAAGGGAGGAACACCATATCAATAGTGAAGACCCATTATTGTTACTGTTATTGACAAAATACCCAAGGTGATCTCAGAACAAAGTAAAACCATGCTTTGCCTTTAGAGGACCCTAACTTTTCAAAGGCTTTAGGTTGAGAAGTGCATAGCACAAAATTTACCACTAATTTGTACAAATTCTTGAGGATAGTAACAGTAACGTTATAGATAAACTTGAATTTATGTTCTAACTTTTCTAAACATTGGTTCTGACCTAATTTAAAATTGTCTAAACTATGAGAAGTAATCTTGAAACCAGCCAGCAATGAGTGGCAAGTGGGGCCACAGAGGAAGATAAAGCTTTGTAATACTGAGTCAGCCCCATATCTGGTCCCATTTGCAATCAGGAGACAGAGAAAAGAGGTGAATTACAATCTGTTCCCTTAATAGTCTCTGTGCAATTCTCCACACGACCACCCACCTCTGCCACCCCATTGTCCTGCTCAACATACGTTCCTCCCTCCCCTGCACCCTTTCCATTCAGAAATGGACTGCAGTCATTTTTCATATGTTTTTGTTTTTAATCTGAGCATCTATTGAATATTATTATATGCTTTTTAAAATCCATACACCCTGGCAGGAGTTAACAGGATTCCAGATACTATCAAATATATTTAAACCTGATGCTTGAGTGGTCTTTGCAGCTGGTAGGTTATACATAAAATATGTTCAGCCAGCGATAGCGTCCTTATCTAAAGACAGAAGCTAGCAAAATTTCATCCTGTGTGCTCTGTCAGATTGTTCCCTTGGACAGATGGCAGAAGACTCCCTATGACAAGTGTGAGATCCTATCTGGGTGTCATGGCAGTGGTTTTCTCATTGCCCTGGACAGAGCTCCCTGGCCACTCTCTTCATTTGAAGCGTGCAAATGAGTAGAGGCGGCTGGCAGAATGTGTGTGATCAATAAACTCATGTAATTAGAATCTTTCTGAAAAAAGTCCCCCTGTGAAAGAACCCCTTTAGGGCTTGATTCCTCTGGCTAGTTGGGGTTTCACATTGTCTCACCCTCTTGTATATTTTTCCAAGTGACAAGAATAAACAGACAACACAAATGACCACTTTTTAATGTGTTGCACACTTGTCCAGAATTAGGCCTTTAATCCTCTGACTCATGGAATCAGTTGGGAACTCATTAGGAAATTTAAACCCAGAACCCTCCTCAGTATCCTGTCTGTTTTCTGTTGTTGTCGTTTTTGGGGTTTTTTGTTTTGTTTTGTTTTGTTTTGTTTCGTTTTGTTTTGAGATGGAGTCTCACTCTGTTGCCAGGCTGGAATGCAGTGGCACTATCTCGGCTCACTGCCACCTCCACACCTCCACCTCCCGGGTTCAAGTGATTCTCTTGCCTCAACCTCCCAAGTTGCTGGGATTACAGGCACATGCCACCACTCTCAGCTAATTTTTATATTTTTAGTAGAGATGGGGTTTCACCATGTTGGTCAGTATGGTCTCGATTTCTTGACCTCGTGATCCACCTGCCTTGGCCTCCCAAAATGCTGGAAATACAGGTGTGAGCCACTGCACTCAGCCTCCTGTCTGTTTTTATCTGATCTCATCTCCCTGCTGCTAAAAAGCACTGCCACTCGATGCCCATGAGCCCATGTAACCACAAGCAAAAGGTCCTCTGTTGAATCCCTACACTATGTCATTTTCATACTCATGTGCACAGGTTCCCTCTTTAGACCACAGGTCAAGCTCACACATCTTGAAAGCCATCACTGGGTAAGCCTTCCTACTCACTCTAGCCATCTATCCCTGACTGAACAGTAAATATTCCCTCAATGCATTTTGGCAGGTATTATATTTACATACCTCTATAATTGCACATACATGCAGAGAAAGATATCACTTATATATTTACTGGTAAAAACATGCAACTGAAAATTTACTGTCTTAACCATTTTTAACTGTATAGTTCAGTAATGTTAAGTATATTGACGTTGTTGTGTAACCAATATCCAGAACTCTTTTCATCTTGCAAAACTAAAACTTTGTATCCGTTAAACAACAGCTCCTCATCCCCTATTTCTCTATTCCCTGGCCATCAGTATTCTATTTTCTGTTTGTATGAATTTGACTACTCTAGGTATTTCACATAATTGGAATCATACAATATTTGCTTTTTTTGAGACTGGCTTATTTCACTTGCCATAATGTCCTCAAGGTTCATCCATGTTGTAGCATATGTCAGAGTTTCCTTCTTTTTTAAGGTCAAATAAAATTCTATTTTATGTATATACCACATTTTGTTTAACCATTGATAGATAAATGGATAATTAGCTCTTTATTACATAGATATCAACTCCTTATCAGATATATGATTTTCAAGTATTCTCTCCCATTTCATGGGTTGCCTTTTCACTCTGTGATGTGCTCATATATTTTAAAAGTTCTTTTAATGTGCATGTTTTTTGAGAGGGGAATCCAGAAGCCATTCATTCTTTAGTTGATATTCATGCCAAATATTTAGAAACTCAATAACATGTCTCAAAATTCACATCATTTGATAATGTTGTAACCACTTCAGAAAAGTATATAAAATCATTATTATCCTTCACCCTGACGTGATTATTATGCATTGCATTCCTATATAAAAATATATCATGTACCCCATAAATATAAATACCTATTATATACCCACAAAAATTAAAATTAAAATTTTTTTAAGTATACAAAACCATGAAGAGTTTATAAACCTATTTTTCTTAGATCTTCCCCTTTTAGCCATAGTGACCACCTTCCTGGTATGTTCAAACCTTAGCACTTATTGTCATCACTTAGGCACATGTTTCTCCAAATATATCTGTGGCCCTGAAGGCATTAAATACCTCCCTTGATATTGTCCTGACTTCTTGCTAAGCCTGAGAAAAGGAAGGTGGCTTTAAAAAATTGTATTTACTCCAAGAAAAAGAAAGCAATCAGGGATTACTCAAAAAACTATTCCAGTCAACAGTGTATTTGGCTAGTTAAAATAATATAGAACTTACCCTCTGGAGTGATGAAGTAGGACTCCATCCTTTCATAAAAGCAAGAATACTGACAAAACTGTCAAAATTAGCTTTTTCAGAACCGTGAAAATTACTGAAGGCGTGTAACAATCAAAGGAGAGTTAATTCAAGAACAACAACTGCATTTCTCTAAGAACAGCAGCCTCACGTCCTTTTGACTTGTCCTACTCCCGTGCCCTTCCCCCCAGCTCTGTGGTAGCTTTGAAAGCTAGCAACCTCACAAGCATGGTAGTTGTGAAAACCAGAAGCCCAGTAGCCAATGGAGAATGGGAAACAAGGCACAAATTGGTTTCAAGCTCTCCAAAATTCCCATCCCCAGATAATTTTCACTATTTAAGCTGTCTGGGAACTTGTTTGAAACTTCCTTTCTCAGGGCTTGTCTTTTACATGAGCCAGAATTCATTTTGTGTGACCAGCCCTACCCACAGGCACTTGTCAAAAGCAAACAGCTGCAAATATTTGACGTCACAACTGCCCACATTGCCAAGGACCCAATTTTTAAAAATTTAAATTTTAAAAAATGGGCAAAGTATGCAAAGAGAATTTCTTCAAAGAAGAGGTCATTTGTCAATAAACCATGGGGGAAAGAATGCTTAACATCACTAGTCATTAGAGAAATGGAGATCAAAATCACAATAAGGTACCACTTCATACCCACTAGGATGGCTATAAAAAATAGGGATACTAACAAGCGTTGGCAAAGATATGAAGAAATTTGAACCCTTGTGCATTGCTGATGGGAATGCCAAATAGTGTATCCACTTCGAAAAACAGTTTGGAGGTTCCTTAAAAAGTTAAACAAAGTTATCATATGACCCAGCAATTCCACTCCTTGGTATATCTCCAAGAGAATAATAATGTATATCCACACAAAAACTTGTTCATGAATGGTCATAGCAGCATTGCTCTTAATATAAAAAAATAGAAACAAAATGCCCACCAACTGATGATGAACTGATAAACAAAATATGGTATATCCATATAATGGAATAAGGTTTTGATATATGCTACAAGATGGATGAACCTCGAAAATGATAAGAAGTGTGAAAGAAGCCAGACACAAAAGGCCACAATTATATGCTTCTGTTTATTTGAAATGTTCAGAATAGAGAAACCCATAGAGAGAGAAAGTAGATTGGTTGTGGTCAAGGAATGAGGGAGGAGAAAATGGGGAATGAATACTAATAGGTACAGGATTTTTTTAAGGGGTGATAAAAATGTGCTGCATTCAGTGGTGACCAATGCATAACTTTGTGAATATTCTACAAAATACTGAATTGTACACTTTTTAAATGTTAATTTTATAGTATGGGAATTACATCTCAATAGTTATCTTTTTAAAAAGGAAACGATGCAGCAGGGGCCATAAGCTCAAGATTTGTGATATACGAGGTATCAACACTGATGACTTCAAAATGATCTCTCCAAATCTATTATCTACTCTTTATTATTAGACATTGTTTTGAAGTTATTCTGTGATTGTGCTTTAAGAAATGTTTTCTAACCTTGTCTTCCGCCAAGCTTACCTGAACTACTTAACCAACATTCAGGTTAAACATGGCCTTTGTCCTTCTAACATCCCATTAAGTAGAGTTTATACATTGGCCTTAGAATTAGTCCTTGTATAGTAGAGTGGACTAGAAACCTTTGGCTAATTTAGCATCTGTCAAGAATAAAGCTACCTCCAAGAGCTGTTCAAGGGCCATGATAAAGAGAGACTCCAGTTCCAGAGAGTGTATTTACTTGGTACCACCACTTCAGCTATACTGTTATGTGGTTTGACCAAAATTTAGAATATCTCATATCTTAGTAGCACAGTTCTTCATAGCTCTCAATCTCTAGACCTCTTTGGTTCCTAGAGAGTGTGCACAATTTTCTTCTAAGCTTATTGCCAGCCAGCGTTCTCCCTAAGAAGCAGGTGGTGCTTTGGGATGCCTGCTCTATTATTGGCCATTTGCAGACTTAAAAGCATCTTTGTGACATTTTCATCTAGAGCTAGATGCCTAGCTCTGTTGATCTTTCCTTGGGCTCTGTGGAAAGAATTAGTTTACTGATCAATACACCTATATTAACTCTAAATTATACACACTTACACTGAATCTGCACATAATATTCCCATGAGACTCTGAGAGGTCAGATAGTTGTCTGATGGAGCAGGTAATTTCCACTGGAATAAAGCAGGTTTATATTCTACTCCCCCCCAACCACCTTATTTGTAACTTTTACCTTAATGACTTGAGACTATAGTCTACTATCTCCTCCATTAGACACTCCACTATAGGCAGCAGAAAAATTGGCAAAAGCCTATGTGCAGATAATGTTATTTTATTTCCATGAATGGAAAAGTCCATGTAGAACGGACTTTTGCTGTTCTGGTCCGTGTTGCTCTTACTTTCTAACTACTACTAGCGAGTTCAATTGATAACAAGATTAATTACCCCAAAATGAAAGTCATTGATTTTAGTAAGTATTTTTCATCTTTTAACTAGCCTTACCTAAAATGCCTCTGCAAAAGTCTGTATCCGTAACTGGTTCCAGGGCTAGTGGCTTAACATTTTGGTAAATGATTTTGTAAACTGATAGAACAAGCATTTTTCTATCAGCTTATCTTGGATAGTTGACCTGGAAATACATTGTTTAAAGTTAGAGGCACTTTACTGAGGTCTGCATTCATCTACATGTATTTAGGAGTGTTCACAAGCCAAACTGGTGTGGCTAGGAGCACCTGCCTACCCAAATATTGGCTCTGACCCCAAATTGATTTTTGTGTAAAGTCTTGGTTTTCCCTTGTGGGCATTTCATGTGGAGGACAATTGGTTTTATTTTTAGTTGAGGTCCCAGCAATGTTTCTCCACAGTCATGACACTCAACCCTTGTTCAGTTGGTTGTTAAAGCACTAGGCCCTGCATTCACCTGGTCACATAGAATATATGCAGGCCAATCACTTGCCAGAGACGATGCTCTTGAATCCATTACTGCTTAATAATTATTAGAAGTTCACTTGAGTCAGCATCCATAGTACCATTCTTACCAAATTCTATGCTGCCATTTGTATAGTAATCCTACATGGGGGAGCACACTAAGTTAATTGGTGAAACATGTTGCATTTACTGTAAGAATGTATTGAGGATGTATCAGGACCCAGGAGAGAAATTTTGAATCTCCGAAGAAGACATTTTTGTGCCTTTCCTAAACAACTGGTTTAACTCTATCTCAAAGACACTCTAAACCATGTAATTGATCCTATTCCCTTCTTCATTCTGGCCATGAGGAAACTCTGAGGCAGGTTTACAGCACACTCTAACAGTACTCAGCACTTATGGTGCATGAACTCATTTCAGCTACATCTTATTTTTCTACCCTTCTATTACCTTGTCCTTGTTTTCTCAATGACTTTTTTTTTAATCTTTGCTGGTATTTTTGTAAGCCGCTTCAAACACATCTTGCAAAGAGGATGGATAAATAAATACATTTTTGTAATAGTGCTGTGTGAAGGATAGTTCTACAAAGCAGTAGGATAAAAATCTTATCAGAAAAGGGACTTCTGTAGAATCTCTGTGGGTAGACATTCTATTCTCACATAATTAAAAAGTCATAATAGGAATATGTTACAGCCCACCTAACCAGGAAACTGAGATAGAAATGTTAATTGAGATTGTGGAAACTGCAAAAATTAGGCCAGGTAGTAATAATGAGAGACTTTAATTACTCAATCATAGATTGGCAAAATCCCTCACAGGGACAAGGGTTGGAAGTGAGATTTTTAGATAAGAGAAATTACAGCTTCTCAGAGAAAGTAGAGAAGGAGCCTGTATGCTCAGGGAATATTCTAGATGGGGCTCTGACACTGGATGGAAACTGGTCCAAAGGGTGATGCAAAAACATTAACACTGACCACATGCAATTTAATTTCATAGCCTTGTGGGCAAGTTAAAATCCACTACATATCTACCTTATATTATGAAGTGTCTTATGATAAAAATGAAAGTTAGAATTTTAAAATTCAATAGCAAAAAACAAACCAAGAGAATATTTTCAAAGCAACTTATCAGCAATCCAGGGAAAATGCCAAGGGGTTATGATAATCCTCAGTGGCTACTTGACAGAGTCAGAGATGTAATTGCTGGGGCAGGGGAAGGGCAATGTCTTCAAAAAGCAGAAAAAAAAATGGAAGAAGACATGTAAACACACAAAATGTACAGGTGAGGAATAACTTAAAATTATACAAAAAACAAAAAATATCATGCATCACGTAGAGGATTCCAAAGGTTCCAGGAAAAGTGAGCCCGGGAAAAGAAAGGAAGAACGTTAACAAAACAACCAGATCTCTTTAAAGTAATGCCACCAAAGCTGAACAAAAGGAGAAAGAAATAGCAAAATGTTGGTAGTCTCTGCCTTAATTTTCAGGAGATTCACCTCTTATAAAATATCCCTTGAAACCTAGGTAAGAATAAAGACTACTATAAATACGATCACTGATCACAATAAGCTAATAGGCTAATGCACCCAAAAATGTAGATAATTTGGAGACTTTGGGGGTAGAATATTCAAAGAAGAAATAGAGCAATTTTTAGTTACACTGTGTACCTATCATAGATTACCTCTGTCTTAGAAATACTGAGCCAAGGCAGGGGAATTATAACTAAATAGAGGATCATTGTACACTTTTTATTTTTTTAATAAAATCTACCTGGAAGAAAGAGAATATAGTTTATGAATGGGTGAACAAATTAATAGTTTTGGTGCCATATATATAAGTACATTAAAAATGATTAACCAAGAAAATATTTTTAATTGAGTTAAGATTTGGGGAAAGGGATGACAGCATGATGATTTTAGGCAAAAGAAATATAAAAACATAGTGTGCCAGAGATCGGTTCCAGGCCTAGTGATTCAATTTAACATGTTGGTAAGTGATCTGAGAGAGGGAGAAAACAGCAAATGCGTTAATAATTCTGGTTATTACAGAGGCATAACTATCAAGAAAAATCTACATGTGTTTTGGAGGATGCAAATAGAGAGTAAAACAATGGATGAACAATACCTCTAGGAATAAATAAATCAAATTGTCCTAATACAAGAAGAGTTTCAATTTGAAAAAATATTCCAAATATAATAATGTTCTTCCTAACTTTCTAGCCAAATCCTTTCTTTCTAAGTCATCTACGCACTGAGGCAGTCCGCAGGAGTGGAATCTGTCTTTCACAGGCATCCTCTCAGAAACACTATTCCTGGAGTCTGGGGGCTGCTGGGGCTAGCAGGCAAGCCCTGTTTGGGTACAGTGTGTTTCAATAAAAGCAGCATCATTCATAGTTTATAGTGCCTTGCCATGCACAAGTCATGTTCCTATCCAGTGCTACATTGCATCCTGTCACAATATGTTATTCATTTCATTTACAGATCAGGAAGGGGGGGTGGGTAGTAAACACAAAAGCAAGGCTGCCTGGCTCACCTCCACTACTGGATGTGCTTCCAAGGCTAGTCCACACCCCTGCCAAGCACCCTCCTCCGAAATATTAGGATAAAGAAACACTCTGAAACTTGTTAAAGAGAGAGTTTCGGACAAATTTGGAAGAATGCAGATCACACAGTGGATAATAAATGAAAATGATTCATTAACCAAGAAGTACCACTGAGGGGAATGAAAATAAATGCAAAGAGTTTTGGCAGACTTTGAGAGGAAAGGCTATTCCAGGTTGACATCTGGGAAGTTCATCTTTCCATACTTGAAATCCCACATGAAACTGCTCTTGCTAAGTGAGTCCAAAACTGAAGTTGGTTCTCCAGCCCTGAATACTTCACTTCTTTCAGAAGCCCATTCCAGCTCTTGAGGTCTGCACTGCTCTGCTGTGATTGACTCCCACCATCCAGTCCACAGTCTCTGGGGTATGGCCTTGCTCCTGCTCCCCTGTGCAAGTATCTCTATCCCCTCTGATACTAGAGAATCTCCAGCTCGTCCCTCCAGATGTCACATAGCACTTCTCTGTGGAGCCTTGGCCTGCTGCTACCCTTGGTCTACTTTGTGAGTGCCTTCTTGGCTGCCACCCAGATCCTCACCCTGGTCACTGTCTCTGGCCTTTGTGTTGCCCTGTTCTCCTGTGGATAGAGGAGAGGCAGCCCACTGAAAGATCTCACTTCAGCAGACTGTAGGAAATGCAGGATTTGCAACCTTTTACTAACATGAAGTCGAAGCTGCAAATCAATCCAGTGTCTGTAATCCCCCTGATTGCATCTCTTTAGGAGAAATTTTGTAAGTGAAGTGATTTGCAGGTGGTCTCTTTGATGCAGATACCTGGGACAAATTGTAGAGTCTGGTTTGAAGAAGCAAGACTGTGAAGGACTCAGCACTCTTATCATCATGCTGAGTATGTGTGGCATAGACTAAACTCTTTTTTTCTGGGTTTGCCTTTTTCTCCAGCCAGTGAGAAAACTACTAAATATCTTGTTCTAAGATGGTTTTGTTCCGGTCCCTATACAAGAGACAAGCTTGTTTTAAAAGGAGATTTGAAGAAGTGGTAAAGAAAATAAATGATCACTTTGTACTTCCAAATTATGACAAAGAAGTTGAGGATGTTTTGACAGTAAGTGTATATGAGCTCCTGAAATAGTAATAGAGTTATATACTAACTTGACCTCTGCAAAGAGAGCTGAAAGTAAATACTCCTCTCGAGAGCTGGAAAAAAAGCAATTTTGTTAAATGATGATAAATAATATGTATAGTTTAGACAAACATGTACCTAATGCCTAAATAAGAGGGACCTAATTTTAAGAATGTGTGAAGGAACCTGAAAAGTGATTTGAGCCTATCTCTTCCCAAGACAGTATATTAAGGTGTGTAAGAACATGGACTCTGGAACCAGGTGGCATGGATTCAAGTCCCAGTCTGATACTTAGCTGTGTGACCTCGGGCAATTTGGTAACATCTATGATCTTGGTTTTCTCAACTATGTGAAATGCATAATAGTCTCAACCTCATCCTTAGCAAACTATCACAAGAACAGAAAACCAAACACCGCATGTTCTCACTCATAGGTGGGAACTGAAAAAAGAAAGCACGTGGTCTGGGGAAGGGGAACATCCCGCCCTGGGGCCTTTCATGGGGAGGGGGGAGGGGGGAGGAGGGAGCTTGCATTGGGGAAGTTATACAAGATATAAAATGATGGAATTGATGGGTGCTGACGGTTGGATGGGGGTGAGCCACACCAACATGGCATAAGTTACATATGTAACAAACCTGCAACGTTTATTGCACATTGTACCCTAGAACTTAAAAGTATAATAAAAAAAAAAAAAAAAAAAAAAAAAAAAAAAAAAAAAGAATGTAACTGAATAATATCGAAAAGCCTCTAGAATAAATAAATAAATTGAGAAACTTACTACCTCACCTTCAGCTGAAACTAACCTCCTTACAAAATTCCACTTATTGGCCTAGTTTGGCAATATAAAATACTCACTTTTCCAGATGGCAGCCCTTTAAATATTAGAAGACACCTACAGAATTTCCTTCTTAAAATACTTCTTCACACTGAACAGACTCATTTCTTTGAATTTGTCATGTGTGACAAAGTCAATGTGTTGGTTAGTCCAGCAGCCGATTCCAACCTCTTTTATTCTTTCTTCCTTGCTCCCTCCCACTCCAATGCTAGGTGCCAATATTTGCTTTCCTAGCACCCCCTTACATCTAGGAATAGACGGGTGGCCAAGCCCTGACCAAGAAGACCCAAGAGACATAAGGAAAGTTTTCCTGGGGACTTTTGACTTTTTGATAAAAGAGATGGAGTCAGCCACACTGTCCACTTTGCCCCTTCTTCCTTCCTTTAACATGGATGTGATGCCTGAAGCTGTGGTTGTTGTCTTGCAACCACGAAGCCTCAGGCATGGGGATACTAAAGATGGAGGAACAGACGTATGCAAAGAGCGTGGACCTTGATGTCAGGGTTGAGCTGCTGAATAGGTGCCAGTAATTGTGCATAATGTATATGAAGAGAGAAAGAGAAAATGTGCAAAGTGTTCAGGTTTGATGGATCTGTGGAAGCTCTTTGTACTATTTTAACACTTTTCTGCATGTTTGAAATTATGTCAAAATAAAAAAGTGAAAATGACATGTTGGCAAAAATATCTATGCAAAAGGATATTGTAACATTTGTTTTTATGAGCAAAAGATCATCATGACCTAAGTGGGCATCTTTGGGAGAACTCTTAAGTAAATCATGTATACCCATACTAAGGGCAGCCCTTGAAAAGAATGAAATATGTCTCATTCTTTACTGACCTAAAAAGTCCTTCAAAATATATTGTAAATTGAAAAACAGCAAGCTATGCAATAACATGCCAAGTATGATTCACATGTGTGCAAAAACACAGAATATTCTCTCTGAGTGTGTATAAATTGTTAGAAAATGGGCTGGAAGAATATACATCGACATCTAAAGTGTGGCCGTTTTCAAGAATGAATGTTAGACTGGGGGTGGAAGTGAAAAATTTGGTGAAGTACAACTTTTACATTTTACTGTCCTTTGAATTATTTTTCAATTAGTACGAATATATATATTTAGAAAAATAGATTTTCCTTCTCTCCACCATATGTGCTTCATATCAGTAATTAATCAATTTAATTTAATTCCTAAGTGATGAATCTTGTTCATACTATGTGCTAAGGCCCATTCTCAGCTTTATTCACTGTGATGCTTTTTGATAGGGTTCTGTTCCTGTTTCTAATTAATCCTTCTTTGGGGTTCTTTTGTCATTTTTGTACATATCTCTGAGGATATGAGTCCACCGAAGGCAACAGGAGAGGCCTTAAGAATGCCTTTCACTACTTGTCACTGTTTTTGTCACTGTTTTTTTCACTGCAGCTGTGTAGAACACTAAGAAGAGCTTTAGTTTAGACCCTGCAGGCCCATCTCAGGCCATGAGACTACACTCTAACTGGGAGAAATAAATGTCACTGTCAAGTTCAAATGAAAATGCATCTTTTTTGTAGGAAAATGTGTAGCTACACACATTTTATGGTCAAAGACTGTCTTTTCATGTTTGATTTTCAAAATCTCACAAAGGTGAACAAAAAATGTTCTTTTCATTTATCATCTCTCCATGCTTCCTCATTAAAATAAAGAGAAGCTAACATTATAACAGTGTTGATTAATTACTGATATGAAGCATTTAAATGTGTCCCCATTTCTTCGTCTAGGAACACTTGGAAAGAGGTGACAGGCATTCGGGACAGTGCAGAGTGTCGTGAACTGTGGGACTGCCTTTCTTGTAAGCACACAGGAGAGCTTGCTACTAATTTTACTTCAAAAACTGTTCGTTTCCAAATTCTCCAACTGGCCAATACAGATGTGTTTTCCTGAAGGTCTCCATTGCTTATTTCATTCTCTATGTTTTAGAGAATGCAGAAAAGTATGAGTCTCCACCTTACTTAACTGTATCAATCAAATTATAGTAATCCCTATAAATAATTCGAGTATTTGGAGTATCTACAATATTCAGTTGTCACCAGTGAGAGAAGCCGCAGAAAGAAAATAGACAAATAAATGAAAGTAAAATTACTTATTCTTTTTGACTTCTCAAAGTTAGAGAAAGACCAACTGCAAGAACTGGAGAAATACATGTAGTCAAGTGCTCTAAGGGATATACAATTCTCTCTTCCTCCCTCCCCACTCCCCGCCTCTTTTCTCTCCCTCCCTCATTCCTCCCTGCCTTCCTCTACCTCAGAAAGTAATCTCATCCTTTCGTCACATATTATTGAAATCCCAGTTCTTTAAAAAACTCTCATTTTTGCCCAGACTGAGAGCATGTCATTTGGAAGTGATGTGCAAGGCAAGAGATAACCAGGTAGAACTCAGCGATTCGCCACAGAAAATGGTTCCATGTTTGGCCGTAATGCTATCAGAGTCTGTCCCTCAATAGCTCTTTACTTCTCTGAGCTCAGAATCTGCTGATTCAAGACTTTGCCTGCATGGGGAGGCGTGAGGGTGGGAGAGAAAGGGAAGCCTAGCAGTGCAGGAAGAGTTAGGAAGAAATATTAATAGTTCTTCCAGAACACATAAGGGGATTTTTTTTTTTTTAAACATAGAAATAGTGCCCCCTCCCCTTCTTTGCCTCTCTCTACCTCTCGTTCTGTGTCTTCATTTCATGCTGTGGTTGTGTTGATTGGGAGAAAAGAATCTTCTCAGCTAGCTGCTTAGTACCAAGCAGATGCACTCAGTTGAAAACGGTTAGCGGTTAGGGGTTAGCCAAACACAGGCAGCAGATGTGATAAAGGTAAGTACGGATGTTTGGGTGGTGCAGTAATGGGAATTCAAAAAATGAAAGACTTCAAATCTCCAAAAGCACATTGGTGCACACATACATTTCCATTTGTATAGGTTCCAGAGAGAATCAACACACACCCCAAATGGGCTGACAAAACAGAAACATCTAGGAATAAGTTAGATATGATTCTATTTCGTTAATAATTCATCTTTCAGTTCTAATAATTTCATACAAATTTGGAGAGAGATACCAAACTTTCATTGTCTTTGGACCCTGTGGATTTTAAATGGTTATATTTTTGTTTAGCAATTATCCTCTTGTTTTAATGGTGGCTCTTAAACTTTTCCTTTATTTGAATCCAAAAGTATTTGAAATTCATTGAATAAATAAGTTATCACTTTTCAAAACTTTTGTTCTAGTATTGGCTTTCTAACTTTCCTTTGTGCTTAAATCATGGAGTTTTAGAGTCATGAACACATTCATGTCCTCATTTATCAATAATGATCTTGAAAGTATAAAGGAAGCTCCATTAGAGTGAGGTAATAAATTCACAAATTATATTTATGTTTCCACATATTTTAAAGTGCCTCATTTCACATCAGGAGGCCAGACTCTTCAATATTATTCTGTGATGATGTCTTCAATCAAAAGAAGGCATTAATTAAGGAAACTGATAAGGAGCTTTGTGGATCAAAGTGAACATAAAGGCATAAGCCATTAATGTTTAAACTTTTATTTATTTCTATTTAGTTGATCTTTAGTTATTTAGGTATGCAAATAATTTATCTACTATTTTGGAGAGTGAGAAAGGGAAGGAGAGAGTCCAGTCTTCATTGTTTCCCCATCTAATAAATCAACTTGATCTTAATGCTGAACTGCTTTTCATCTGGCTCTTATCTTTCCTTCCTATTCAGTCATGCCAGCACTTAGTAGCCTCCAGTACTCTTTCTTTTTTCTTACAACCTCAAACCTAATGCCAAGCCACATCTACACTTAAGCTCCCTTGACACATGCACATATATGCTGCAGCTAATAATGAATTACTTGTATAAGGGAACTGGAATTGTGTCTGTGAATGAGAAAAAATCTGTAAGTAACTTTATGCATCATCTTTACTCTTTAACTCCTGAAAATACTCTTGTATTTTGATGCGTGATTTTCACCATCACCATCTATTACTGTCAACCAGTAATGATAGTTGCAAGCAAGGTGCTTGAATTTATACTCATGTGTGAATGGCATAGAATTTCTATTTCTTACCTGGATTGATGCTCTAGGTAATTATCACAAAATCTGACAAAAATGGGTGATCTCATTTAAGCTAATCAATTAAAAGGTAAAACAAAAAAAGAAACCAACTTTATAAATTCACTGGTACAACACCTTATCTATCTATAATTATTAAGAAATTTTCAAAATTATTGAATCAATAATTTCAGTATCAAATTTATTTTACTTTATATTTATTTTACTTTACATTTATTTTACTTCAACTGTTTTAATAAAATAGAGATCTACAATATCTTACATGCCTCTGCTTTTCTAAAACAGAGAAAAGTGAGCATAAAAACTTCTAAAACACTCAACATTGCTATTAGTATCAATAATTATTACAATTTTATTTTCAAAAAAACTAAAAAGAAAAGAAAATATGGGTGCACTGAAAATTTCTCATGGACTAAGTCTATGCCAAGTCCTGTGCTAAGGCCACTTTTTCATAAGTGCCTTAAGAATAAGATAACCAGCCCTATGCACTAGGAACTCCTAAGTGACTTGGATCCTGTGCTAAGATCTTCAGCAGTGTCCATATGTAGGACAAATCAAAATACTTTCACCACCACTATCATTATCATCATTACCACCATTATTACCATCATCATAGCTGGCATTTATTCCAGATAGTTACATTATTTCATTCAATCTTCACAGCATCAATAGGAGGTCTGCAGTATTATTTTGCAGAAGAGGCAATTGAAGTTTAAAGGGATTTTGTAATGTCCACAAGGCCATTCAGCTGGGACATTATGGAGGTGGGAAAGCCTATATTCATTATCATTAAGCCAAACTTACCCTGGTCCTACAAATCTACAGAGAGTTTTATCCTTGTGGTCTCTGATATTCCCTGAGATAGACCCCTGACACCAGCATTTATGTCCACTTGCACATTCACTTTCACAACCTTTCAAATTCCTCACCTCCCAGTTTCACACCTACCTTCTATTCAAATCAGCCCCACTGCATAACTGGCCACCAACGCATCCCACCAATATGAATGCGCCCTGGGTTATGACATCTCCTTCCACTGCTCTACCCTCCAGCCTTCTCAACTTTCCTACTTCCCCACTCCCATGAAACCCTTTTCTCCCTCTCCATCCTTCTATGCCTCTCCCTGACCTCCACTCACTGGACTCACTCTCAGTTCATCTGACTTCTTCAACTTCATGAGCCCCTTCTGGAAAACTTATACTTGATTCTTGGGTTGACTATTTTTTTTTTTATTATTATTATACTAAGTTCTTAGGGTACATGTGAATAACGTGCAGGTTTGTTGTACATATGGTAATGAGTGTCTATCCATGTGTGGTGTGCTGGCCCCATGTCAACTATCAGCACCCATCAAGTGTTCAGCATTATATCATGTATTATTACTCCCAGTGGCAATCCCTCCTCGCTCGCCCCGCTCGCCCATGATAGGCCCCAGTAGTGTTTGTATTCCCTCCCGAGCCAAGTGATTCTCATTGTTCAGTTCCTCACCTAGTGAGTGAGAACCATGCGGTGTTTATGGTTTTCTCTTCTTGGATAGTTTGCTAAGAATGATGTGGGGTTCCAGCCTGCATCCAGTCCCTACAAAGGACGGTCAAACTCATCCTTTTTATGGCTGCGATAGTATTGCCATGGTAGTATATTGCCCATTTTCTTATCCAGTCTGTCACAGATGGACATTTGGTGATTCCAAAGTCTATTGCTATTGTGAATAGTGCGCGCAATAAACATACGTGTGCATGTGTCTTTGTAGTAGACTAATTTATAATCCTTTGGGTATTTTAACATAGCCTTCAGCCCCTCCAGTTTCTCAGACTTCCTCCCTCACAAACTGCTGTTCACAGCTCTCTTCCCTTCTCCCGTTCCATGTGATGTTTCTGAATACGAAGTCGACTTAGACTTGCATAAGAGTAAGATGCAGTCAAGAAACACCAGCCACTCTTTCCTAATATGTGATGCTTGGCAAAACCTTTGTTCATTTTCCTACTTCCCACAGTTAACACTCTAAGACTGTTTTGTTTTCCTGGGCCCACATTTCAGGACTCTACAACAGGAGTATACAGAACCCTAAATCCTACTTTGAGGCTATTCAAGTTGCACTAAGTCACTTTTTGTTTTCATCCCTCAACACCTGTGGTTGTCCACATTCATTCTCTTATCTTTCTTCTATCTCTAAGGAAAAGAGATAGTCTCTTTATTATCATTTGAACTCTCACATCTCTGCTCTGCCGCCCAAATACATCCTCCCCTTCAAGAACTTTGCTCTTCATTTATTATTTCCAGCCTCTCTTTGCAGGGCCCTTTTCTTCCAAGACACGCAGATGTCCTCAATCCTGGAGAGCACTGCTTTACTTTTTCTCTGCTCATCCCTCTAATGACCACTCTCATTCTCTTTTTTTCACTGCCATAGTTTTTGAATGAATGATTTTCTACCATGTGACTTTTATTCTCATCAGTCTCCAGAAATGGATTGTTTCTCTAAGACTCCAGTAAGGGTCCCTTCTCAAATTCAGTGACCTTTTCTCTGCATCATTTTCCTTATCTTTCTGAAATAACACATTTTGTTTTCCACATCATTTTTCTTACAACTCCCTCTTTTAGTTTTCCATTATCTTGCATTAGTTTGTTTGAATTCCTTCTGTTTCTCTACATAGTTTTCTGTTTCTTTTACCGGTCCTGCTTCATCTTCCCACTCACTAACTCTCCCTATACATAGGTCTTTAATGACCACGGTCTTTTTCTTGGATTAATTAACTCTTATTGTTTCAGTTATGCTGATAAAAGAAATCCTCCTCCTCCCTTGACAGTGCACCTAACACCAGTCCCATTTCTTCCACTAGCCACAGGACAGCTCCTTAAATGTTCTCTCACAGCTCAAACTGATACACCAAAGTGTTGTTTTGCATAGCAGTACACACACACACACACACACACACACACACACACACACATAATAAAGTCTCCATTCCTCATCACTGTGCCCTGTTGTCATTAAGTATTGTTGGTACTACCTTTGAAAAATACCTGTCACACATCCCCTTCACCCTATTCCCAGACTAGCTCAGGCCATCAGAATGTTGTGATTTTGTAACATCTTCTTAACTATATTCCTCTCCGATTTACTGTCCAGCTAAACCTTTCCATTATAGAACAGTTTATTTTACTAACAAAGTCATTCATATTACTTTAGAAGTTTATCAAATAAAGATATAAAAAAATAAATCCGACTTATAAACCCATCATTAGATATAACCTCTAGTGACATTTCAATGTATTATCAGCTTTTCATACACAACTTTTCAATATTTTATAAAATGGCATCATATGTTGTGTTTAAAACTTAAACATATATCATGAATATGTTCAATGTCAACAAGAACCCTTCTTCATCATCACATCATGGGATAAAATTTACGTAACCATTGGTAAACATTCAACTTGTTTTCAGTATTTTGGATTTATAAACAATATTGTGAAACACATTCTTGAAGCTAAATTTTGTACACACACTTTTATTTAGGCAAAATTTTTGAGTCAGAATGGGTATTTTTAAGGCTTTTGACATAAATTGCAAAACTGCTCATCAGAAAGGTTATAACAATTTGGAATCCCACTGCATGAAAATGTCTGCTTTCTTGGACCTCATGCACACTGGGTACCATTTTTTAAAATCTGTCCCAGGTGAGTGAAATGGTAACTTGAAGTAAAATCTCTTTTCATATGCTTGTTAGCCATTTGGAGTCAAACATATGAAGGAAAAAAAAAAAATTGTGTGCCTATAGTTCACGTGGAAAGGAGGAAAGGAGGGTAGAGAGAAGGCTAGGAAGCTAAAACAGAGCTATAGTCCTCATATAACACAGGGTTCAGAACTACTCTAATCCCCATCAGCTCTTAATACGTAGAATATTTAAATATCTCCACTAGAGATCTCCCCTCTTCCTCCCTTTGCCAACCCAAGTAAATAACAGCATCTAATGTTTTGAGGTGGCATATGGAGAGGCAGCACACATGTATGTTTCTTCATTGCTTCTATTAGCTTCAAAGCACCCTTTAAAACGTGCCATTTCAATGAGAGTTATACAGCTGTCAGCTCACCGTCTCCTCTAGCTTCTGCACAACAAAAGTGAGATCTCCAGCCACATGCTCATTATAGAATTCCACTCCAACTAAACAAGTTGGATACACTATGAAGCTCACTGAGCAGGGTTTGACTGGTATGGAAATGTATCTGCCTTTGATCCTGGCAAAATGTGTTGATTGGAAATTTGGGATCTGTCAGAAAAGGAGGTAGTTTTAAATGAAGGTGAGGTGAGGTGAGGTGAGGTTTCAAGATATGATTTGGGGAAGACAGAGAATTATTATCAGTGTGAAGCCACGAGAAAGACTTGGATACACTGTAAAAAAAAGAGTAGTCATTATCACCCAAAGCATTTATACCACACCACTGTAGATATATTCAATTTTGGATGGTGTTTCTTATTATAATTGAAGGTTTAAATTCTACCTTCTCTCTCACAGCCAGATTAGGGAGATGTTCTTAATCCTCTCTCCTAGGGGTTGCCAAAAATGATCAGGGATTTGAAATATGACACAGCACATTGACAGAGCTATAGAAGAAGAGTTTCAACAATTTTTGTTTTTCTGAAATCAAGGATAATGACTGTTCCTTTCATCTGTAATTTCACTTAAAACTAAAATTTAAAAATTAGATCACATAAATTCTCTCAAATGTTTAGATATGTTTCCGTTTGGTCATCCTGAGCTTTTCAATTCTAGACTCTCAAGCCCAGAAAGGAAAGTCATTTGGCCCTGACTCCTCCTTCTACAGTTAAGAGAACGAGAAGTCCCAAAGTGTGAGAATGCACTCAGGTTCCCTCTGCAAACATGTAGGGGAGTAAGAACTAGAATCCTGGCTTTGGAGTCTGGATCCAGTGTTCTTTAGGACACAACCAATTTCCTGTCATAACATTCCAGGGAAGATTCCTTCCTTTGTGGGTCTGAGATTGGAAAGCAAAGCAGAAATAAATTCCATGGATTCAGGGGCAGATTCTTTTGTAAAGAGTGTCAGCTCTCTGTGGTCTCCCTTCCACTACATTCACCCCAGGCTCCTCATTTTCTTTATCATTCCCTTCAGAGGACTAGACCTGAATCTGCTTGACTTGTAAATTAAATATCTGGAGTTGGAGTGACTGTTCCCTTTAATGACTATTATTTGATTATCTTCATAACTTTACTTGTAATGCTTAAATTATTTTTAGCACTTTTAGCTCATATGTGATTAATCTTTAATGATAATTTGACAGTTTACTGACACATTTCTAAATGATCTGTAATTAATTCTAAAGCATAACTCATTTTTTTCTAATTTCACACTTGCATTTATTTCATTATATGTGTTGGATTAAATATAGTAATGTTCCATTTGATCAAAACATATATTTTAAGTCTCACATTGCTGAAATGAAGTAGGGAATTCTGACAACATACAATTACATTTTTCAAAATTTCTGAACATAAAATTTATATTAACCCTCATCCTCCAAATATATTTATTACATTCAATGCAAAAATTAAAAATCAGAAACTCAGAGCCTAACAAAAATTCAATTCAATCCTGAGACTAAGAACTAGGTCCTGTAGCTCTCAGCCCAATTCTCTCTCTTCCCTGTCACTCGCTTCATTTTTTTTCACTGTGATTATACAGCTGCTACCCTAAAAGTTATTGCATAGTGAAATACACTTTATCGAGGGTATGAGCTGCTAGGGACTGGGGCAAGCAGCAAGAAGAGCAAGAGAAATTTAAAACAACAACTTTGGAGAGAAGCAATAAATATTATCAAGAACTAAGTCAGGGGTCAAGAGCAAGATTCCAGAGAGGGCTGACATGATGTCATCATTAAAATGTCACCCCAGGCACGGTGGCTCATGTCTGTAATGCCAGCAGTCTGGGAAGCCAAGGCAGGTGGATCCTCTGAGACCAGGAGTTCGAGACCAGCCTGGACAATATGGTGGAAGCCCGTCAATACCAAAAATACAAAAATTAGTCAGGTGTGGCAATGCACACCTGTAATCCCAGCAACTCAGGAGGTTGAGACACAAGAATCCCTTGAGCCAGGAGGCGGAGGCTGCAGTGAGCTGAGATGAACCACTGCACTCGAGCCTGCATGACAGAGTGAGATTCTGTCTCAAAAATAAATAAATAAATACATACATACATACATACATACATACATACATACATACATAAAATGTCATCCCAAGCTTCTACAGAAGGTCAAATCCACTGGGAGGAAGTTCACCTTCTTTCTGCTGTGGAATGCCTCTTGTTCCCTCTGCACGATAAACCCTCCTGGTGCCTGCCATTCCCATCTTTTACAGCTGTTTCTTCCATGTATTTTTGGAATGTGGTTTGTTTTCGATGTGATTTTGCAGGCTCTGCATTTTTCAGGAACTCTTTCACAATTTCTAGTGTACCAAAGAATCTTCTTACATTTTCCAGTATGGTTATCAAAAGACACTCTACTAACATGTAATTTAATACAAAGATGTGTTCTCAAACAAGGATCACTAAATATTTGGTGAAATACCAAATTATGACAGCCAGTAACCTCAACAAATGGAGAAAATGTTACACAAGAAAGCATAATTACTAGAAGTAGCATAACAGTAAACTAACTTCAATTAACTACCTCAAAACATATTAAAATATAGTATGTGCATGTATACATACATACATGTGCAGTAATCATTTAGAGATCACAGATATTAAAAACTAGATTGTTGAAGTCATAAATTCAATAGATGCCTACAAAGCAAAATGCACTTGGGAGAAGAACAATTAACAAGCTGGAAGTTTAAGTCAAGGAATCTTACCAGAATGAAGCAAAAATGAATAAATACA
Source organism: Rhinopithecus bieti (assembly GCF_001698545.2). Classification (NCBI taxonomy): domain Eukaryota; kingdom Metazoa; phylum Chordata; class Mammalia; order Primates; family Cercopithecidae; genus Rhinopithecus; species Rhinopithecus bieti. Next base: position 62,969 of record NW_016816978.1, read on the forward strand.
AGAGTATGACAGTTAAATGAAGACGCAAGGCCAAAAGTTCTATCATCTGATTAAAAAGAGTTCAAGAAAAGAAAATAAAGAAAATGTAAGGGAGTAAATTCATGAACACATAGATAAAATTTCCAAACACTGAGAAAAAAAATTAGCCCTTTTGATTAAACAGACTTAGCAAGTATCGAGTAGAATAAAGATCCAACATGCACATACATGCACATACACACTTATTTACATCACAGCAACATTTCAGGACACCAAAGAAAAAAGAGAAGATTCTAAAATCTTTTATGGGAAGTAAAAGAGTATATACAAAGGGACAAGAATAAAAGAGGAAGCAGAACATACTAGTTACAAGCTGGAGTGCATGGATTTGAAATCTGACTCTATCATTTGCAAACTATGTGACTTCAGACAAGGTATTTATCCTCTTGCATCTTCATTTTTCTCATTTGTAGAATTGGATGGTAATGATAGTAACTTTTCATAATCTCACAGCTAAAGGAAAAAATGAGTTAACACTTGAAAGCACATAGGACAATGTCTGGCACATAGTGTATTCTATATGTTTTTTAAATAAAATTAAAATCAGACTTTTCATCAGCCATACTGGATGGAGGGAGACAATAAATTAATAATTTTGAAGTTCTGAAGGAAAATACTTCTGAATATAGAATGCTGTATTAAGCTAAACTGTCATTCAAGTGTGAAGGCAAAATAAATACATCTTCAATTTTGGTCAATTCTTGACCTTCAAAACTTCAAGGACTCCCAAAGTTTACCATCCACAGGCTGTTTGTGATAAAAAGTACTCCATCAGGAAGAATACACTGTAATAATATAGGACCTGGAACATCATAAAGCCAACACCCAAAGAGGTCAAACAATTTTCTAATAATCATGTAACTACTAAATGTAGGAGTTAGGATTGAATCCATATGTCTTGACTAGGGCCCAGTAATTTTTTCTCATGTTTCCATAACAGGAATTCACAAATAATTGGGTATATTCAGGTCTCAAGTTGCTTCCATGACAGCGAGATCCTACTGCTGTAGAACTGTACACATATGAATACAACAAACCCCATGTGGCTTTGGAATTTTAAAACAAGTTGTGCTCAGTGATAACGGGGATGTTTAATCAAGAAAATATTCACTGTCAGCCTTAATGATATCAACATCCTCATTTTTCTATATACTGGAGAGTATGTAAATATAGTATTTCCAGGAAGCAGTTAAAGTATTCATTGAATAATATAGTTTAAATTATCCTAGTTACTCCTCCAAGCTCTGATAATTAGTCTTAGGTAAGCTTGACTAGAGTTATTGTCGTTGTTGCTTGGTTTGTTTGTTTTTTACTACTGGAAGGCATATTTGCTACTAATTTGCCTATAGTTACTATAGGCAGTTTATTTAAAATCTCTACTCCTAGTTTGCTTAACTATTGATACCAATACCTACTTTGCTGGACTCCTGTGTGGATTTAACCATTTAAGCCAACACAGTAAAGTACAGAGAGAAATGACTGGCCTAGAATGGATGTCAGCCAAATAGCTGCTCCCTCCTATTCTCTCCCCTCATGCACAAAACAACACACGTGCAAAGAAATTTCAAGAAAGGAGTTTTTCTTCTCCCTTTTCCATTCTTTCTTGCCTCTGACTTCTTTACTTTAGCTGCTGGGATGTGGGGTTTTTTTCTTATAGGCATTAGTGAAAATTATTTTATTTAGAAGTATTTAAGGTCTTAATCCTTTCTCTTCACTCAGAATTTTCAAAATGTCTAGATGGCCTTTGAAGATAGAAAAGAGCAAATATGAGACATGAACTGAGAATCACATGCATAGATATAAGAATTAAATTAGGACAGTGAGGTCTGTTTCAACGTTAGTATTTTGAGTTCCAGATAAATGTAAACGTGCTTAGGCATTATAATATGTTCTGTTGGTCTCATATTACAAACCATTTCAAGATTATTCAGAGTAAAGAATCTCCACCTCCCCAGCACAGATATGAGACTGCTATTCAATATTCATATGAGAAATACATGTGGGACACCCTTGACTGCAGTCTCCACATAGGACAGTCACTGGGAAGTATCTGCCTGAGGAAGATCTTCTCCCGTGTGGCACAAATGCACATTCTATTAATAAACATTCTTTGCTTTAGAACCAAAGGGAAATTCTGGCTTGAAATTATTTTGTAAAAGACAACGGTTACTGTGTGTTTCTTCTATGCCTGCGTAAGTCTAGCATATTTTAAGGAAAATCTTTCTTTTTAAAAAATTCATCTACAGATTCGATGTGTTAAAGGACATTCCTTACGTTGTGCAAAGATTTGCTATCGTATTCCTCTTAAAACAACCTCCCTTAAAAATTTTAATTCATCTACAAAACCACTTTACTTGCCCTATTTGCTTTATGTAGAAGAATTGGGAAGCAAAGATGAGTGAGGGTCTGGCACGGTGGTTCGTGCCTGTAATCCTAGCACTTTGGAAGGTAGAGGTGCGAGGATCACTTGAGGCCAGGAGTTTGAGATCGGTCTGGATAGAGTAATAGGATCCCATCTCTATATAAAAATAAATAAATAAAAATAAAATTTGCCAGGTGTTGTGGTGCATGCCTGTAGTCCTACCTACTCAGGAGGCTGACATGAGAGAATTGTTTGAGCCCAGGAGATTAAAGCTACAGAGAGCCATGGTCACACCACAGCATGAGAGCCTGGGATGACAGAGTGAGACCCTGTCTCAATTTTTTTAAAAATGAATGAAAGAAAGAGTCTTTGTTCAACACGGGTTCCATAATCTAACTATGCTTAGAAATATGTCAACACAGAGCTTTCCCCATTCTCTCCCTTCTTCCCTTAATTATTTGTTCTTTTATCGCTCTCCACAAAAATGCAGGAGGCATTAGGAAAAGGAGCTAACTGTGGCTACTTAGACATCTTGGTGTCCATTTTAAGGATACATTTTCTTACCTTCGAAAGTGAAATTAAGGTGTTTTCACTTCTCCCTCTGCTTGAAAATTACATCCAAATACCAAGGAGAAAAAATAAGCAAGGAAACAAATGTTTCCATTGACAATTGAAGTATAACAGGGAGAGGGGGAAAGAGAGGGGAGAGAGAGAGAGAGAGAGAGAGAGAGAGAGAGAGAGAGAGAGAGAGAAGGAAAGCAGATGGGTAAGTAGTAGTAAATTACTTAGAGGAATGAAAAAGGTAACAAGTGAGACGGAAGCCGATTCAACCACAGAACCCCAGAAAGTCTCAGTAAGTGTCAGATACTTCGGAAGACAAGGTAGAGGAGACCTGAAAACAGAAATTGTTTAGTCTGTATAAGGAACAGTTAGAAAGACCCGCCAAACTCGGCTACTGTAGTTCCAGCTACTCGGGAGGCTGAGGCAGGAGAATGGCGTGAATCCGGAAGGCGAAGCTTGCAGTGAGCCGAGATGGCGCCACTGCACTACAGCCTGGGCGACAGAGCGAGACTCCGTCTCAGAAAAAAAAAAGAAAGAAAAGAAAAGAAAAAGAAAGACCCAACAAACTCATATCACTTAATTACATAGTCAAGTGATCAACTTTCCCATCTTTAGGAAATTGGAAGTATATTATCTGGAAAATTAGGACAAGAGAACTCCAGGCTTGGATCAGCTAGCAAGGAGGAGGTAGGGGGTGAAATGCCAAACTACAATGGAAGGGCCCATTAAGTGAAAACCGGCTGAATATGGAAACCCCTCCCCAACGTTCTTTCCCACCCAGTTCCAGAATGCTGTCAACCCAGCTCATACATGCAGATAAAAGTAAACTACCCAAGAGGCAAGGCCTTACCCACATTCACAAAACTTTCGATGACTTTTTTAGAACCTCACTCTTAAATACAAGTGAATAATAATATTCTACTGTGAAAGCCGGGGCTAAAACCTATGAAACAAACAGGAATTTGAAGGAAACAGAGACAATTCTTAGAATAGAAGAAAATTCCCAAAGACACATAATAAAAACATCCTTAAAGAGAAAATATTACGTCAATAAAATAAGAACATATTTTCAACAGGAATAATCAGAGAAGGAAAGAGATCTTAGAGATTACACATATGATTAGCCCAAATTAGAAAGCCAATACAAAGAAAAAAAAACAGAACAAAAAAGAAGAAAGAGTGGAAATGGATATGAAAAGATAAGAAAATTTAAAAACCACTTCTAGGAGTCCAATATACAAGTAAGAAGAATTTTAGGACAAGAGACAGACAAGATGGTGGAGAGAAAACTGTTTTTTTAATACTACAAGGTATGCATTTAATACTACAAGGTATGCAAAAAACAGAGGACATGAGTTTTTAGATTAAAAGAGCCTGCTCACTACCTGCCACATGAACAAAATAAAACCTGTGTTAGAGCACATTCTCATAAAATGTAAGAACATATCAGAGGGTTGGGGGTTGGGAGGAGGGAGAGCATCGCGAAGAATAGCTAATGGATGCTGGGCTTAATACCTAGGTGATGGGATGATCTGTACAGCTAATCACCATGGCACATGTTTAAGTAACAAACATGCACATCCTGCACATGTACCCCTGAATTCAAAATACAAGTTGGAAATTAAAAAAAAAGAAAAGAAAAGAAAAAAAGAATTTCCAGAAGAAAAAGCAGATTACCTGAAAAGAATCAAGAAGTCATGAGGCTTTTCAATAGTATTTGAATGAATGTGATTTTCAACATAGAATTCTATACCCTGCCAAAGTATTGACCAAGAGTGAAGATAGAATAAATATATTTACATACGTACCAAGTATCAAAATTTTATGTTTCACAGACTCTTTTTCTGATAGATATGCATTGCTGAAAAGAAGGAAAGCTATGGACAGATATGGGATTCTGGAAACATGAGATCTAGGAGCACGTATGTCCATGATGACAGCATAGAAACTGTCATGGTATGCATTAGGACTAGAGAGGAACCAGTCAAAGATGAGCTGGAAAACAAAGAATTTTAGGTGGAATGTCTCAGGGCAAAGAGATGGACTGAAAGTTTTTACCATGTGGACAGTTGTATCAAGAGGTGGTTATCGAGAATTGGAGAGTGTTGGGAAACACAGCCAAGGATCAAAGAAAATTAAGCAAATGAAAAAGAAAGACAACACTTAAATCTAAGAAAAGCTGGAAATCATATGAGAAAATGGAGGTATACACCCTACATTATAATACCCCATAACACTATAATACCCTATCTTGTACAGCAAGGAGAGTATTTTCCTAGTTATTTAAAAACACTAAGTAGGCACTTAACTAAAAATTGTTGTACTTGTATAGGGAGGAAAAAGAGTTGATAATGGAGATAGTTGAGAGTGCTAAAATTTTCATCTACTGTAAACTCAATGTGTAAATGTAACAAAACTAGGAATATTTATAGATATGTGGAGTAAGTATTAGCAAAAGAAACTAGAAACTTTAAAGTTGTTGTCTCTTCTGAGGATGGAAAAGGAAGGTGGAAGAAAGGTGGGAAATAACTGCTATTTTTGGTCATAAGTCATTTAGCACTATTTGACTATTTAATGTAATATATTGATAAACATAAAATTAAACTTGGGTTGATAAACAATTTTTTACTCTTTTAATATTAACTTGTCAAAATTACAAAAGAAATGTAGACACATTGAAGAAGATTTTAAAATTCATAAAATTTAGAAAAGAACATTTAAAATTATCCATCCAGTGTCATTATTCCTATGTGTATTATTTTAGGCAATGGAAACAATTTTGTGAATACAATTGATATATTTTTAGCTTGACATTCTGTAGTTAGAGGTTTTCATATATTTAAAATTATTCATAAACATTTTTACTAGCTGCATAATAGTCCATCTGATAACATGACATAATTTAACTATTGCCATATTTCTTTTTTTAAGATTTTCCAGTTATAAATAATGCTATTAAGTATATTTGTTCAATTATCTTCCCCAGTGTTATATTTTCTTTACCTAGGAAGACTTTCTGAAAACAAAATTACTAAACCAATGGTAAAAACATTTTTGAGCCATTTGGTACATGATATTAAATTGCTCTGCAGAAAGATTCTCCTAATTCATATCCCCACCAGCAATATATGAAAACACTTCATTTCAATGCCACTCTTCTGGCATTGGATTGTCTCATTTAACAAAAAAATTTAAATTAAATCTAAAGTAAAATGGAGTAGTTTTCCCAAAACACTGGATTTTTTTCAGATTTTCAAAATTAGTGACAGAAAATGAGTATCTAAGAGAAAGCCCCCATAGAAGCCCCACCTTGGCTTCCACACACAGATAACTATGCAGGTATGAACACTGGGGGAAAGAACTTTCATTTTATTGGATCCAAAACTTGCCAGTGTTGGGGCCCTTTCCAACACCACAGGAGCACTCACTTCTATAAAGCTAGAGGCCAGTAAGATGCAGGTCCTTTTCCCCAGCGTTCATACCTGCGTGGTTATCTGTGTCTGGAACCAATACCTGGTGAGATCATTCAGAGAAAGAAAACAGAAACAAGATCAAAATCATGCTGTTTCAGCATTGACCTCAATATAAGAAATATTTATTCTGTAAAGACATTCTGAATCATGAAATTAATTGATAAATTCATTGGTAGAGATATCCAATCTCTCATTATTTAAAAGGAAGGAACACGTTAACCAAGATACTCTGTTAATCTGCCTGTAACTCTCCACTTGGACTAATGGGGGACTTGCCAACAGCACAGGAGCACCCACTTCTATAAAACTAGGAGCCAATAAAATAACAGTGGCTAACATTTACTGAAGTTTTCCAAGACGCCAGACACTTTACTCAGCAATATCTCATTTAACCCATACAGTAACTCTATTAGCTTAGGACAGGAAGCTAAGATGAACTCAATTTCCTTAGGTGAGGAAGTTGAGCTAGTTTGCCTAAGGCCAAGAAGGCTGTATGACTTAAGAGCCAGAGCCCTTGACAATGGCACTGCTCCTTCAGTCTCCAAGGTCTTTACCTGAGCTAACAGCCAGTCAGAAAGTAAGCTAAAGAGTCTTTGTGCTTCTGAGCTACACACTGAGAAGGTTCAAGCACACCCTTATTAGTTTCAAGGTGGATATACAAGTTAGAAGCTGCCCTTTTATTTTAAAATTCTGCAGGGTAATAAGAGAGCCACAGTAAAGGGAGGGTGAATAGGGGCATTTGGTCTGGAAACAGAGGACCTAGGGGAGACTGAGTGATGGCAAGGAAGGATTTGTCCTATGCTGCCTATGAAGACAGAATCTGGTCTAATAGATGAAGTTTCAGGCAAGACATTTCAGTTCAGTATATTTGAACTGGTTTCTAATTACATTTTAAACTTTAAAGAACTATGTAATTAGAAGTTTTTGTTATTAACAAGAACTTCTCAACAATGAGGCAGCCTCTCTCCTGAAGTAATGAATAAAAATTAATTTCTGATAATTCTTTTGAAAAGATCTACCTTCACACACTTTGGTCTGCATGTGTCTTGGAAGGGAATGCCAGTCATGGAGAGTAACCCACATTATTTAATCCCTGTCACTGCCCAGCCTCCACCAATTGGCGCTGAACCACTATACCCAATAACTGCTTTCCCCCACATCCTCCTGACCGTGATTGATGCCAAGCGGGCATCAATCATAGCGAGCTGACACCAGGAGAGATTGTGCCCCACTCCCATATACCCCAGATACATCTTAGGATTTAGATTTTTTCCTTTTATTATAAACTATTTTATACATACAGGAAAAATATAACAAACCTCCTTATACCTACTACCAAGTTCTATCAATTCTTATTTTGCAATATTTTAAAAGAAATAAAACATGATACAGTTAAAGCCTTCTGTGAATCTCTTCTTAACCTTCTCTCTCCTTCCCTGAAGTTAAACACCATCTTGAATTTGTTAGTCATCATTGCTTGCATGTGTGACAACATATAAATTTTGATTTATATTCATGGAGATGAATATATCTGTATGTTTCCTAAGGCTGCTGTAACAAAGAACCACAAATTTGGTGATTCAAAACAACAGAAATTTATTCTCCTGTAGTTCTAGAGGCTAGAAGTCAGCAAATTGCTTATCCATTCTCCTTTTAAGGGTATGTTTGTTGCTCTGCTATTTCATTAGTACAAAAAGTACTGCAATAAATTTTGTGCATTTTGCTTGTGCACCTGTGTGAAAGTTTGAAGTCAAGGTATTGGCAGAACCATGCTCCCTCTGAAGGATGTAGGGGAGGATCTTTTCTTATCCCTTCCAGTTTCGGGTAGCCTCCAGCGTTTCTTGGCTTGTAGCAGCATCACACCAATTGCTGCCTCCATTATCAAATGGCATTCTCCCTGTGTTTTTCTGTCTTCTCTTTGTATAAGAACACCAGGCACATTGGGTTAGGACCCACCCTAATGACCTCATCTTAACTTAACTAATTATATCTGAAACAATCCTATTTCCAAATAAGGTCACATTCTGAGGACAGGAAGTCAGGATTTCAACAAATCTTTTGAGGGGACACAATTCAACCCATAGCGGTATCTGTGAACAAGACCTAGAATTTATCTGATGTTTTAAAATTTGTATAAATGATATCATTCTGTATCTGGCCTCTTTTTTCATTTATGAATTTGAGAGAAATCTGTATCATTACTTGTAACTGTTGTTTGTTCATTCAAATAAAAGTACGGTATTCCATTGTGTAATCTTACCACAATTACTTATCCATTCTCCTTTTATGGGCATTTGTTGCTTTTGTTATTTGTTAGTGCAAAAAGTACTGCAAGAAACTGTACATTTTGCTCATGTACTGTGTGAAAATTTGTCTAGGGTGTAACACAGGAATGTGGTAATGGATTTTCAGGGTTTGTGCATCTTCAGTCTTTAGAAGACACTGCCCAATTGCTCTTTAACAGTAGTAGTAACAAATTAGGGACATGGATGAAACTGGAAGCCATCATTTTCAGCAAACTAACACAGTAACAGAAAACCAAACCCCGCATGTTCTCACTCATAAGTGGGAGTTGAACAATGAGAACACGTGGACACAGGGAAGGGAACATCACACACCGGGGCCTGTCAGGGGCTGGGAGCAAGGCGAGGGAGAGAATTAGGACACACACCTAATGTATGCGGGGCTTAAAACCTAGATGATGGGCTGATAAGTGCAGCAAACCACCAAGGCACATGTATACCTAAGTAACAAACCTGCATGTTCTGCATATGTATCCTAGAACTTGAAGTAAAAATTTTTTTTAAAGTAATAGGAACAAATTAAACAATCATCAGCTCTGTTCTAGAGTTCACACTGCTCGGTTGCTAGTACTTAATATGAGTAGATTCTTTCATTTTTTACCAATACAGTTAGCGCTTTAAATTGCATTTTTCTAATTACTAGTGGGTTGAATAGTGATGCATATTTAGCAGCCATTAAGCTTTGCTCTTCTCTGAGTTGCCTGTTATATTCTTAAGTCTGTTTGTTTTCTCTTGCTGATTTGTTGGGATGTTTAATAGTCTTTGATCCTAACTAGTTACAAATTTTGTAACTGTCCCTTAATGTGTGACTTTTCTTTGCACTTTTATATGCAAAAGATTCTATGTTTATAATCTTTTATTTCACTTTTTAAAAAATTTTTATACAATCAAATTTATGAATCTTTCTCTTCATGATTTATGTATTTGGTATACGGTTTTATAAGTATAATATTCTCCTATATTTCCTTTGTTTAACTTTTAATTTTGAAATAATTCAAACAGAAAAGTTACAAGGCCTGGGTACTCTTTATCCAGATTCATCAATTAGCAGTATTTGGTCACATTTGCTTCATTATTCTCGCTCTGTATATATGTATATAATTATTCTATTATTATTAATGAATCATGTGTTATATATTATATAATGTCTATATATATAAATTGAAATATAATTATATACATAATTATATAAGTATAATTAAATTACATAATTACATTAATCCCTATATATTATTTTTATTTTTATACATTATTGTTAAAATGCTTTTCTAAATCATTTGGAAGAAAGTCACAGACATCATGCCTCTTTAATGTTTCAGTATGAGTATTCTAAGAACTAACACATTCACACTAACCATTGTATGATTATTAAAATCAGGAATGTTAACACTGATGCAGAACAATTATCTATGGATCATATTCAAGTTTTTCTAATGTCATTTTTTGAAGTATTCTTGATACAGGATTCAGTTCAGGATAATACATTACATTTAATTTTATGTCTGTTTAGTTTCCAATCTTTGGCCTATTTCATGAAGCCAGGGACTTTCCCTGAGCTCCACAGGTGCATGTGCAGCGAGACTTAAACTCCAACCTATAGTTACCCTTCCTCATTTTAATGCTAAAAATCATGCCCGGGGTGGAGATTTAAAATGGTAATGCTGCATCCAATGTACGAAGAAACATGTTGAGCCACTGTGCAAGTGCTAGAAAAAAACCCTCCTATACATGCACTGGCATAACCCTTCTCTATACAAAGACCTTATAAAACCAACCCAGGCTCTACCCTCTGGGAGCAGCCCATTTCTTTTTCTCAGTGCTGGATCTTTTGTGCATAACCTGAAATAAACTTTCCTTTGCTGTTATGTTGAGTGATCTATCTTGATTTTTATCTTGGGAAATCACAAGAACCCAGGGCAAGAATAACACTTTGAATTTCTTTGGAATTTATTCAGGTGTTAGTCTAATGTTTTCTTTTGATTTAAAGTAGCATCAAAATTTCTATCAGCATACAAACATATTGCATTATGCTCTTTAACCCCACATTCTGTTCCATCTCAGCTTCGTTTCTTAGTTCTTTTTATAGTAAATTCTTCAAAAAATTGTCTATATTGCTTGTCTCCATTAGTTCTTTTCAGAGCTTCTCTTGAATCCATTCCAATCAGGCTTTTATTTTAGCACTCCATTTAAATTTCCTTTGTCAATATTACCATTAATCTCCACCTGGCCAAATAAAGTTGGAGGCCTCAACTTAACCTCTCAGCAGCATTTGACACTTTTGCCACTTGGTTTCTGAGACACCACATTCTCTTGGTTTCCCTCCTTTATGACTGACTTCTTCTTCTTCTTCTCCTTGGCTGAATCCTTTCCCTTTTGCATTACATTATGGGAAGCTGCAGAGCTGGTCCTCATCACTGTCTACTTTCACACTATCTATAGATAGGTTCAGCCCATCTCCTGGCTTTAACAACTAGCTCTGTGCTGATGACTCCCAGATGTGTTTCTCTAGACTTCATCTTTAACTTTAGACTTGTATATCCACCATCCTACTTGACATCATTGCTAAAATGCCTAATAGGAACTTACATATAAAGTGGAGAAAACAAGCCCTTAACAACTTAACATTACCTCCCAGCAAGCTTTCTGATATCAGGAAATGATATTATTATTCCTCAAACTTTAGCATTCTTCTTGACTCCACTCTTTTTTGTTCACACTCCACACAGCATGTGTTAGGAAAGTCTGTTTACTCTACTTCAAAACATATTTGTAGTATGAATAAATGAGGCAAGTTAATGCCCCTAGATGCGCCATGTTTAATTTTAGGTCCCATGGATTCATCATGTACATACTCCTGTTTCAGGAGCATGACTTTAAGATAATCTTGCACAAGGAGCAATTAAATTATAGAAATTCCAGAATAATTAAGACATATATGTACTTATGTTTTTGAGTATCAGTATACCAAAAGTATACCATCACATGGCTACCATTTAAAAAAGAAAAAATCACCTCTTGGTTCCGCTTTCCATATTTTCCAATTTTGCTATTATAAGTATGAGCATCATGATATCTGCCACAACTGAGGTGAGTATTGTCTAGAAAGAAAACATTTAAAATCAATTTGTCTTTTCTAATGTCTCTTTACATAAGGTGAGCATAGCACCTTTATTAGTAGGCCATTCTTCTCATAAGGGTGGTGCTTTGGTTTGAATGTTTGTGTCCCTTCCAAACTTTATGTTGAAACCTGATCCCAAATGCAATAGTTTTAAGAGGTAAGGCATTTAGGAGATGATTGGGTCATGATAATCCCTTATGAATGGGATTAAGGCCCTAAGGGCCTAAAGAAGCTTTACACAGTGCTCAGTCCTTTTGTTCTTCTGCCATTCCACCATGTGACGATGCAGTGTTCATCCTTTCCAGGGGAGGCAGCAGCAAAGTGTTATCTTAGAAGCAGCGAGACTAGGCCTTCACCAGACACTGAACCCACTGATGTCTTCATTTTGGGCTCCTCAGTCTCCAGAATTGCAAAGAAATAAATCTGTTCTTCATAAATCACCCAGCCTGTGGTATTTTGTCATAGCAGCACAAAGTGGCAAAAACAGGTAGCAAACTGAGTTAAAAGAAGATCACGCTTTTCTTCTCAACTGTGCATTTCTTATAGAAATCCTAAGTAGCATCAAAGACCCTTAATAGCACAGATAAGCATAATTTTCAATTAGTACAATATCCCATAAATGATAGAAGTAGATGATACATAGTTTAGAGTAAGATTTGAGGAAATTAAATATCTAATGTCAATCAGTGCTGTGACTCCCCACTCCTCCTTTTCTCCTTTCTCCTCTTGGCAAAGGGAAGCAAATCTTTGGATCTTTCATTTGCCTACTTCTCCTGGAACTACGTTATTTTTTACTTTGAAAGCTAAAGTTTTTGGAAGTTTCTTCACAGTGGTAGCTATCTGCAGACTTGATCTCTCCCTTGTCAGCCATAGGAGTAATTTCCAAAACACTGTATCTTAGTCCATGTGTGCTGTTGTAACAAAATATTACAGACTGGGTAATTTATAAATAATAGAAATTTATTTCCAACAGTTCTGGAGGCTGGGAAGTCAAACATGAAGAACCAGCAGGTTCAGTGTTTGAAAGCCTTGCTTCTCAGAGATGGCACTGTCTAGGTGTCCTCACATGACAGAGGGGGTGAAAGGAGTGAAAGGCAGGTCTCTGAAGCCTCTTTTGTAAGGAAATGAATCCCATCCATGAGGAAAGAGCCCTCACAATCTAACAACCTCCAAAGGGTCCCGCCTCTTAATACTATCACCTTGGGGGTTAAGTTCCAACACACAAATTTTGGAGGGATGCATATTCATTCAAACCATAGCAGACTGATTGTTTTCCTCTTTTCAGAATTCATTTTTGACTTTTCACACAACCTGTAGATTTCAAAAGGCTAAAAAGTAATAGGTATTTGTCTCATGAAACCTCATGATCCGCTTTCAAATGAGAATCAGCTGCAAACATGAATGTGAGAAGAGGACAGATGTACCAACAACAGTTCCTTCTAGTACCTTATGCTTTTGCTCCATGTAGGTAAGTAACCCTCACAGGGAGAAAAGAGGGCCCCCAACTCACCTGAGAGAGTCACAGCAATATTCCTGAAGAAAGGCCCAAGCCAAACTCTGAAGTAATGCAAGACAGAAAACCGGGCCTGGGTCTCGGCAGGGCTCAAGCAGACAGGTTTCAGGCAGAGTGGAAGAAGTGGGTAAAATCATGGAAACAACAAGAGTGCAGTTCATGCAGAGAAAAAACATGGATCATGCAGTTAAATTCAAATATAACACAACAGTGCTGAGGCATGGGAGTACAGCAATTGAACCCAAGGGCCTTTTTCACCGTGTTAGAAGTGTATTCGTTGCTAATACGAAGTACCCATTGCTGTAACAAACTACCACTAAGGTGGCTTAATAAAACAAATGTGTTCTCTCACAGTTTGGTGGCCAGAGTCTGGAATCAGGATGTTCACAGGGTTAATTCCTTCTGGGGGATCTGAGGGAAGCCAGTTCAGGCCTCTCCTAGCATCTAGTGGCTGCCAGCAATCCTTGACACTCCTTGGCTTGTGGATACACAACTCTAATCTCTGCCTCTGTCTTCACACTGCCTCCTCTGCATGTCTTCTCCCCTTGTATTCTCCCATAAGGTCACTTGTCCTAGATTTAGGAACCTTCCTAATTCAGAATGATCTCTAAGATCCTTAACTTTATTAAGACCCATTTTCCAAGTAAGGTCACATTGATAATTTCCAGGTGAACATACGTTTGATAGGGGGTTGGGTCATCATTCACCCCACCACAGAGACCTCAGGCATTGACCTGTAGGCAACCCGTAGGGAGCTTCTCAGACTTTAAACAAGAAGAGATAATGTCAAATTTCAATCATAATGTCTCAGCAAGGGCTATGACAGTAAGAATGGAAAGAAAGAATTGGGTTGAGAAATATTTAGGATTTATGCTCAGTAGGACTTGAGTGCTTAGATGTGGGGTTAAAGAAAAGGATGGTATATGATGCTTCTCACATTTCTGGCTTGCATAAAAGTTTGATGATCATGAAAAGACAACCAGAAGAGAGAAGTGCTTGGGAAGACATGATTCTTCATGTTGATTTTGATGGTCTTTTGAGTACCCTAGTGGAAAGATCCAATAGGATGAGCTAGAGACAATAATTTGGATGTCTTCTCTGAATAAGTGAAGATAAAAGCTTATGAGTTTTCAATAGTAATCACTGAGGATTTAAAGTACAAAATTTAGTCCAAGAAAGAGCTGGAAAATGTAAGCAAAGTTCCCAACGAGAACAGTTCAAGTAAGAGAGGCCTGGAATACCTGTCAGGAAGCCAAACCAGATCACAGACCTATGAATGGACCGGAATAGTGGGCATTAAAGAATGCCCACAGCCCTGTTAGTTTCTAGTGGCTAAACTGCTCCCAACACACCAGACATGGGAAGTATAGGCAGCACAACAGCATATATGCTCAATTTGCTCATAGAGCAAAGTGCAGGCCCGGCCTGAGCCAATGCTAAGGGTTAGAAAGTCTCTGTGCTTAGAGTTTCAGCATTATTGGCATAAGGGAGACAAGTCACATTCTAGAGAGTAAGAGACTGCTTTTGGAAGAAAACAGAAAAATAGCTTCTGGTTGAGTAGATAACTCCGGGACTTATAGCCAAAGGATCTAGAAAGGATCATAAGTTTTTCTGATATGCTCTCTCAATGTGTGTGTCAAAGTTCCTTGTGCATGGTGATAGATTATTTCTTAAGCAAAGATGCTTTCTAAAAGGACTTCAGAAGTCACAATATAGACTTCCAGCCAAGATAGTCTGCTGAGTTTATATGAGAACCCTCATCATCACCCCAAACACATACATGTTTGATAAAAATTTTTGTCAAAAAAACTTTAAAATATATAGGGAAGCTCAAAAGAAAGAGAGGGAAATGGCCACAGGTCATAACTGAGATGGAAACTACCCATAATTTTGGGTCTGGCATTGGATTGCCTGTCTGGGGAAGAGGGTTTAGACCAGAGGCCTCAGGGAAGAGCTGTCCTGTCCTTAAACAGTGACACTCTTTTCATGATCCCAGGATTTAATCCTGAGCAAGCTGCTCCCTAAAAGTGATTATTCACAACAGCTCCCTCATGCATCACCTAATTCTTCATTCATAAGTACATATTGACAACTGAAGTCCACCCACCACTGAGGAAAACAACAGCATGAAAGACAACCAAGGTGACAAGTCCAACAATTGGCCCCAGAAGAAGCAGAAACGATTCAGGGAACAGGAGGGCTTTTAAAAATCTCAGTGGGCCGGGCGCGGTGGCTCACGCCTGTAATCCCAGCACTTTGGGAGGCCGAGGCAGGCGGATCACAAGGTCAGGAGATCGAGACCATGGTGAAACCCCGTCTCTACTAAAATACAAAAAACTAGCCGGGCGAGGTGGCAGGCGCCTGTAGTCCCAGCTACTCGGGAGGCTGAGGCAGGAGAATGGCGTGAACCCGGGAGGCGGAGCTTGTAGTGAGCCGAGATCACGCCACTGCACTCCAGCCTGGGCGACAGAGCAAGACTCCGTCTCAAAAAAAAAAAAAAAAAAAAAAAAAAAAAAAAAAAAAAAAATCTCAGTGAATTTACTTGGAGAGATTTGAGAGAATGCTACAGCTACAAAGTAAGTTTAGGCTACGGTGTTGACAGAGCAATAAGAAACAAGAAAGAAATATTGGGAATTAAAAGTATGATGGACAAAATTAAGTGCTATGGAGCAGCTGGAAGAAAAAGAAATCCCCTGCAAAGTAGAACAAAAAGACAGAAACTAAAAGCATAAGGGAAAGTCAAGGAAGATACTATTTCTATAATTTGTATTGTATAATGTCTGACATACACAAGAGAATACATGTAACATGGATGTAAGTTATGACAATCAAATAAACACCAATGAGTCCACCACCCAATTCAGGAACCAGAGCATCATTGATCTGCTTCCACTTCCCTGTTGCCACGTCATGCCTCCCTTCAGAAGCAAATGCAACTGTCAAATTTGTGTTAGTGATTACCTTGTTTCTAAAATTTTACTTTTAGTGTATATGAATATACTCTTAAGCAATAGTTTTACTTGTTTTTGAGCCTAATAAAAATGGCATTATACTGATAGATTGATAAAGAATGTTAGATTATATTTAAGGCTACATTGAGAGGCAGCAAATCACAGTGATTAAAGGTACTTCTGCCAATTCACATGCTGACTCTATCACTCCCAAGATAGGTGAACTTGTGCAAGTTCCTCCTTAGAGCCTCAGTTTCCTCATCAGCAAAATAGAAATAATGTCTCCTTCAGAAAGTTGTGGTGAGGACTGAGTGAGGAAACACACATGTATTACTCAGAATGAGGTTGGTGCAGAGTAACCACAGTGTGGATATTTGCAATAATCACTGTGACTTATTTCCACTCAACTTTATGTTCCTAAGATTTATCAGTTTTGTTGTATGTAGATGTAGTTCATGCTACTTTATGTTTTTTCTACTGCATACTATTACATCATGAGAATATGCTATATTTTACCTTTTCATTCTTCTGCCAATCTACATCTGGGTTGTTTCACTTTTGTGTTATTAAAAATTACAATGCTATACATACTCTTGTACATATTTCCTGGTACATGGATGCAAAAGGTTTTATAGAATATATGTTATTATACTTAAGAGTGAAATTGTTGGGTGATGGCATATGAGAATATGCAACTTTATATGATAAAATCAAATCACCAAATTATTTTCCAACATGGTAAAAACTTTGCAGTATGCTAATCTTTCCGTTGAATTACAGGCTCCTGGTATTGTCAGACTTCCTAATTTTTTCCTCTCCAATTACTATAAAATACTTCATTATCTTTTTTTTTTTTTTTTTTAAAAGGAGTTTCACTCTTGTTGTCCAGGCTGGAGTGCAATGGCACGATCTTGGCTCACTGCAATCTCTGCCTCCCGGGTTCAAGGGATTCTCCTGTCTCAGCCTCCTGAGTAGCTGGGATTACAGGCATGGGCTACCACGCCCGGCTAATTTTGTATTTTTAGTAGAAACAGGATTTCACCATGTTGATCAGGCTGATCTTGAACTCCTGACCTCGATCCGCTCGCCTTGGCCTTTCAAAGTCCTGGGATTATAGGCATGGGCCACTGCGTCCGGCCCTACTTCACTATCTTAACTTGCATTTCCATAATTTTGGATAAGGTTCAGTATCTTCCAACATATTCATTATTATGTTTTCTATTCTGCAAAATACCTGCTTATAACATTTAACCATTTTTCTATTGGTTTTGTTTCACTAATTTAATTGATCTTTATATATTCTAGAAAATAGTACTTCATCAATAATATGTATGTTAATACCTCTTCTAAGTTTGGGGCGTATCTTTTTACTTTATTGATGGTAACTTTTGATGAACAGAGGTTCTCAACTATAAAACAATCAATTTTATCAATTTTTTAATTAACATTTTCCATATCTTGAAATACAAAAGCATCTTCTGCATTTTTGATGTATAGTTTTGCTGCTTATATTTAACTTTTAATCTATTATGGATTTTCAAAATATATATAAGAGCAATTTAGAGATCTAATTCCATTTTTTCTGTATTCTTAATACATTTCTCAACATTATTTATCAAATAGTTCTCCTTTCTCCATTGATTTGTAATTGGGTATCTTTTTGTTTACAAATTATCACAAACTTGGTGGCTTAAGGCAACAGAAATGAATTCTCCTGCAGTTCTGGAGGCCAAAAGTCCAAAATCAAAGGGTTGGCAGAACGGTTTCTTCTGGAGGCTCTGAGGGAGAAATTGACCCTTGCTTCTCTCCTAGCTTCTGGTGATTACTCACTATCTTGGTCCATTTAAGCTGGTATGAAAAATACCATTATCTGAGTGACTTATGAAAACAAGCATTTATTTCTCAAAGTTCTGAAGGCTGTGAAGTCTAACATTAAGGTGCTGAACTCAATATCTGGGGAGGGCTTGTTTCCTGCCTCATTAATGGTATCTTCGTAAGATGTGTTTTCACATGATGGAAAAGGGAAGGCAGCTTTCTGGGATCTCTTCAATAAGGGCATTAATTCCATTCATAAGGGCTCTGTACCATGAGCACATTCAGACCATAGCACTGGCAACGCGTGGTGTTCTTTGGCTTGTAGACACATCACTCTGATTTCTGCCTCCCTCTTCACATTGTCTTCTTCTGTGTCTCTTTGACCTCTTTTCTTATAAGAACATCCATCATTGGATTTAGGGCCCACCTTAAGTCCAGGATGACTTCATCTCTAGATCCTTAACTAATTACATCTGCAAAGACTGTATTTCCAAATTAGGTTTCATTCTGCAGTTCCAGGTGGACATGAATTTGGGTGTGAAGCAACAACAATCAACCCCTACAATGGGTCAATATCAAGTTTCCATATAATAAAGTGTCTGGTTCTGGGCTCCCTGCACAGTTTCATTCACCAGTTTTTCTATCCTTGAACCAAATCTACACTGTCCTAATTTAGTGATCTAATACTTCTGTAACAACTATTGATAATTGAAAGGCAAGTCCCCTTTTATTCTTCTTCCAGAGTGTCTTGGCTATACTTGAGACTTGGTCACCTGGATATACCTAAAGATGAGACTATCAAATTCCTTTTAAAAATCTTGTTGGGATTTGAATTAAAATTGCACTGAATGTGTAGAAAATTAGAAAGAAACTGACATCTTTACATTATTAGGTTCTTTAATTCACAAATATAGTATAATGCTCTCTGTTTCCATCT
>NW_016816978.1:82457-108919 GCF_001698545.2 Rhinopithecus bieti
TAGAGGGGAGGGAATTATCAAAAAATGAAATTTCTAACATTTGAAGTGACAACAGTTTTAAATTGCAAGAGCCCTCTTGGTGCAGGACAAGATGAATAAAAGTAGAATCTCACCTAGATCCTTCTTTGTGAAATTTCAGAACACCAAAGGCAAAAAGATCTTAAATGCTGAGTAAGATTTTTTGCTATAAAGTGTGTTATCTTGGAGAGCAGCTTCTGCACATAACTCAGAGTCCCTGTATTGAGTTTTTTCTTCTGAAGACATGAACTCTTTTCCTGCCCTCAGTAGTTTTGAAGTGTTCTCATATAGGTCTTGCATATTTCCTTCTAAATATATTCCTAGGTGGTTTATATTTTTGCTGCTATTACAAATTGAATTATTTTTTCTCATATTTTCTGATTACCACTGGTATAAAAAAGCTATTGATTTTCATTTCCACTTATCCATGCACCAACCACTTACTAAAGTCATTATTTCAGTTGTTTCTTAATTGAATCTGTAGTGTTTTCCTATTAGATAACTGTAGGATCTGCAAACACTGATAATTTTGTCTTTATTAGCTCTCTGATTGCTTTTTCTTTTCTTATTACTCTGGCTGAAACATTTAAGAAATTTCAAATAATAGAAATAATAGTGGGTATCTTTGTCATGATTTTTTGCCTAAAATATTGCATTTCTAAGGTGACAAGTGCTTTCGGTTTTAGAAAGAGTCTATGATCTTGTAAAAGAAATAGGTGTTGAAGTTTAACATATCTTTTTCATTAACTGAGATTATCTAATTTAACCTTTTACTTTGATGGATTTAATAAAATATTCCAACCACTGAGTCATTTTTGCATTCCTGGTGTAAATCCTACTTAGTTAAAGTGTGCTAGAGTCTGAGTTGTGTCCCCCGAAAATTTATATGTTGAAGTTTTAATCCTCAATGTGATGACATTTGGAGATGGTGCCTTTGGGAGATAATTAGATTTAAATGAGATCATTGGAGTGGGCCTTCATGATGAAATTAGTGCCCCTTATAAGAAAACACACCAGAGAGTTTGTTCTTTTCGCTCTCTCTGCACCAAGTAAAAACACAGTAGGAAGTTGGCTGTCAATTAGGCAGGAAGAGAGCCCTCACCAGAAACCAACCATGATGGCACTTTGATCTTGGAATTTTAGCGTCCAGAACTGTGAGAAAATGAATGTCTGTTGTTTAAGCCATCCAGTCAATGTTATTTTTTATGGCAATATGAGCTATGAGATAACTCTTCCCTCATGACTGCTTTGAAAGGAGACATTGGTCTTTTCCTGCATTTAGACTCGAACTGAAACATTGGCTCTTCCTGGTTCTGAGGTTGGCCAGCTTTCAGACTGCAACTTCCTCCTTCAGCTCTCCTCGT
Source organism: Rhinopithecus bieti (assembly GCF_001698545.2). Lineage (NCBI taxonomy): Eukaryota > Metazoa > Chordata > Mammalia > Primates > Cercopithecidae > Rhinopithecus > Rhinopithecus bieti. The sequence continues at coordinate 83,840 of NW_016816978.1, forward strand.
TCTCAGGTATTTGGACTCAGATAAGAACTATGCCATTGACTCTCTTTAGTCTCCAGCATGTTCACTGAACATCTTGGGACTCCATAATTTCTTGGGCCAATTCCTTATAACAAATAAATATCCACATCCTATTGATTCTGTTTCACTGAAGAACCCTGACTAATACAAGGTATATTGCCCTTTTAATACATTCCTAAATGTGTCTACCAATGGTTTATTTATATGTGGTTAACTATTCTTGTTCTGTAGTTTGTGTGTGTGTGTGTGTGTGTGTGTGTGTGTGTATGTGTGTATAAAATTTTTAGCATTAGGCTTTGGCACTGGGTTCATTTTAACCTTGTACAATTAATTGGAAATGTCAATCTTTTTTCTTTTCTTGGGTAAGTTTAAATACCAAAGAAAGCAGTATATGTTTTCTGCAAGTGTGCTGAGATTTTCTTTTAAAGCCATTTGGGCTCAGCACCCTTTTTTTTTTTTTTTTTTTTTTTTTTTTTTTTTTTTTTTTTTTTTTTTTTTTTTTTGAGACAGAGTCTCACTCTGTTGCCCAGGCTGGAGTTCAGTGGTGTGATTTTGGCTCACTACAACCTCTGCCTCCCGGGTTCAAGTGATTCTCCTACCTCAGCCTCCCAAGTAGCTGGGATTACAGGTGCACACCACCATGCCCGAGTATTTTTTGTATTTTTAGTAAAGACGGGGTTTCACTATGTTGGCCAGGCTGGTCTCGAACTCCTGACCTCAAGTGATGGGCCCGCCTCAGCCTCCCAAAGTGCTGGGATTACAAGCGTGAGCCACAATTCCCAGCTAGCATGCTTTTTGTGACTAGTTCTATGATAACTTCTATAATAATTATTATTATTCCTTCTTCCATGTTTTTTTCACTTAGATTTTCCACCTTTTTTCAGTCAATTTTAATACTTTTTATGTTCCCAGAAAATTGTACATTTTATCTACAGTGTTTATTAAGATCGAGTTGTACATCGTGTTTTCAAGTGTTTTAATCTCACTTTTTACATGGTGATATTTCCTAACACTCTGTAATTGTGTGTACTCTCTTTTTTCTCTGTCACATTTATCACAGGTTTGTATACCTGTCGGAATTTGTATAACTGATTGAATTTGGTTAAACTAATATTTTGAAGAAAACCAATTTTTTGCTTTTTTTCTATTCTTAATGATTGCATTTTTTAAAATTTGTACTAATTTCTTCATTTTCTTCTCTTCATTTTGAAGCAATTTTCCATTTTAATTTAATTTTAGAATTAAAATTGACATTACTTTCAAACTTTTCATGTTCTACAGCATTTCTAGTTATATTTAGGCCTGCAAACTCACCTTAAATTCAAATTTGGCCATATTCCATAGGTTTTTATTTGTAATGGTTTCATGATTGCTAATTTTGAATAGATTGTAAATTTTTGAGTAAACAAAACTAACTTAAAGCAATTAGAAATGCTTGAAAAATTCTAACACAATAAAATTAAAACATTATGGATTCCTATTTAAATACAGTTATGTGCTGCATAATAATGTTTGGGTCATCAGTGAACTGCATAAACAACAGTGGTCCCATAAGATTATAGTACAGTGTTATTGTTGTACCTTTTCTACATTTACATATAAAAATACCTATTATTATATTACAATTGCCTATGGTATTCAGTACAGTAACATGTGGAACAGGTTTGTAGCCTAGGAACAATAAGCTATAGCATATAGCCTATATGTGCAGTAGGCTGTACCATCTAGATTTTTACACTCCCTGACGTTCCCAAAATGATGAAATCACCTAATGACACATTTTTCAGAATATGTCCCCATCATTAAGGGACACATGACTGTATTATGAATCCACAGGAGTTGGGAGTTGGATGAAGGAGAAAGGAATAAAGTTAAATCATTATTCGATTTATGTTACAAATGTTTTACCCATATTTAAGATCCTGATTTTGAATCACTTCCTATTCTATGGTGCAATTCTTTTCTGTGTATTTCAATACTTCTTTCCAGACAATATGTAAATGTCTTGTTTGAGATTCCTTGTAAGTCTATAAATCTTTTCCCTTTGCCTTCTTATTTGAAGGGTACAGAAATCTCTTGGATCTTAAAGCGTTCCTCTCAAAAATTTTAGACATTGCTCTATCATTTTCTGGTATTTAGTATTTCAGATGAAAAGCTCAATGATAACAAAATTTTGTTTTCCTTTTTTTTTATGGATTTGTTTCTGACTCTCTACTTAGAGGTTAAATTTTTATTCTTAAAATTTAAAATTTTCATCTGAACTTTTAATTTCAATTATGGGAAAGACTTCAAATCGTTTTATAAATATAATGTACTCTTTAATCTCATTGCATTTAAAATGAATATTTTCTTATATTTACTTCTATATCGTGGTCAATTAATCAGGTACTTCTTCTTTGGTCCTCTTCCTCTGAGATTCTAGGTCTTTTCATAACTCTGGTGATGTTTTGTTTGCCTATTCTGATTGAGAAAGGTTTATGTTTGTCCAGCATCATGAATGCAAATGAGCTCTGTCCCAGATTTAAAGGAACATGTTTCTATTATTTTAGTCTCAGACACTGTGAACACATTTATTTTCTAGAGTTTTATCATGATAACTGAATGAATAGTTGGCCTTGAGAAGCACGAAGTATAAAGAGAGCTACTTCTCTCAGAGTCTCCTTTTCATGTGGGGTGGAGTGGTCAGCCAAAGACTCATGAATGTTCTCCTCTTCTACAAATGGCATGACTGCAGTACTCGGGATTCTACTGGCTTCTGTAGAAATCTATTGGCGTTGCTCATCATGCTATCTATACCAACTGGTGGCTGGGGATGCGTTTCATGGTTAGTAGCTTAGAAAATGTTCTCATTCATTTATAAATGTTTTATGAGCACTCATGATGTAGAAGTTACAGGGCTACACATTAGAGTAGAACAGTGATTAAAAGACACACAGTACCAGAACTTTCATTAGAAAATATAGACATTAATCAAGTACAGGCATACCTCAAAGATTTTGTGGGTGGGTTCAGCTCTAGACCATTACAATAAAGTGAATATCATAATAAAACAAGCTGCACCAAATTTTTGATTTCCCAGTGCATATAAAAATTACATTTATGCTATATTGTAGTCTACCAAGTGTGCAATAGCATTATGTCCAAAAAATGTATATACCTTAATTTACAATACTTCATTGCTAAAAAATGCTAACAATCATCCAAGTCTTTGGCAAGTTATGATCATTTTGACAGTGAAGGGCCTTGACTGTTGATGGCTGCTGACTGCTCGCAGTGGTGGTTGCTGACAGTTAGGGTGGCTATCGTGATTTCTTAAAATAAGACAAGAATGAAGTTTGACTTTTCCTTTCACACAAAAGATTATCTGTAGCATGCAATGCTCTTTGATAGCATTTTATCCAAAGTAGAACTGCTTTATAAATTGGAGTCAATCCTCTCAAACTCTCCTGCTACTGTATCAACTAAGTTTACGTAATGTTCTAAGTCCTCTGTTATCAGTTCAACAACATTCACAGCATCTTCAACAGGAGTATTATCTATCTTAAGAAATCACTTTCTTTGCTCACCCATTAGAAGCAACATCTCATATGCTTAAGTTTGATCATGAGATTGCAGCAATTCAGTCATATCTTCAGGCCATATTTCTAATTTTACCTCTTGCTATTTCCATCACATCTGCCGTTACTTCCTCCAGTAAAGTTCTAAACCCCTTAAAGTCATCTATGAGGCTTGAAATCAACTTCTTCCAAACTCCAATTAATGTTAATATTTTGACCTCCTCCCATGAATCACAAAGGTTCTTAATGGAACCTAGAATGGTGAATCCTTTCCAGAAGTTTTCCAATTTGCTTTGCTCAGATTTATCAGAGGAATAACTATCTGTGACAGTTATTGTCTTACTAAATGTATTTCTTAAATAATAAGACTTGAAAGTTGAAATTACTCCTGATCCATGGGCTGCAGAAGGGATGTTATGTTAGCAGGCAGGAAAACAGCATGAATCTCCTTGTACATCTGCACTGGAGCTCTTAGGTGAGCAGGTAGGTTTTGGATGAGCAGTAATATTGTGAAAGGAAATTTTTTTCTGAGCAGTAGGTCTCAACAGTGGCTTAAAATATTCAGTAAACCATGCTGTAAACAGATGTGCTGTCCTCAAGGCTTTGTTGTTCCATTTATAAAGCTCAGGCATAGTAGATTTAGTATGATTAAGGGTTCCAGGATTTTTGTAATGGTCAATGAGCATTAGCTTCAACTTAAAATTACCAGCGGCATGAGATCCTAACAAAAAAGCCAGCCTGTTTTTTGGAAATTTTGATGCCAGGTGTTGACTGTTCTCTAGCTATGAAAATTCTTGATGGCATTTTCTTCCAATATAAGGCTGTTTCACCTACATTGAAAATCTATTGTTTAGTATAGCCACTATCATCAGATATCTTAGCAAGATTTTCTGGATAACTTGCTGAAGCTTCTATATTGGCACTTGCTGCTTCACCTTGCACTTTTATGTTATGTGATGGCTTCTTCCTTAAACTTCATGAACTAATTTCTGCCAGCTTCCAATTTTATTTTTGCAGTTTTTCTACCTCTCTCCTCCTTTATAAGTGTAAAGAGAGTTAAGGCCTTGTTTCGAATTAGGTTTTGGCTTAAGGGAATGTTTGGCTGGTTTGACCTTCTATTCGGACAACTCAAACTTTCTTCATATCAGCGGTAAGGATGTTTTGCTTTCTTATCATTATGTGTTCACTGGAGTAGGACATTTAACTTCCTTCAAGAACTTTTCCTTTGAATTCACAGCTTGACTAACTGTCTGACACAAGAGGCCTAACTTTTGGTCTGTCTTAGCTTTCCACATGCCTTCTTCACTAAGCTTAGTCATTTCTAGCTTTTGCTTTAAAGTGAAATAAGTGTGACTCTTCCTCTTACTTGAACACTTAGAGTTCATGGTAGTGTTATTAACTGGCCTAATTTCAATATTGTTGTGTCTCAGGGAATAGGCAGGCTTAAGGACACACACACACAGCGAGAGAGAGAGAGAGAGAGAGAAGAAAACAGTTGGTCAGTGGAGCTAAGAACACCTACCACATTTATCAATTAAGTTCACTGTCTTTTAAGAGCATGGCTCATGGTGCCCCAAAATAATTATAATAATAACATCAATGATCACTGATCATAGATCACCATAAAAAATATAGTAATAATGAAATCTTGAAATACTTTGAGAATTACCAAAATGTGGTAAAGAGACATGAAATAAGCACATGTGATAGAAAAATGGTGCCTTGCTTGATGCAGTGTTGTCACAAACCTTCGCTTTGTAAAAAGCACAGTATCTGCAAAGTTTAATAAAACAAGTTTGCTCGTAATTTTTCAATTAATTTTTTTTTTCTTTTTGAGACAGAGTCTCCCTCTGTCACCCAGGCTAGAGTGCAGTGGCACAATCTCAGCTCACTGCAACCTCCGCCTCCCAGGTTCAATTTTTGATAATATCTATTTGTAAATTTTGGAGCTTACAAGAGAGTTCAGGACAAAAATTTGGGAGTCATCAAGTTTTATAGGGTGAAGGTTTTGGGAGTAAATCCTAAGTAGAATATGAAATAAAAAAAATAAGAAGGACTAGGACAAGATTTAAGAAATCCTAACCTTTAAAAATCTGGTACAGAAGGATAATTTAGAGACCAAGAAGAACTGGTCAGAGAAGTAGAAGAAAAGTTTAAAAACTTACTTAAACTAAATAGAATGCTCGAGCTACACACTGTTATTTGCTTTCTCAATACTTATTTCCTGCTATTCCTTGCTAACAAAGTTCAGCTTGGTTTGAGGTAGCCATGTTTCCAGTCCCACGTGAGATACTCACTTTCTGAATCCCCACTGTATGCGGAAGTGGCCAAGTGACACTGTTCTGGCCAATGATAGTGACGCTTCCTGCAGATTTTCTGAAAAGTTTTTATATCCTGATTTTTACAGAGAAGGTGATGCCAGATGCAGCTGGTGCTATTCTTTGGCCTCCCCTTTTCTTCCTGCCTTGAAGACAAACCAGTTCTCTGGATTTTCAGCAACTATCTTGCTACCATGAAGTAACATGCATGAAGATAAAAGTCAACTCTAAAGATAGGAAGGTTGGAATATGTAACCAACAGAATTATTTAGCCAGACAACCAATGCCAACAGCTACCCACATCCAGATTTCTTGTTAGATGAGAAAATTAAAGTTATTTTTGTGTTAGCCATTGTAATTGGATTTTGCATACTTGCAACTGAATATATTTCTAATTAGTAAAATTTCCATCTTAATGGTTTCTTCACCATATATTTAATTGTACTTGATTTGAGGAAAGTATAAAAAAAAAGCCATGTAATTCTGAAATACTTTTAAAGTATATTGCCCAGTTCATAAGAAAGAATAAAAGAATAGCAGAAAACAACAAACACAACTCTCTTGTTTTTATCTGATTTTTTTTTTTTTTTTTGGAGATGGAGTCTTGCTTTCTCGCCCAGGCTGGAGTGCAGTGGCGCGATCTCGGCTCACTGCAAGCTCCGCCTCCCAGGTTCACGCCATTTTCCTGCCTCAGCCTCCCGAGTAGCTGGGACTATAGGCACCCACCACCACGCCCGGCTAATTATCATTATTATTATTTTGTATTTTTAGTAGAGACGGGGTTTCACCGAGTTAGTCAGGATGGTCTCGATCTCCTGACCTCGTGATCCACCTGTCTCGGCCTCCCAAAGTGCTGAATTTTTTTATAATAAAAAGGAAAACTAATTTTTTTGGCTTTGCTATCAAATTCATTGTGTTCAAAATCCAACTTCTTTTCAGTAATTAGACGTACACTGTCAGTAGAGACTGAACCTAAGAACAGTTTTCTATGTTTTATAGCAATTGGAATAAATAAGGAGGCTGTATCTGAAAAAGAGCTGAGTCCTCCTCACCTATAGCTGGTAGAAATTGCGCATGCCTGACCAGAGGCATGAGCTCCTGGTAGAAACACAGTAGAAGCCTACGATTTTCTGACCAGACTCACCAGGCCAAAGACACTTAAAGTCAAAGACTTTTACATCTCTGATACTTTCCTCAAAACTACTCTCTGCCCTGTCCCCTAAAACTTTCTTTAGAAATGTTGCAATCATTACTATTTAAGACACATGCTCTTATCTGACCCTTTTCTTTCTTTTTTTTTTCTCTTTTTTTGAGACAGACTCTCACTCTATTGCCCAGGCTGGAGTGCAGTGGCGCAATCTCAGCTCACTGCAAGCCCCGCCTCCCGGGTTCACTCCATTCTCCAGCCTCAGCCTCCCTAGTATCTGGGACTACAGGCGCCTGCCGCCACGCCCAGCTAATTTTTTTTTGGTATTTTTAGTAGAGACGGGGTTTCACCGAGTTAGTCAGGATGGTCTCGATCTCCTGACCTCGTGATCTGCCCGCCTCGGCCTCCCAAAGTGCGGGGATTACAGGCGTGAGCCACCGCGCCCGGCCCGACCCTTTTCTTTAACCAGAATTTCTTTTTTTTTTTTTTTTTTTTTTTGAGACGGAGTCTTGCTCTGTCGCCCAGGCTGGAGTGCGGTGGCGCGATTTCAGCTCACCGCAAGCTCCTCCTTCCGGGTTAGGCCATTCTCCTGCCTCAGCCTCCTGAGTAGCTGGGACTACAGGCGCCCGCCCCCACGCCCGGCTAATTTTTTGTATTTTTAGTAGAGACAGGGTTTCACTGTGTTAGCCAGGATGGTCTCGATCTCCTGACCTCCTGATCCACCCACCTCAGCCTCCCAAAGTGCTGGGATTACAGGCCTGAGCCACCGCGCCAGGCCAACTAGAATTTCTTAATAACTTTTTATGATTTCTCAGGCACGTGCTGACTTTGAAGATAAAATGTCAAATAAGACTATGAGTCATAATTTAAAAATCAATGATAGAGAAATAAATCAAATAAAAATAAACTCTAAAGTTAAGTAGAACATAAAACCTGTGCCCAAAGACCTTCTTGGGGAAAACAGACAAAAGATATCCATAATTGCAGTTTAATGTAACAAAGGATGCGACAGAAGTACACGTGCACTAGAACAGTGGTTCTCAAACATTGCCTCCCATTAGAATCCCCTAGGAAGTTTTCTAAAGTCTTAATCCCCAAGTCACACTAATGAGGCTGTCTGAGGATGCAACCCAAGCATTAGCATTTTTCAATACTCCCCAGATGATTCCAATATGTACCCAAGTTTCTAGTGGCAATTCCAGCAAAATCAGGATCAAGATTAAGAGGTAAGAATACCTCTTAATCAATGTTATTATATAAAATTAATATGAGATTTGTGTCTAATGTAAAAAGGGATAGATATTAGAAATCATTTAGAACTGACATCACTGCCAACTATAAAAGTAAACAGAACTGATAAACTATAAATATGACTGCTTACCTAAGTAGCCAAATGCAAGAATTGGAGAAATTGGAACCCTGCTACACTGACAGTGGATATGTAACATGGTACAGCTGCTTTGGAAAACAATTTGACAGTTCCTCTGATAGTTAAACATAGAGCTACCACATGATCCAACAATTCCACTCCTAGATATATACCCAAATGAAAACATATGTCTACACAAAAATTTGTCCTTGAGTATTCACAGCAGCATTATTCATAATAGCCAAAAAGTGGAAACGACCCAAAAGTGCATCAATTGATGAATGGATAAACAAAATGTGGTATAGACATACAATGCAGTATTATTACGTAGTAAAAAGAAGTGAAGCACTCATACATGCTGCAGTTATCAGTGAGCCTTGAAAACATTACACTGAGTGAAAGAAGCCAGTAACAAAGGAAAATATATTTTATGATTCTATTTATATAAAACATCCAAAACAGGCAAATGTATAGAGTCAGAAAGTAGATTAGTGATTTGATTTTCACATGTTTATTGTTAGTGTGGAAATTTGATAGATTTGTGTATGTTTTATATCCTATGACCTTCCTAAATTCACACTTACTAGATATAGGATTTTGGGGGGTAGATTTCTTGTAATTTTTAATGTAGATAATCATGTGATCTACAAATACAGAGTTTTCTTTTTTCTTTTCCTATTCTTAGTTTATTGCCTTGGCTAGGTGTACCGTGTTGAACAGCAGTAGGGAGAACAAACATCCTTGCCTTATTCGTGATTTAGGGAAAAAGAATTTAGTCATTCATTATTAAGTATGATGCTAGCTCTAGGTTTTCTGTAGGCTCCCTTTACAAGTTGAGGAAGTTCCCCCTATTCCCAGTTTTCTGAAAATTTTTATTAGAATGAGTGTTAAATTTTGTCAAATGTTTTTTCTGTATCAGAATACAACACTATTTACACTTACTCAAAATAAAATGAAATAATTAAGTGTAAATCTGATAAAATATTGCAGCTTGTATGCTGATGAAAGAAATGAAAGATTGAAATAAATGGATAGATACTCTTCATGGATTAGCAGTTCAACATAGTAAAGACATCAATTATCCCCAACTGATACACAGTTGTAATGCAATTTCCATCAAAATACCAGCAAGATTTTTTATAGATATAGGTAGAACTATTCCAAAATTCATATGGAAAAGCAAAGGAATTAGAATATCTAAAATTTTTTGAAAAAGAACAATAAAGTAAGAAGAACCACTCTCTCTGATTTCAAGATTTAATATATAGCTACAATAATCAAGACTGGAGGAAGAGACACACCTATCTGCTAAGTCAGCTTGCTATAAGCACTGTTGAAGAAGGTCTCCAGGAGAATCTGAGACTAAAATTCTAATAAACTTATTCTAGAAACAGTTACAAAATACTATGTTCAGATCCTCCCCAAAACCTATGGATTTCCTCTTCAGAAATACCCTTTTCAGGTGCCTTGGGAGCTTTCATTTCCTGTGCTTTCCTCAACCCTGTCCCCTTTATTCAAAGGCAGTGGACCTCAAAAAGTGGTATCCAGACCGGCATCAGCATCATGAGGAACATTAATACAGAATCTTGGCCTCACTCTAGACTTACTGATTCAGAAACGCTTAGGTTAGGCCCAGCAATCTGTGTTTTAATGAGCCCTTGGGGTGATTCTAATGCACACTCACATATAAGAACCACTGGGCTAGAGCCTGATAAGTCTAGAGGCTTCTTCCACTGCACATAAAATACAACTCTAAAGTACACTGCTTTCAAACCAGAATTGTTTTTAATATTCATTGTGGAAACAAGTTCTGGCACCATGGAAACTGGATCTTATTATTCAAGAAGAAATAAAACAAAACAAAGCACACCCATCACAAAGAAAAATCCACCAAAACATTGCCAGTTGTATTTGACTAGGTGGTAGAATAATTGATGTTGTCTCCACTGAACTTTTCTGTTTCCAAATATTCTATAATAAACTTTTTTTTTTTTTTTTTTTTGAGACAGCGTCTTCCTCTGGCCTAGGCTGGAGTGTAGTGGTGCCAACTTGGCTCACTGCAACCTCTGCCTCCCAGGTTCAAGATTCTCCTGCACTCAGTCTCCTGAGTAGCTGGGATTACAGATGTGCACCACCACATCCGGCTAATTTTTGTATATTTAGTAGATATGGGGTTTTGCCATGTTGGCCGGACTGGCCTCAAACTCCTGGCCTAAAGTGTTCTGCCTGCCTCTACTTCCCAAAGTGCTGGGATTACAAGAGTGAGCCACCATGCTCATCCAACATATTATTTTTAAGTGGACAAGAAATAGAGCTCAAAATGGAAGGAAAATTTTGTAGTCCATGGGGTATGAACGTTCAAGAAATACATACCAAAGGTACTCTTCGGCCATTTCAATACTCAGTCCAGTCAAACTACAATAATAATTTCGCTGATACTTTCTCTTTTAGTCCCTGAAGAGTCTCAGCTTCTTGGCCTTCAAACACATTTACTTGATCATTGGTTGCAGTAGCCACGATTTTAATCAGTCAGTAAAGATCAGGACAGGTCATTTTAGAAGAGTAGCAACACATCTCAGAACCCAGGGATCCTCAATGAGCAGAGGTACCTACTACCTCCCTGATATAACCTGTCTTAGATAGGGCCACAAGTCAGCCAAACCTTCACCTTTTCTCAGGACTCTGATAAGACCCAGACCCACAAACTCCCCAGGGTCCTACTCACAGTCTAGTAACATGCCGCACCCCAACCCCAGATTTTTTTTTTTCCAAAGCAGACAATGTGGTATTGTGATTAGATATAAACTGAAAGTGTATTTTCTGCCCTTCAGTAATTACACTGCCTTATGGTAGCATTATTCAGTGTGAAGCCTTATTATGCCGCAGAATGAAATTCTGTATAATTTTCTTCTCCTCCAATGCACAAATGGAAATCATATTTTGGTCTGAGTTGGGAAGAAAGGCTCAGTTATCACTTGTGAGCGTGGTGTTATTTTCCCCAGAATTAAAAAATCCATCTGGGTGTCCGACCTCGCTCACCCTGCTGCCTCTCCATTCAGCCTTTTGTATGCAGATGAACCTTATCAATTTCCACCGCCTCAAAAGCCCGCACCCAGCTTGGTGCTTCCCCCTGGTCCGCGCGGCTTTAATGGAAATGCATGAGGCTTTTTTTTTCTTTGATGTCTGTGCAATATACGCATGTGGATAAAAACCTGTGCTTTTATTTAGGGGGAGGGAGAGGGGGGTTCAAATCAAAGTTAAAGTCTCTACCCTATCGCTCCTCGCTGGCGATTAGCGGAGGAGAGAAAGGAACAGCAAATCCAACACAGAAGCTGTGAAACTGGGGTTATTCAGATTATTGACTAACAAATAAAGGGGCATGGGATGTCACATTTGTATTCTAAGGGTTTTCATCCCGCCACAGGCCTCATCAACAACTTAGTGGAGTGCTACTAAATCCCCTGTGTTAACATGCGGGGCTCCAGGGGGCTTCGTGTGATTAATGCATTAATTGCAGCTCCCTCAGGCCTAGCGCAGGCTGTGTCAATAATTCACTTAAGGCCAGTTGGCCCTTGAGTTATTCTGCAGTCTAGTGTAAACAACTCGCAAATAACACCACTCAACCATTTACCCCAATCCGATTGCTGTTTCCCAGGCTATTAGCAACTTCCAATGAATGATTCATCTGCAGTGACAAAGCCTAGCTGGGAAATTGTCTGAAGCTACTAGGACTACAGGAGTAGATCAAAGCAGCCTGGCTTTCACCCAAACTGAAGGCCCACGTGGCTATCTGAGATGTTGCTTTCCCAGGCCAGATCTATCCAGTGCAAAGGAAACGGTTGTTTGAAAAGAACACCTAATAATTTGGACAACAACCCCTCCTGCTCATCCAGATAAATCATTCAGAAAGAAGAAACAAAGCACCCAGATACAGGTGCTTGGCTCTAAGTATGCCACTGACTCATTACATTTGTGACAGATAAGTTCAATTCTGTTGACCAATATTTTTCTATTGTGAAGCTGATGTTGTAATTCACATGAACCTCGAGTCTGGAGGCATGAATAAGATCACTTTCCCTGAACTAATGAGAACTGGCTGTGTGAACTTGAGCTTAACTGCTCAAACTCAGTTTGCTCTTCTTAGGGATAGAGACAATATTTGTCCTATTTATTTAACCAGATTGTTGTAAGGATTTTAAAGTAATGGTAAATATGTAAACATTTTTTGAAAACATGAAAGAACTAACCTAAATGAGGAGTTAAGGCTCTTACTGATTAATATGCTAAAATAATATATCTTTAGTTTTGTAGCACTTTAAATTTCTCACACTAGTCATGTGTGAGTTTTCATAAAGAAGGATTTCAAATATGCTCAGATATATGGAACAAGGACTAAACCCCTTTTGGACCTGAATAATCAGGTTTAAGGTAAGAAGCCGAAATCTCAAGGTTAAAATATCTACCCTCTTCTGGCCTCATCTGTCTTCTTCCTGAACAGGAAACAGTTCCTCCCAGAGGAGCTTGTTTCTTTTTGGATGTCTCTGATTTGAAAAATGTTCTTCCTCACAGTAAGCTGGCATCTGTCTCCTTGAATTCTAATTTTTTCTTTTCTTTTTTTTTTTTTTTTTTGAGACGGAGTGCCGCTCTTGTTGCCCAGGCTGCGGTGCAATGGCGTGATCTCGGCTCACTGCAACCTCTACCTCCCAAGTTCAAGTGATTCTCCTGCCTCAGCCTCCTGAGTAGCTGGGATAAAAAACTTGCGCCACCCTGCCTGGCTAATTTTGTATTTTTAGTAGAGACAGGGTTTGTCCATGTTGATCAGGCTGGTCTTGAACTGCCGACCTCAGGTGATCTGCCCGCCTCGGCGTCCCAAAGTGCTGGGATTACAGGCCTGAGCCACCGTGCCTGGCCTATCTCCTTGAATTCTCTACTCACTCTACCTAGCTCTGCTCCTTGGGATCCCAAAAAAACAAATCTCTTTTCCAAGTCAAGGGGATAGTTTTCAAAAATACACATTTTAGTTCTTATAATGAGAGCATCATCAAGTCTTACAGAAGTTCTGGAAATAAGACCCCTGATCATGATGGATCAACACCATTTATTTTTTCCTCTATTTTGTTTTTAAAAATGTAAATGTAAACACATTCATGATTTTAAAAAAAGTTCAAACAGAACACAAGGTGTAAAGTGAAAAGTAAATGTGCCCATCTCCCTCCCCATTCTCTACATTCATACTCCTCTACTTCCCAGAAAGAATTACTATTAACAGTTTCTTGAATAGCCTTCTGGCAATTCAAATGCAACAAACTTATACCGATACACAAATTTGGGTAATATCATGCACATTTTTCTACAACTCTTTTATGGAACAATGTCTTGGACATATGAACATAGTAACACATATAAAACAACAAAGTATTTACTGCAAAAATATTTGTTGTAGAATTTTGCATCTAACTTCACATATGAGATTGGCCAGCAGTTTTAATGGTGCTGTAATGGTAGGTTTTGTTGTCAAGCTTGCTAACTTCATAAAATGATTAAGTAGCTGCCATCAACCTTTTTTTTTCTTTCCTATATTTTGGAACAATGTATATGGCATGAAAATTACCTGTTCCTTAAAAGTCTGATGAAACTCATCCTTAACACTGTCAGGAACTCACGCCCTTTTTAGAGGTATAATTGTTTTATTACTCCTTCAATTACTTCTATGATTACTGTTCTAGTCAGGTTTTTTGCTTTTGAGCAAATTTTTATGATTTATATTTTCCTAAGCATTTTGTCTATATTTTAATTTATTGGAATAAAGTTGTACTTTGTAATTATATCTCCTATGTATGTAGTCATGTTTCTTTTAAATTTTGTTTATGCCTTCTTTCTTTTTTCCTTAATTGAATTTGCCAAATATTTATATAGTTTAGTAATCTTGTATTTTCAAAACCCAGCTTGTGGTTGTATTTATCTATTCTGTTTTTTATTTCATAATTCAATAATTTCTACTTTCATTTTTACTAATTCTTTTTTCCTAATTTATTTGGAGTAATTCTGTTATTTTTCTAGTTTTATAAGTTGAATACTTAGTTGATTTTTAATATTTCTTGTGTTCTAATAAATTCTTGTAATGCCATGCATTCTTCTCTGTCTCTGTCCCTACTCACAGACTTTAGTTAAAGTGTGTTCTTAATTTTGTGCATTTTCAGAATTGGTAATGACCATTCTTACCTCCCTTTCAGCTACAAAGTTATTTAGAAACATGATTTTTTATTTTCAGGGACAAAGTTTTCCTTTGGTTGTTAATTTATATTTTTATTGCCTGTGATCAATAAGTAGAAATCATATAAGTTTTGTTTTCTGGAATTTATCAAGGTTTTTTTGTAACCTAAAACATGGTCAATTTTGTGAAGAGTCTGTTTGGTTTAAAATAATGTTTTCTCTATCAGAGTAAGGTAAGTATGTTAATTATGTTAGTCAACTTTCTTTACATTCTTTCCTTCATTTCATTTTATCCTATTACTTCTAATGATTGTGAGTGTAGTAAGTCAAGGTCTTTCACTGTGATTATAGATTTATTCATAGACTCTGTGTTTCTGTTTGGGTTTGCTTGAATGTGAGGTAGCTAGATTTTCCAGTGACCTATCTCTCAGTTCCTATCAAATATGTGTTAGAACACATGCCAGGTGCCTTAATTTTTCTTTCCTATTTTGCTTTCTAGTAGAATTGCTCAGTTGGTCTTCTAGCTTACTCGTTTCCTCTTTAACTGTTTCCATTCTGCTATTCAAACTGTGTATTTAATTTTTGGTTCACAAATAAACATTTTAGTTTTCTATATCTCTAGTTGATTATTATGGATACAGAAGCCTCTATGACTCTCTTTTAATTATGTTTATTCTAATGTCCTGGTTGTTCTGCTTTTCATTAGGCTAATTTCCTGGTATCGGCCCATGAACTTACAGAGTTTGTGGCATCTCTTTCATAGCTTTGGCTTTCCTCAAATGTTCAGTGACTCTTCCTTGTATGTTCACCTCTGTATGTGTGATCCCCTTTAGTCTACAGGTGAAAGCCATCCTCCAAAGGTTGTTGGGAGGCAGAGAATATGCATCAGGCAGTGTGAGCCAGGAGGTGGATTCCTGAATATTGGGTTCTTATGGAAACACCAGCCTTCTGAAGCATTGTACTTCCTCTCTGACCAAAAGCTCATCCTCCCTCATCTGTGACTTGTTGCCTTCCTTGACAGACGAGAAAGTTGAAGTCATTCTTCTGCCAGAGGAAGTTCCTGCTTTGGCCCCCAGACAACCACATTATCTGCCCCATCTAGTCCCTTTTGCCCAGGGATCTGCCACCTGAGGCTTAGTGCTCCCAGCAACCACACCCTCCTGTGCAGCAATGCTCTTCTGCACATATTTCCTGCCTCTGTCTGATTCCATCTGACTTTCATCTCTCTAGGATTCCCCATAGTTTTGAATGCATTGATGACACCTCTTATTTTACATTCTGGGTTTGGATTCTTTTTCCATAAGAACCACACCTCTTTTCTGTCATTCCCACAGACTTTCAGAAGGTGAGATGAGTCTGTAATGTGTACTTTTAAATTGCTTACCTACTGTTGGCCATGAAATGGGCACTTCCCCTAGATACTACTTACATGTCCTTGAAATAATGGTTTTTTGAAAAGGGGCCTTGGAATTGATACTGGATGAAGTGTGGGTAGAAAGAATTCTTGTGACTGTTGAACATGCATTTTTAGGAAAAGTACATGCATTTACCAGAATACTGGTGTTTAAAACAAATTAAAACACCAGGCGATTGGTACCCACTCCTGTTCCCTGGTGGCTGCTGTAGGAAGGGCCATGGAGGCTGGGCTTCCTGGGCTAGGCTAGGAACAGCTGCGCCTATTTAAATAAGAGAGAGAGAGAAGGGAGGGCCAGTCTATTTACAGGTCAACAGCAGTCCTGCTATCTGATGCCTTGTGGAACTAATTCCTAATTGGGGCAGTGTTTGTCAACACTGACAGGACCCTAATACACTGTAATCGCTCCAGCCACAAGCTCTGATAGAGATCTTAATCTCCACACTGTGTCCCCTTCATAGGCAGCAGGCCTGCTGCCACCCCCTCCTTCCCCTTCCTTGGCTCTGTCTCTCTCTCAATCTCTTTTCCCTCCACCCCCACTCTTTTGTACCATTTACTTCTCTATTGCCATCTCCCTTTGTCTCTCATTCACAGGCTGGTTCTTTCCTTCTTTCACTCTTTGTAGCATCTTGGATCGCCTGCTCCATCATTCTCTCTCATTCTTTGTCTGGAACATGCAACAAATTTAAATCCTCAAGAGTCCCCAGAGTTTAGGCCACATTTAGTTTTAATATGTGGGTGTTTAATAATTCATCATAATAAAAAGTCTTTGAAATCATTTAGGAAGTTAAATTATATTTTGGCAAATTTTTATTAATAGAAGTGGATGGTTAAGATAAATATTTGTGGCAAATGGAAATGGTGTGGCTTTTTTTCTTGGTACCTATCGTTTGCTAATTTTGCAAAATAAGTGTCTCCCCTTAACCAATGTCCTGGTTGCTAGTATTTGCAGCATAATCTGAACTAGGCCTGGAAGCAGAGCCACACACAGCAGGCACCCCTGAATCAGGGTGAAGTCTGACTGTTAAATACCTATG
Organism: Rhinopithecus bieti; assembly: GCF_001698545.2. Classification (NCBI taxonomy): domain Eukaryota; kingdom Metazoa; phylum Chordata; class Mammalia; order Primates; family Cercopithecidae; genus Rhinopithecus; species Rhinopithecus bieti. The sequence goes on from NW_016816978.1 coordinate 100,913, forward strand.
CTGAGAGAACACATGGAGACTGTCCCAGTCCCCATATCAAAAGAGACCTGGGTATAAAGCACTGGCCACATGTGCACTTGAGTTGGAGGCCCTGTGAGCAGATCCAGGGCAGGAGGTAAAAGAGTCACTCCGTTCCATTCCCTTTCAGTCAATTTTCAATTTTGCCTCCAAAATGGCTTGTTAACACTTGAGTAACACTATTGACCCTGGGTCTAAAGCATCGTCACTTTTCTGGATTATTGCTAGTAACTTCCACCTCTCTCAGTCCTTCAGATCCCCTCTTGAGGATGTTCCTTACGGAGGTTGGTTGTTCTCATCTTTAAAGTGCCAGCTCAAATTTGTGCCTTTTCAGGGAGGTGAAACCCTACCACCCTAACCAGAGTATGTGTAACTCTCCATACGCCAGTTACTCCGTGTCCTTATCCTGTTTATTTTCTCCACAGCACTTATTATCAATTGTAATTACTTCATTTGTTTCTTTTTTCTCCAGGAGCATAAGCTTCTTGAGGACAGGAACTATATTTTTACCTCACCATGATACCTCACTACAATACCTGGCACATAGTAGGCCTTTAATAAATATTTGCTGAAGGAATGAATGAAGGGATGAATGAATAAGGAACCAAGGAATGGGGAGATCATCCTCTAATCTCACTCTGTCCTAACAATAGTGATCATAATTCCATTGCTTTAATTTTCTCTCTTCTTAAAGATTCTTAGTGACCTATATAACCAAACCCATACTTCTGAATTTCTTTTTTGAAATCTCTTAAAATTTTTCCCAGTCTCTCCAGCCAGCCTTGTTGATGTATTTCTCATAATTTCCCACGTGGAGCTCTGGGCTCCATTCATGCTCTCTCCTATGTACCTTTGTTCAAACTGTTCCTCTTCTTCTAGGACGTCAGGAAGCTGAGAGCAAGGCATGCGTCATCCTTCTCTGCATCCCTAACCCACAATAGACTTTTCAAAACCTCTCTTAATGGTTATTGGCACTACTGTTCACCAGATCTTTTAGAGCTGGCTCTCCAACTATATTATCACATTCTTCAGACAAGAATGCCCTCACCTACAGGTGTCATGAAACTAAATTTACAACCAACACAACGTCACATTCAGTTTCAATGGAAACTCCCTATACCTTAGTCTAACCTCAGGTTTTTGGGGGCCAGGCTGTCGAATAGTTTTTCTTCTTCAGTTGCAGATATATCTAAATAATTAAGAAAAATGTGTGACAAGGTGAGACACTAAGGAAGGGAGAGCTGGAATCACTGTAAAGGAAAAAAAAAAAAAAAAGACACAAAGGAGATTCTAAAAGTGGAAGAGACACAAGCACATCCCCAAAGCTTGGGTCTTGGGATGAGAATTGGTGAGCCAAAGAGGCAAGCAAAAGTAACTGAGGGCTAGTAAATAGGGAGTGGGTGGAGAGTTGCAGGAGGCCTGGGATTGTGGCCTCTGGGGAGTGCCTTAGAGCCAACTGAGGCATAGCACAGAGGTAGGTCAGGGAGGGGGAGTGCTCCTTCTTTCGCCTTTCTTCCTCTCTCTTTGTCAACTTCCTCCCTCCCTTTATCCTCCTCTGTCCCCTAGTCCTCCTCTATACCTTCTACTTCTCTCCCTCCTCCTTGACTTTCTTTCCTGCTTGTTGTCTCACATTGACAAATCCATTTTCTTGCACATGCTGATACTTTTCTCCCTTTTTCGTACACTCTCTTTCTCATACACAAATGGGGCTGAAGGCACAACATCAAACCACTACAGAACTTCCCACCTCCTTTTAAGGGACACAATCAATGCCCTTCTGAGATATACTTACAAGACCCCCAAAAAATAAGTCTTAAAAGTGCAGCACTCTCTGAAGTGTTCGCTGTCACATGCTTTTGGTTTTTCCTTCTCCCAGTAGCTCACAAAATCTTTCTACATCAGTCCCAGCCACAGATACACTTACCTGTGATTTATTGATGATAATTGTAGGAAAGCCATTTGTAATCACATTAAACAAAGACATTCTCTCACTGAGAGGGAGTGATAACGCACCATTTAGTAATTTTTGTGCAGTTGGTAATTTGGAGAATGAATGATAATTTCTGAGCCTTGAAAAGCCACATTGACAATGCCTGGTGCTATTCACCTAGTGAATAAAGACACCTTCCTCTCCATGTCTTGTGATAAATTTCTTTTATTAGGGTCACTTACGTGGGACTTTATCTTAATTGTCTCTCGTATGGGGCAGTTGTGCTTCGGCCGTTAGGTTGTTTTTCATCACGCCTTAAACACAGGGGTCGGAGAAAATACATAGCAATAGTAGTTCCAGGAAGCTCTCAGGCAGCTCAGCTGCTACAGAAATTAGGCTCTAAAACTCACAGGTTTGCCCAATCACAACTGGCAAGACAAATTAACAGAGGGAATGGGTCCCTACACTCTCAAGGGGATGGTGAGGCTCCCTCACCTACCCACCATTCCACTCCTACTTGCCCTTCCTCAATGACTGCCTACTTGTTCAGTTTTCCATCTAGTTTCCCCTCTTTGTCCCCATTCTCCATTATGCTCTCTTAATTAAAATTTTCCCGGTGTTAACTCAGTCAGTATCCCTCTCAGTGTGGAAGGAAGTTTATGGTATATCTGGTAACTAAATAGATGTTATGCTGGCCAGAACAGCTTCTTTGCAACCTGCCTTCACCAGAAAGAAATCCTGGCAGGAGGTCAGAAGAATCTGGGGAAGAGCAGCCACCCACCCCATACCACACCAACATATTCTTATGACACTGGCAACACTGCCCCATTGGCAACCTGCTTCCATTACCAGTTATATATATCTCACTGCATTCAGCAGAGGCAGGCTGCCTTTAGGTACTGGTCTTCTGAGTACTCTCCCTGGCAGAGGTAAGCTGCTTCAGTGTGCCTTTCACTAGTTAAGGGCCTTGTTTTAGGTATTGTAACCAACCCTTCAGATGTCAAAGAATACCCATGAATCCTGTCCTTGGGTCGTTTTCCCTTTCCCATAGTCTCCCAATCCTTAACCCTGTCTCCAAGCCCCTCACCAAGTTCCCACCTCCAACTGTGTCACAGACCCCCAAAAGGGCTGTCAGTCATTCTCTGCCTCTCTCAGTTTCTCTGCCAGGTAGGGAGAGTAGAAGAGAGGAATGGAAGGAGGCTATCTTAGTGAGCCAGTAGCACATCTAGGAAACCATAAGACATCTCAACTGCGTTAGTATACTAACATAGTAACTGTCTCTTTCTCAGCTTTGAATGGAGTTACAGATTTCCTTTCATTGTTTTAGCCTAGGACACATAGCTCCGGGAGATGGGGGGAGAAATATTAATAACACCTAACATCTAATTCACATTTACTGTATGCTAGGCATTGTACCAAGAACTTTTCATTTATTATGTCATTTAACCTTCACACCATCTTTACCAGGGGGATACTACTATTATCTGCTTTTTATTGGTGGAGAAATGCTGAGAAGGCCTATGTTCCTTGCCCAGAACTAGGAATTCTTGGTGCTGGATTTGGCACCCACAATGTCTGACCGGAAAGCACTCACTTTCTTCCTCTCTGCTGTTCTGACAATGGCAAACTCCTCCAAACACACGCTAAGTCCTTATAAAGGGGGCTAACACACGCACTCTCTACCATGTGTGGGTAAAGAGAGACGGCTCGTCTAAGTTCATTTCGCTGAGTCCCCAGACACGATGCCACCACACACCCCTGAGATGCTGGTGGATTTCCCACCACCCTCAGTGGGGAGCTGACGCTTGTTTCTCTCCCTCAGAGGATGGATCAACCCCTGCTCAGAGATACCTATCACTTATTCCTCAATCATACCCTCTTCCTCACTGAAGAAGTACTGGCCATGTCCCATGAGCTCAAATACTATTCCTGCGGATGCAAGTCCACAGAAGGGAGTCTACCATTCACCTGACGTAAGGAGTCACCACTGTCTTTCATCCGTAAAGAGCAGCCAGTCTTGTAACTGCCCTCCACTCTCTACCTATCTCCCGTGTCTGGTCATGGAGTAACAAGGTTGTGTTTTGGTCTAGTTTGGATACTGACTATAAATTCTATCTTGGGCTTTAAAGGCCGTGTCCCACAAGAGGGCAGATTCCCTCCCACTGATTCTCCAGTAGAGAGATTATTGTGATATTTTGAAGTACCACCTCGACACATTCCCACTCCACCCTATCCAATCTCAGGTTTTCTTATAAGCTAGTATGGACCCTAACCAGGCTACCCCCAAATAATGGATCTTTTGTCATTAAGAAGATCCTGCCAATTCCACAGCTGTCTCTAGTCTGTTGTTCCTGGTGCAGAACCATAGTATCACACTGTCTTTTCTTTCTTGCAGTGTTGTGTTGAGCTACCAGTGTGTTAAACCATCCTTCAGCTTATTGATCTTTACCCATACTACCTCTTTCTTTGCCCCAAATCAAAGGTCATTGGGCAGCCAGGGATGCTACTGAAAAAAACAAGAAATGGGGGATACATCAGAGATAGCATTCTTACTGTTATATAACTGTAAACACAGATCCTGTGTATCACCCCCATGAACGTTACTGCTCTGGGTACAGAATTGCAAGTATTTAAAAAATAATTTCTGTTAAAGCTTTTGATTTGTAAATCCTTCCTGGAATGGTAGGGAATTTTGTAAAGTAATGTAGGAATGACCTACGATCTCTACCACATTCAGAGCTACCCATCAGGATTCCTGTTGGAGCAAATAGAAAGACAGACAAGGATCTCCAAGCAGAGGAGAACAAGCAGCATAATAAAGAAAAGCAAATTTTAAAATATGGTTGTCTCATTTATTGGTAACCTTGGAGTGGATTATGTCTCAGACTAAATATTCGATGAAGATTGTGGTACCAGAAAATCCTTTCAGTTCGTCAAACTGACTCAGAGGAAAGAGGATAAGGCATGGCTTTCCCACCTATACCTAATAGATTCAAGATACCCACATTAAATACAGAAAGGAACTAGGGGGACAAACACATTTTTTTAAAATGCAGCAACAGGTATTGGCATACAATGTGGACTCGAATCAAATAAGTTAAAACAAAACAAAACAAAACAAAAAACTGACTTTTTGAGAGTGCTGTGTTTATTTCCTTCTTCCCCAAAAGGTGCTAAACACCAAAATCAACCTCAGGGTTTCCAATATTCTATGAGAAGGAAGTGGGCTGAGAAAGCTGCTGAAACACTAAGGAGGATATATTCTTCAATGCGCACTTCAGATGTGGCCAAGAAGCACAGGAGGAAAGAAAGAATTTCAGAGAACACTGGACGAGGAGCTACTCCCTAGGAACAGGATCAGGAAGATGCCTCAACCCCAGGAGATTAGTCCTATGCAATATGTAGCAGCAAGATTTTAGGATTACTTCATGCCTGCCTCTGCTGTGTCTCCCAATTTTCCCCTTAACGAAGGGTAGCTGTATTTTGGTTATCTCGTTTGTGTTCCAAAGTTGTTATTGAGTACAGAATGGGGATATACTGTCTTTTTTAGCTCATAGGTCTCTGAAAAAAGAGACATATTTTAAAACAATGGACGGGTGTAATAATTTGTATTTACCATAATGTTGGAAGCCTCTTTCATCAAACAGCTCAACGATCATTGCATTGAATGATTATTGTATTTCATTTCCTTCTTTATAGAAAATAAAATGCAAGCCCACTACTTGGACCATAAAAGTTCGATATTTATGTAGTAAAAATTAATAATAATGTTTATTGTTTAATGTTTTAGAGTCAGTCTGTGGACAAAGCACAGAAGACTTGTTTGTGATTACAGAACAAAATGCAAACATCAGCAACCTTGACAATGAGAAAGAAAAAGTGAGCTTATGAAAAGAGGAAGGAAGGGAGGAGTCTGGCAAGATGGCCAAATAGGAACAGCTCTGGTCTGCAGCTCCCAGCGAGATCAATGTAGAACGCGGATGATTTCTGCATTTCCAACTGAAGTACCTGGTTAATCTCATTGGGACTGGTTGGACAGTGGGTGCAGCCCAAGGAGAATGAGCTGAAGCAAGGTGGGGCATTGCCTCACCTGGGAAGTACAAGGAGTCGGGAAACTCCCTCTTCTAGCCAAAAGAAGCCATTAGGGACTACACCATACACTCTGGCCCAGACACTGTGCTTTTCCCACAGTCATCACAACCTGCAGACCAAGAGATTCCCTCTAGTGTCTACGCCACCAGGGCCCTGGGTTTCCAGCATAAAACTGGGCAGCCGTTCGAGCAGACACCAAGCTAGCCACAGGAGTTCCTTTTTTTTTTTTTTTTCATAACCCAGTGGCACCTGAAACGCCAGCGAGACAGAGCCGTTCACTCCCCTGGAAAGGGGGCTGAAGCCAGGGAGCCAAGTGGTCTGGCTCAGTGGGTCCCACCCCCACGGAGACCAGCAAGCTGAGATCTACTGGCTTAAAAGTCTCGCAGCCAGCACAGCAGTCTGATCTCCACTCGACCTGGGGTGCTCGAGCTTGGTGGGTGGAGGGGTATCCGCCAGTGCTGAGGCTTGAGTAGGAGGTTTTACCCTCACCATGTAAACAAAGCTGCCAGGAAGTTCAAATTAGGTAAAGCCCACCACAGCAAAACAAGGACACTGCAGCCCAACTGCCTCCTCTAGATTCCCTCTCTGAAAAAAAAGATAGCAGCCCCCGTCAGGGACTAACCCCTACCTCCCTGGGACAGAGCACCTAGGGGAAGGGGCTGCTGTGCGCCGAGCTTCAGTAGACTTTAACATCCCTGCCTGGCAGCTCTGAAGAGAGCAGTGGTTCTCCCAGCACAGCCTTTGAGCTCTGATAAGGGACAGATTGCCTCCTGAAGTGGGTCCCTGACCCCCGTGTATCCTGACTGGAAGACATCTCCCAGTAGGGGGCTACAGACACCTCATACAGGAGAGCTCTGGCTGGCATCTGGTGGGTGCCCCTCTGGGATGAAGCTTCCAGAAAAGGAACAGGCAGCAATCTTTGCTGTTCTGCAGTCTCCGCTGGTGATACCCAGGCAATCAGGCTCTGGAGTAGACCTCCAGCAAACTCCAGCAGACCTGCAGGAGAGGAGCCTGACTGTTAGAAGGAAAACTAACAAATAGAAAGGAATACTATCAACATCAACAAAAAGGACATCCACTCAGAGACCCTATCCAAAGGTTGCCAACTTCAAAGACCAAAGGTAGATAAATCTGCAAAGATGGGGAGAAACCAGGGCAAAAGGGCTGAAATTCAAAAACCTGAATGCGTTTTCTCCTCCAGAGGATCACAACTCCTCACCAGCAAGGGAACAAAACTGGACAGAGAATGATTTTGATGAGTTAACAGAAAAAGGCTTCAGAAGATGGGTAATAACAAATTCCTCTGAGCTAAAGGAGCATGTTCTAACCCAATGGAAGGAAGTTAAGAACCTTGAAAAAAGGTTAGACAAATTGCTAACTAGAATAACCAGTTTAGAGAAGAACATAAATGACCTGATGGAGCTGAAAAAGAGCATGAGAACTTCGTGAAGCATATACAAGCATCAATAGCCGAATTGATCAAGCAGAAGAAAGGATATCAAACATTGAAGATCAACTCAATGAAATAAAGCAAGAAAACAAGATTAGAAAAAAAAGAGTGAAAAGAAACAAACAAACCCTCCAAGAAATATGGGACTATGTGAAAAGACCAAACCTAAGTTTGATTGGTGTACCTGAAAGTGATGGGGAGAATGGAACCAAGTTGGAAAACACTCTGCAGGATAACATCCAGGAGAACTTCCACAACCTTCCAAGACAGGCCAACATTCAAATTCAAGAAATACAGAGAACACCACAAATATACTCCTTGAGAAGAGCAACCTCGAGATACATAACCATCAGATTCACCAAGGTTGAAATGAATGAAAAAATGTTAAGGACAACCAGAGAGAAAGATTGGGTTACCCACAAAGGGAAACCCATCAGAATAAGAGCAGATCTGTCAGCAGAAACCATACAAGCCAGAATAGAGTGGGGTCAATATTCAACATTCTTAAAGAAGAATT
>NW_016816978.1:111742-123702 GCF_001698545.2 Rhinopithecus bieti
CCCTAGAAGAAAACCTAGGCAATACTATTCAGGACATAGGCATGGGCAAAGACTTCATGACTAAAACACCAAAAGCAATGGCAACAAAAGCCAAAATAGACAAAAAAGATCTTCTGCACAGCAAAGGAAACTATCATCAGAGTGAACAGGCAACCTACAGAATGGGAGAAATTTTTTGCAATCTATCCATCTGACAAAGGGCTAATATCCAGAATCTACAAAGAACTTAAACAAATTTACAAGAAAAAAACAATCCCATCAAAAAGTGGGTGAAGGATATGAACAGACACTTCTCAAAAGAAGACATTTATGCAGCCAACAAACATGAAAAAAAGCTCATCATCACTGGTCATTAGAGAAATGCAAATCAAAACCACAATGAGATACCATCTCACACCAGTTAGAAAGGAGATCATTAAAAAGTCAGGAAACAACAGACACTGGGGAGGATGTGGAAAAATAGGAACACTTTTACACTGTTGGTGGGAGTATAAATTAGTTCAACCATTGTGGAAGACAGTGTGGCAATTCCTCAAGGGTCTAGAACTAGAAATACCATTTGACCCCACAATTCCATTTCTGGGAATATACCCAAAAAATTACAAATCATTCTACTATAAAGATACATGCACACTTATTATTGTGGCACTGTTCACAATAGCAAAGACTTGGAACAAACCCAAATGCTCATCAACAATAAGCTGGATAAAGAAAATGTGGCACATATACACCATGGAATACTATACAATCATAAAAAAGGATGCGGTCATGTCCTTTGCAGGGACATGGATGATGCTGGAAACCACCATTCTCAGCAAACTATAACAAGAACAGAAAACCAAATACTGTATGTTCTCACTCATAAGTGAGAGTTGAACAATAAGAACACATGGACACAGGGAGGGGAACATCACACACTGGGGCCTGTCAGGGGGTGGGAGGCTAGGACAGGGATAGTATTAGGAGAAATACTTAATGTAGATGACGGGTTGAGGGGTGCAGCAAACCACCATGGCACGTGTATACCTATGTAACAAACCTGCACGTTGTGCACATGTACTCCAGAACTTAAAATATAATTATAATAATAAAAAGAAAGACAAAAAAACAAAAGAGGAAGAATTGGAGAGAAAGCATGAAAGAAAGTGGAGAGTTACTATTATCAGTATCTTATAAAGTGGGTAGTAGACAGATACGTCTAATGTTGACAGGACAAGAGATGACAGTTTGTATACATTATTTAAATCAAGTTATAATACAAGAACAGAATATATATATATATATATAATACTGGGGACAGATAAGGGGAAAATTGTGTATGTGACACAAATCTCTTATGTGTAGTGAAAAATCCATGTATGTTATCTAAAGTACATAAATGAAGAAATTGAAGTATAAACATTATATTGAATTATAGCAGAAGAACTACAAGAAAAATTGTTTTAAGAACTAAATCTGGTGATTAGTACTAGAAATAAGGAGTGGTGAGACAAGAGACTGTCTATTTTCATCATAAGACTTTCTGTCCCATTTTAATCTTTACCATGTAGATACATTTATTTAATGAAAACCAAATAAACAGAGCCATTTTTATGAACAACTTTTAAAAACATTTTTATTGAAGTGTAACAAGCACACTGTCAACTGCACAAATCTTGATTGCACAGCTCAAGAGCAAGATATAGAATATTTCCAACACCCTAGAAAGCTCCATCCCATTCAATACCCCAAAAGTAACCACTATTCTGACCTCCATCACTACGGGTGTTTCACTTGATTTGATAATCATATAACTGAAATCATCCAGTATATACTCTTTTGTTTCTGGTGCTTTTTGGTCTATCATGTCAGTGAGATTAACTCATGCTGTATGTAGTTGTTGCCAGGTAGCATTCCATTATATGACTATAACAAAATTTATTCTTATGTGTTGTTGATTGATAGTAAGGTTATTTGTAGATTAGAGCTATTATGAATACAGCAGCTATGATCATTCATATATGATCTTGTGATGTACTCTGCACACATTGCAGTCTATCCATCTGACAAAGGGATCTAACCATCAATCTAACCATCTGATGTCTTTTGATGTACTCTGCACACATTGGCTGTATACCTAAAAGTGAAATTGCTGAGTTGTAAGGTAGACGTATGTTTTAGATTTTGCCAAACTGTTTTTAAGCATGGCTGTATCAATCCCACCAGCATACATAAATGTTCCCGTTGCTCAACATCCTTACTAACACTTACTACTGCCCGTTTTTTTCATTTTAGCCATTTTAATATACATATAGTAGTATGTTATTATGGGTTGGACTGGCGTTTCTCTCATAACTAATGAGACTGAACTTTTTTTATGTCACTGGCCATTTGGATATCCTCTTTTGTGAAGTACCTGTAAAGCATTTGCCCATGAAAATAATGTTGTCTTTCTTTTTCTTGTTCTTTATATATGTTATGTTCCTTATATGTGCCATATACATGCCAAATAGATATAGACATAAATATAACTATATATGACAAATAATATCTTCTCCTACTTCTACTCTGTGGCTTACATTTTCCATTTCATTCTAGCATTTTTCTAGTAAACAGATGTTCTTAATTTTATTGAATTCCAAGTTATCCATCTATTTTTACAGTTACTGTTGTTGTATCCTATTTAGAAATTTATATCTGCCCCAAGGTCATAAAGATACTTTTACGAAGTTGTCTTTTGAGAGGTCTTATTGTCTTGCCTTTCATATTTAAGTTTGTAATACATCTAGGATTCTCTGTCTCTCTCTCTGTCTTCTTTACTGCATCCAAACAGCCCTTTTCTTGGAGCGGAGGACACAAAAGTCCCAAGACAGGTGGAAGACAGACACTAAAGGAGAAAAGTTTTCTCTATCAGTTTGCTTGCAGCTATTGCTTGGGCAACCCAGTCTCAGATAATCAGATGATTCTGTCTAAGCTGAGTTGAAAGTGAGTTCTACAAATGCACAGTGGGGCCCTGAGGAGCCTTGAGGGAGCCAAAAGTCCAGAACCACAGGGGCAAGTTTCTGGATCAAAGCACTCCTGGCTGTTAGCAGCAGTGCCAGAATGGTGTCTTTAGCAGATTTACAGTGAGGTCTTCGTCACCAGTTCTTCAAGTGTAGTTCTCCATCCCTCCTGTAGATTTTGTGATCTACCCAATATCCTTCCAAAAATTTTCTTTTACTCCAATTAGCACAGGTTTTATATGAGATCAAGAATTCTGTCTGATAAAAGAAACAAATTCAAAACTCTGCAAAATGACGTAGTCAAGAAAACCACATACCCACTGGAAGCTGAAGTTATACAGTCATACAGATCCTCATTTGAACTGGGATTACATTTCTCAAACATTTCCCTAAGCTTCTTTGTGGCTGGGGACAGTTAGAGGAAGGCCCGTCTGAGGGGTAGAGGCAGTGCTGACAAATGGCCTTCAGCACCAGTTACGGGGTCCTAACTGCACGTGAGACAAGCTAATTTGAACACAAAGTTCTAACCCTTTACCCCATTCCCAACATTACCAGGGACTGCTATAGACATTTTGCTGTGCCTATTCTCTCTGAAGAGAAATTCAGTAAAACAAATTTTTTTTGTAATAAATTACATTAAAATTAATAGAAGGGTTCAAATTTTGTTGAAATTATCTTAATTAGGAGGAATTTTTAAACATCTCTTTATGATGGAGTACTTTGGAGCATTGATATGAAGCAAGAGGACTTAAAGAGCCTTGCAGAGGAAAGGAAACACCCCTGGAGCTGCAATTTTTTTTTTTCTTTTCTTTTTTTTTTTTGCTAAGGGGTTCTCTGCAGCCTGGGATGTGATGTAGGAAAAACTACATTCTTTGAAAATGTCCATGTTGTTTTCCCCTTCTCCCTTTCCTAAACCCTTTCCCTAATACTGTATATTAACTTCATAAAGTCAGTGTTTTCCTGATACCTCTTCTGGAAAACCTCTATCCCTTCCCAGATCCAACCACACTCCTTCAGTCCCCTGGAGCTCTATCTCACTCTCTTTCTCTTTCTCTCTCTCTCTCTCCTTTGCATTTATGTGTCATCCTGAGTTCACCCTTATGATAGCATTGATGGTAGTATTCTGTAATCAATGATTTATTATATGTCCCACCCACTGGACTATGAACTTCTTGAGTGAGGATCACATGTTTTCTAGTATTCTGGCCCCAGGGACTCACCCAGAGGAATACCTGTTGAGTAAATGACTCAATGAATGACCAAGTAAATAGAATAACTCAACCAGTCATCTTTACTCAAACATTGGCCTTAACTAAGGTGAACATGTAATTTATTCTCTTAACTGTGACCCTATTGAGCATGAAAGGAAGTGATCATTGGACAGTACACTGGGACGGCATGCATTCTCCAGGAACAGTCTGAGCAACTGGAAACAGATGGTTACCCTAGCTTTAGCCCATTCTACCCAGCCTGATTTTACCTTCTCTGCCATTATATTATAAAAGTGAACCATTGTGTCATTATCTTTTACATTGAGCACTCTGTATAGTGAGGTGGGACTGACACTTGGGTTAGAGGTCAGAATAAGGGATAATGATTGGAAAGTCATTCTCATTTACCCGGAGTGGGCAAGCAAAAACCACAGGAGAAATCGAAAAGAGAGGTGTTGACTGAGATGATGGAGGCTCAGATCCAGGTATCTGAACACAGGACACACTTGAAGGGAAGAAAAAAGAGTCGAGCCAGAGGGCTTACTACATTATTTAACATATATTCATTCATTTAATTTTCACCTTATGGAACCTTGTAAGATAGGGTGATATTGTTATTCCTACTTTATGGATAACCAAACTGAGGCACAGAGCAGAATTGACTACTTCCTAGCTCATAAAGTCAGAAAATGTCAGAGCAGGGATTCAAAGTCAGTTTGGTGGGATTCTAAAGCCAATGACTCTAACCAGGATAGAACAGGTAGAAAAGAATTCAGGAAAAAGGGAGTATTTAACACTGTCAAATTCTTGGATAAATCAAGGACAAGAAAGCCTGGGAAAAGGTCATATCATTTGACAACTGGGAGACTAGTCATGACCTTTCAGTGGTCATATTAATAGAATGGATTGGGAGATTAATAGAATGAATTGATGGGGACAAAAAGTGGGCAAAGAATGAACATGAGGAGACATTTCTCAAAAGAAGATATACAAACATCCAACAAACATGAAACGATGTTCAACATCACTAATTATCAGGAAATTGCAAATTAAAACCACAGGGATATACTATGTTCCTCCTGCAGGAATGGTCATAATTTAAAAATCAAAAAACAATAGATGTTGGCATGGATGTAGTGAAAAGGGAACACTTTTACACTGCTGGTGAGAACGTAAATTTGTACAACCACTATGGAAAACTCTATGGAGATTCTTTAAAGAACTAAAAATATAACTATTATTCAATCCAACAATCCCACTCCTCGGTAACTACCCAAAGGATAAGAAGTCGTATGAAGGCCAGGCGCGGTGGCTCACGCCTGTAATCCCAGCACTTTGGGAGGCCGAGATGGGCGGATCACGAGGTCAGGAGATCAAGACCATCCTGACTAACACGGTGAAACCCCGTCTCTACTAAAAATACAAAAATTAGCCGGGCACAGTGGCGGGCGCCTGTAGTCCCAGCTACACAGGAGGCTGAGGTAGGAGAATGACGTGAACCTGGGAGGTGGAGCTTGCAGTGAGTGGAGATCGCGCCACTGTACTCTAGCCTGGGCGACAGAGCGAGACTCCATCTCAAAAAAAAAAAAAAAAAAAAAAAAAGTCATATGAAAAGACACATGCACATATTTTTATAGCAACACAATTCATAATTGCAAAGCTATGGAACCAGCCTAAGTACCCATCCACCAATAAGTGGATAAAGAAGAGGTAGTATGTATATATACCATGGAATACTACTCAGTCATAACAAGGAACAAACTAATGGGATATGCAGCAACCTGAGTGGAATTGGAGACCATTATTCCAAGTGAAGTAAGTCAAGAATGGAAAAGCAAATATCTGTGTTCCCAGTTATAAGCAGGAGCTAAGCTGTGAGGACACAAAGGCATAAGAATGATATAATGGACTTAGAGGACTTGGTCGGGGGCTGGTTGTGGTGGTGAGGGATAAAAGACTATATATTGGGTACAGTGTACACTGCTCAGGTGACAGGTGCACTAAAATGTCAGAGATCACCACTAAAGAACTTATCCATGAAACAAATATCACCTGTACCCCAAAAGCTATTAAAACAAAGAGAATGAATTGATGGGGAGCAAGTGGAGACAATAATATAATAAAAGATAATTAGAGGGATATGACTTCATAACAATATATTTATGAATATATGTGTATCTTATCTATCTATCTATCTACCTATCTCCATAATAATAATTCAGCTAAATTGCCTAACCTGATGGTAGGATTTCATTGAACAATTCTTAGAAAATATTTCCATCATTCATAAACAAACTAGAAAATGCAATGAAATGGAGCAAACTATGAGCTCTATGGGGGCAGGAACCATGTCTTCTTCATCACTATATTCCAAATTTACCACCATACCCAGATGCCCAATATGTGATGAATTAATAAATAAAAATGAATAAAATGAGAAATAAATAAAGGAATGAGCCAAAGTCAGGGTAAGAGGAATGGTTCATGTTTACACCTTACTTGTTCTTCACAAATAGTACAGATGTACCACTGCTATCTATTTACCATGGGACAAGAAACACTTTCTGTACTTTTGCTTAAGGTCCCATAACTTGTGTCGGTGAAAACAGTTTTTCTTTCATCTTTTCCATTTTTTTCTCTAAGCCGTTCCTTACCTATCACTACTTTTTTTCCTCAAAAGTTAACTTTCATTTATTCCATACCCTCGAATTTCAAGGTTCTTAAACTGGTAGAGCATTCTTTCTGCCTATCTGCACATCTGTCAGGAAATATTTTTTAAAATTATATTATAATAGGAAATCAAGGGCTCCCAGAAGATATAGTAAAGAGCAGTGGTGATTTACCCACTTCTAAAGTAGAGAACACTTACTTTTCTGTGTTGGACTCTTAGCAACAGAGAAGGCATAGGAGGGATGATTATTCTATGAATTTGGCAGTGGGTCCCAAATAGATCCATAGAAATGGGAGACCTTAAATATGGTCCCAGTAATAATGAGCAAGAGGAAATTGACAGAAATCAGCTCTTTCTAAGACAACACATTCCCAAAATCAATAAAAGGTCAACAGGAATTAAACACCTAAGCTGATAAAGGACAGATCACCAAGGACTCTGGGTTTCGAAAAAATCTCAGATAATGTAGCATATTGAAAGATACTCAGTGGATCTGTTTTTCTTGGAAGCAAATAGCTCACTGTGTTTTTATACAATATCTGCTACTCCTAGTCCCCATCAACCAGACCTCATTCAACAAAACACTTTTTACATAGCATTTATCAATTTATTTCTCATATAATGTTTTTAGATAAGCACAATAAATAGCTAAAAAATAATAATAATAATAAGCCTAAAGGTCAGTAGTCATTCCTCTAAATAGAGAAAGATGACTCTCATAGGCAAAGGCATGGGGAACTCTTAGCTACATCCACAAATTCTCTGTCCCCACTCACCCTTCAGAGGCAATCAGCCTCTACTCCCATTTGAATTCTACAATTAATCTTCCCAGGAACACATTTTCTCACCTGCCTCTCACCTTCCCTCATCCAATGGAACAGAAGGGGAATCCCAAGAGAAATGACTTTCCTAAAAATTCAAGCCTTTAAATATGGATGTACTTTTACAATATTTACATTATAAAAGCAAAATTATGTCATTTTGTGTACCAGGCAATTCTTATTGGTCAATACTTAATTAGGTGGAGTAGAATCTTGTCAGTAAAGATATGACATAATTTGAATTCTAATAAGCAAACTACTGGATTTGAGTCTAACACTAGAAAATGAGACAAAAGGATAATGTGACTCTTCAATATTACACTGGAGCATCATGAAACAGACCCACAGGAGGACTCTTTAATTCTCTAGGAGAATAACCATGGTCAAAACCACAATGAGGAATTATTTTTACACAAGTTAAGATGGCTATTATCAAAAAGACAAAAAATAACGAGTGGTGGTGAGGATATGGAGGAAATGGAACTCTTTTTCTTTTAATTACCTTTTAAGTTCCGGGGTACATGTGCAGGATGTGCAGGTTTGTTACATAGGTAAACGTGTGCCATGGTGGTTTGCTGCATAGATCAAACCATCACCCAGGTATTAAGCCCAGCACCCATTTGCTGTCCTGGTTGATGCTCTTCCTCCCCCAAACCCACTGACAGGTCCCAGTGTGTGTTGTCCCCCACCAATGTGTCCATGTGTTCTTATCGTTCAGCTCCCACTTATAAGTGAGAACATGTGGTGCTTGGTTTCCTGTTCTTGCGTTAGTTTGCTGAAGTTAACGGCTTCCAGATTCATCCATGTCCCTGCAAAGGACATGATCTCATTCCTTTTGGGGGCTGCACAGCATTGTATGGTGTGTATGTCCCTCATTTGCTTTATCCAGTCTACTGTTGATGGGCATTTGGGTTGATTCCATGTCTTTGCTATTGTGAATAGTGCTGCATTGAACATACACATGCATGTATCTTTACAATAGAATGATTTATATTCCTTTGGGTGCATACCCAATAATGGGATTGCTGGGTCAAGTGGTATTTCTGCTTCTAGATCTTTGAGGAATCACTACACTGTCTTCCACAATGGTTGAACTAATTTACATACCAAAGGGAACTCTTATATACTGTTGGTGGGAATGCAAACTAGGACAACCACTAGGGAGAACAATATGGAGGTCCTTCAAGAAACTACAAATAGAACTACTATATGATTCAGCAATTCTACTACCAGGATTTTTTTCCAAAGGAAAGAAAATCATATATCAAAAATGCATCTGTGTCTTCATATTTATTGCAGCACTGTGCACAATAGCCAAGATATGGAATCAACCTAGGTGTCTAATAATAGAAAAATGGATTAAGAATATGTGGTATATACATGTCATGGAGCACTATTTAGCCATATAAAAGAATAAAATTCTGTCATTTTCAGTAATATAGATGGAACTGGAGAACAATATGTTAAGTAAAATAAGCCAGTAACAGAAAGCTAAACATTATAGTTCTCGCTCATATGTGGAAGCTTTAAAAAGTTTTGTTTTATAGAAGTAAAAAGTAGAACAGAGGATAGTAGAGTCTGAGAATGGTAGGTAGAGGAAGGGATAGGGAGGATAAGACTCAATGCTGTCCTGGCTTCAGGTCTGACCCAGCACAGTCCCAGTGGTGATAGCCACAGATGTACTTGTGTCACACCCTCCTCCAAATCCAGGTGGCTCAGCAAAGAGCGAGAGAGAGACTCCATTTGTTTGGTAGAAAGGGAGGGAAGAGAACAAGAGCCTCCGCCTGTTAATTGAGACAATTCTTCCAGATCTTATCCAAGACCACCAAGGCAGTACCTCTACAAGTCTACAAAATCACAGTGTTACTGGGCTTGGAGTACCGCTTAATGCAGATATGGTTGCAGCAACCACAAACTTAGGTTACAACACCCAATTTCCTTCAAATATCTGGAAAATCTTATCCAAAAGGATGGGTATGAATGAGCCCAGACGGTGAAGACTACAATAAATACCTAATTCTTTAATGCCCAGACACCAATGAACATGCACAAACATTAATATCATTCAGGAAAACATGACATCACCACATGAACTAAATAAGGCACCATGGACCAATCTCAGAGAGAGAGAGATATGTGACACTTCAGACAGAGAATTCAAAATAGCTGTTTTGAGGAAACTTAAAGAACTTCAAGATAACACAGAGAAGGAATTCAAAATCCTATCAGATAAATTTGACAAGGAAATTGAAATAATTTAAAAGAGCCAAGCTTTTCTGAAGCTGAAAAATGTTAACTGGCATACTGAAGTACGCATCAGAGTCCTTTAATAGCAGAACTGATCAAGCAGAAGAAAGAATTAGTGACCTGGAAGACAGGCTATTTGAAAACAGTCAAATGAGACCCAAAAAAAGAATAAAAAGATGAAGCACACTTACAAGATCTAGAAAATAGTCTCAAAAGGGCAAATCTAAGAGTTATTGGCCTAGAAGAGGTAGATAAGGAGATAAAGGTAGAAAGTTCATTCACAGGGATAATAACAGAGAACTTCCTAAACCTAGAAAAAGATATCAATATCCAAATACAAGAAGGTTATGGAACACAAGCAGACTTAACCCAAAGAAGACTATCTCAAGATTTTTAATAATCAAATTCCCAACTATAAAGGATAAAGGATCCTAAAAGCAGCAAGAGAAATAAACAAATGAACAATGGAGATCCAATATGTCTGGCAGCAGACTTTTTAGGGGAAACTTTACAGGCCAGGAGAGAGTGGCATATTTAAGGTGCTGAAGGAAAATATTTTATCCTGGAATAGTATATCTGGCAAAATATCCTTCAAACATGAAGAAGAAATAAAGACTTTCCTGTACAAACAAAAACTGAGGGATTTCATCAACACCAGACCTATCCTACAAGAAACGCTAAAGGGAGTTCTTCAATCATAAAGAAAAGAATGTTGACAAGCAATAAGAAATCATCTGAAAGTATGAAACTCACTGGTAATAGTAAGTATACAAAAAACTACAAAATATTATAACATTGTACTTGTGGTGTGTAAACTACTCACCTGTTAAGTAGAAAGATGAAAAGATGAACCAATCAAAAATAATAACTACAATGACTTTTCAGGACATAGATAGTGCAGTAAGATATACATAAAAAGAAAAATTTGAAAGTGAGAAGAGGCCAGGCGTGGTGGCTCACACCTGGAATCCCAGCACTTTGGAAGGCCGAGGCAATTGGATCACGAGGTCAGGAGATCGAGACCATCCTGGCTAACATGGTGAAGCCCCGTCTCTACTAAAAATACAAAAAATGAGCCAGACGTGGTGGTGGGCACCTGTAGTCCCAGCTACTCAGGAGGCTGAGGCAGGAGAACAGCGTGAACCTGGGGGATGGAGCTTGCAGTGAGCTGAGATCATGACAATGCGCTCCAGTATGGGAGACAGAGCAAGACTTGCTCTCAAAAAAAAAAAGGGGGCGGGGGGGAGAAGAAGTTAAAGCACAGTTTTTATTAGTTTTCTTTCTGCTTGTTTGTTAGTTTATGTAATCAGTGTTAAGTTGTCATCAGTTTAAAATAATGAGTTATAAGATATTATTTGCAAGCCTTATTTTAATTTGAAATGTAAAAATGTAAACAATGGATATACAAAAAATAAAAAGAAAGAAATTAAAATACCAGAGAAAGTTACCTTCACTAAAAGGAAGACAAGAAGGAAGAAAAGAAAAAAAGAGAAGACCACAAAACGATTGGAAAACAAATAACAAAATGGCAGGAGTAAATCCTTACTTATCAATAGTAACATTGAATGTAAATGGACTAACTCTTGGATCAAAAGACACAGACTAGCAGAATGGATAAAAACAAAAAATGAGGGGGGGACGGAGCAAGACGGCCGAATATGAACAGCTCCAGTCTCCAGCTCCCAGCGCAAGTGACACAGAAGACAGGTGATTTCTGCATTTTCAACTGAGGTACTGGGTTCATCTCACTAGGGAGTGCCAGACAATTGGTGCTGGTCAGCTGCTGCAGCCCGACCAGCGAGAACTGAAGCAGGGCGAGGCATCGCCTCACCTGGGAAGCGCAAGGAGGAAAGGAATCCCTTTTCCTAACCAGGGGAACTGAGACACACAACACCTGGAAAATCGGGTAACTCCCACCCCAATACTGCGCTTTACCAAGGGTCTTAGCAAACGGGTACATGAGGAGATTATATTCCACAACTGGCTGGGAGGGTCCCACACCCACAGAGCCTCCCCCACTGCTAGCACA
>NW_016816979.1:0-1563 GCF_001698545.2 Rhinopithecus bieti
TTTTTTTTTTTAAACACGGAGTCTCACTGTGTTGCCCAGCCTGGTGCGATCCTGGCCACCACGCCCGACTAACTTTTTTGTATTTTTAGTAGACATGGGGTTTCACCATGTTGGCCAGGCTGGTCTTGAATTCCTGATCTCAATTGATCCGCCCGCCTAGGCCTCCGAAAGTGCTGGGATTACAGGCGTGAGCCACCGTGCCCAGCCTTTTTTTTTTTTTTTTTTTTTAAACACGGAGTCTCACTGTGTTGCCCAGCCTGGCGCGATCCTGGCTCACTGCAACCTCCGCCTCCTGGTTCAAGTGATTCTCCTGCCTCAGCCTCCCGAATAGCTGGAATTACAGGCATGCACCAACACGCCCGGATAATTTTTTGTATTTTTTTTAGTACAGACGGTGTTTCACCATGTTAGCCAGGCTGGTCTCGAACTCCCGACCTCAGGTGATGCGCCTGCCTCAGCCTCCCAAAGTTCTGGGATTACTGGTGTGAGCCACCACGCCCAGTTTTTATTGTTGTTTTTGCTTGTTTTTGTTTTTTGTTTTTTGAGACAGAGTCTCACTCTGTCATCCAGGCAGGAGTGCAGTGGTGCCATCTCAGCTCACTGCAACCTCTGCCTCCCAGGTTCAAGCGATCCTCCTGCCTCAGCCTCCATAGTAACTGGCTACTGTTCCTGGCTAATTTTTTTTTTTTTTTTTTTGTTTTTTTTTTTTTTTTTTTTTTTCCTTTTTGTGGAGAACGGGGTCTCGCTGTATTACCCAGGCAGGTCTCGAACTCCTGGGCTCAAGCTATCCTCCCGCCTCTGCCTCCCTGAGAGCTGGGATTACAGGCGTGAGCCACCGCGCCTGGCCCCTGGCTAATTTTGTATTTTCGTAAAACGGGATTTCACCATGTTGGCCAGGCTAGTCTCAAATTCCTGGCCTCAAGTGATCCACCCGCCTCGGCCTCCCAAAGTGCTGGGATTACAGGCATGAGCCACTGCGCCTGATCTGTGCCCAGTTTTTCTTTGTTTTTTAAAGAGATGGGATCTCACTGTGTTACCCAGGCTGATCTTGAACCCCTGGGCTCAATTTTTGTCACTGTGCCTGGCTAATTTTTGTATTTTTAGTATAAACGGGATTTCACCATGTTGGCCAGGCTGGTCTCAAACTCCTGGCCTCAAATGATCCACCCTCCTCAGCCTCCCGAAGGGCTGGGATTACAGGCGTGAGCCATTGCGCCTGGTCTGCACCCAGTTTTCGTTAGTTTTTTACGGAGATGGGCTCTCACTATGTTGCCCAGGCTGGTCTTGAACCCCTGGGCTCAAATCATCCTCCTGCTTCTGCCTCCCAAAGTGCTGGGATTACAGGCTTGAGCCACCATGCCCGGCCATAATTATCTAGTTGTAAGGCCAGCTGATTAATTCATCTCTCCATATAATAACACATTCACAGGTTGGGAGATTAGGATGAGAACATCTTTGGAGAGGCCATTATTCTGTTTTTTAGAGAGAAAGGCCTAGGACAGGAATTCCCACTGCTCAGGTTTAAAGGAAATGCTATGTTCCTATCATTGGTTTATGAAGGCA
>NW_016816980.1:0-2297 GCF_001698545.2 Rhinopithecus bieti
ATAATAAGAAAGAAAATGCCGGCGGCAGAGGAAGCGGAGGGTGGGGAGTCAGCCCGACACCCCTTCCTCCCTCCCCACCCCTTGCCCCCACCCTTCCACCCTCGGCGGGATCCGGTAGCGGGGTAGAGGGGTCCCGAGCGCCGCCCCTCCTTCCGGGATCCGACCGGGGCCAGAGGGGTCCCGGGCACTGTCTCCTCCCTGCAGAACCAGCTCGGGCATCTAGGCACCCCCAACCCCTCTCCGCCCTTCCTCGCCCCCCAGGATCCGCGGGTCACGGGAAGAGAGGATAGCGTTCCGAAGGGGCAGGTCCTGAACGCCGTCCCCTTCCCCTGGATCCGGACAATGGGATCCCGGGCGCCCCCCATCCTTGTCCCCCGGATCCTGAGCCCGGGAAGGTGGGAGCGGGAGGCCGCAGCACCCTCCCCCACGGGAGAAGGTGGGGGTCCCAGAAGCCGCGTGTCTTCCCCCCACCTCCAGTCCCAGGAGGCCGCTCCGGCCAGGAGCCGGAGGGGAGCGAGCCGGGAACGCGACGGAGGCAGTCCTGGCCCCGAGGGGAAGGGGAAGAAGGAGGCGGCGGCGGCCCGGCCCCCTCCCGCCGTCGCCCCGCTGAGAGCCCCGGCCGCTGTCCCCGCCTGACAACCCGCACGGGAAGGAAGAAGCCCCAGGACTCACGTCGCTCTCCACCTCGATGTCATCGTTATCGCTCATTTCCTACAGCCCAGGGAGCGGCCACTGCAGCGGCGGCGGGGAGGGGAAGGGGTGAAGGGGAGGGGGAAGTCACCGACAACAACAAGCCGAGTCCCCCCCACACACACACTCACTCACTCACTCACTCGCTCTCTCACTCACACACACACACACAACACGGGCAAGAACCACCTCCTCACTGCAGCACCGGATCAACGGCGGCACGCACGCCCGGTCGGCCCCCGCCACGTGACCAGGCTCGCAGCGCTGGGGCAGCCGAGACTTGTAGTTCTTGTCCCTTTGACAGACGGCCCGGGTAGCTCCAGAAAAACTACAAATCCCGGAAGAAACCGCATCCAGGCGACGCCAGCCAGGCTGGTAGATGGAGCCCAGGACGCCTGCGCGTCCCGGGAAGGGGGCGGGGAGAGCCGCGGCGCGGCGCCTCCTGGGAGTCGTAGTCCGCAGACCGCGAGTTGTCAGGAGATTTTCCTCCAGAGGCGGCAGAGGAGGCTGCTGGGAAGACAGGACACGTGGAGGGAGCTGGAGCTCCTGGAGCCGGGCACCGTCTGCGCGCTGAACGCCGGGCCCAGGGGACTGGGTGGAGTCTCTGGGGGAGTAGCCGGCTGTCTCAATAATGCTGCCTCTTTTTGGTGTGACTGGTTATACTTTGTCTTCTTGATGCGAAGTGGTTCCGTTTTGCGCCTAGGGGCGTAACCCGCCCGGGAGGGAATCCGGCTACGGGGGAATAGGGGGTGCGGCTCGGGATGCCCGCGCGAACCCTCGGGAGCTGGTGGGGAGGTATCAGTGGCAGGTGTTTCGTGGTGTTACCGGACAGGCAGGATGACCGACCTCGCCGGGCGACCGCTCCCAGCCGCGAGAATCCTGTATTCATTTATCTGGGAGTGACTATCCTCGCTACTCAGCTACTCGCGTGAGGTTCCAGCATTCACAGAACGCGAACCCTCAACCACTGTGGACGTGAAAGTAAAAGCCCTTTAGAGTTTGTTGTAGCCCAGGCAGTTTAGGCAGTATCCCAGCTCAGAGTACCATAATTAAGATCGCAAAAAGGAGCAATATGGGAAACTTGTGCAGTTCCCTGTCCAGTCAAAATCATATTTATATACTGTGGCATGAAGTGTAATCACATCCATTCCACCAATATTTATTGAACACCTAACATGTGCCACAAGGGGATGCCATAACGGATAAGACCAAAACCACCCCTGCCTTAGGCCAAAACCATGCCTGCTTTTATGCATGCAGCTCACAGCTGTGCAAGCAAACGTGCCTGCCCTGCCGCCATTTTAAGAGTGTGCAACAAGTCCCATGGGAAGGAAAAAAACAAGAAAGACACTTTCCACCTTGAAACGAAGTACCCATACTACTCCTTTACATCTGATCTCCAAAATGAATGACATCTTGAGCTTTTCCCATGAGTTACTGATTCCCGGATGAAAACCGTATTATCCCTGACTTTTGAATGTGGAAATTTGGGGATATGTCACACACAATTCTTGTGACATGCATTCCTCAACGTGAGAGTGTCATCCATGCTGAAAAGACAAATGTAAATGTGGTAAATTTTCCTTTACATTTTTTTCCTTTAATAT
>NW_016816981.1:0-2296 GCF_001698545.2 Rhinopithecus bieti
TGTAAAACAGCCTCAGGAATGTTACTCAGGAGGTATTCCAGAAGAGGGCATTGTTCTCATAGGAGATGACAGTTTCGTGCATGTTACTGTCCCTGAAGAGCTTCCAGTGGGACAAGATGTGAAGGTGGAAAATGAGTTATTGAAGATCCTGACCTTGTGTAGGCCTAGGCTAATGTGTGTGTGTTTGTGTCTTAGTTTTTAATGAAAATATTTAGAAAATGAAAATAAATAAATCATTTTAAAAATAGAAAAAAGCTTAAAGGATAAGGATATAAAGAAAGAAAATATTTTGTTCAACTGTACAATGTGTTTGTGTTTTAAGTGTTATTACAATAGAGCCAAAAAGTTGAAACAAATTTTAAGAGTTAATACAGTAAAAATGTTATAGTAAGCTAAGATTAATTTATTGTAGAAGAAAGAAAACATTTGTTTATAAATGTAGTGTAAGCTAAGTGTGCAGTGTTTATAAAGTCTACAGTAGTGCACAGCAATGTCCTAGGCCTTCACATTCAATCACCACTCACTCACTGACTCACCCAGAGCAACATCCCGTCCTGCAAGCTCTATTTATGCTATGCGCCCTAAACCAGTGTACCACATTTTATAGTCTATACCATATTTTTGCTCTACCTTTTCTATGTTTAGATACACAAATACTTACTGTGGTACAATTGTCTACAGTATTCAGTACAGTAAAATGCTGTACAGGATGGCAGCCTAGGAGTAATAGGCTATACCATGTAGTCTGGGTTTGCAGTGGGCTATACCATCTAGATTTGTGTAGGTACACTCTATGATGTTCTCATAATGACAAAAATCACCTACTGACACATTTCTCAGAACTATCCTTGGCAAGTGACTCGTGAAGGCCTTTATACACAGTGTGATTAAAGTTTTGTAAATAAAAAATGCATGTAACTCCAGCACTCTGCTCAGAACGGTTGGTGGTGGTTACAATGTTAAAATCTTTCTATGCCCTCAGATCAACAGGGATTTCTCCATTCTCACTGCTCTAACCATTCCCCAGAAACACACGCACAAGACCAGCAAGTACAAAGTCATCTATCCTGCCCAGATATTAGGTGTGTTTCCATCCTGTCCTGGGCCTCTGACAAGGCAGTTGTTACATGCTCTTAATATCATCTTTGACCCAGTCCCTTCTCATGGAAGGGAACGTCCAAGTAGGGAAGGGGAGGAGAGGATAGAAGGGCAAGTCACTTAGTAAACGAACCACAAAATGGCCTCAGTGTTAGTCAAACTCACACAGCATCTCTGAGACTTCCAGTCATTTCTTCAGGTCCAGCCCATAGGAAGATCACACTGTGGGAGATTTAAGATTTGCACTGCTAGCCTGGTCCACCAGCCCTGCCACCCCGGTAGACACTACCTGCCACTGTCCTAATCCCTGAGGGCTGTACCCACTCAGGCAGAAGCACCTTCCAGAACTTCCTCCTCTTCTTTGTCTCCTGGCCTTGCAGTTGTGAGGACCTTTTAACCACTTTGCCTTCTCCTCAGGAACCTGCCTTGTCTTTTTTGTGGCCTTTGGGTTAGGTCACCACCCATTTTCAGCCATGCTCATTTGGAGTGCAGGATAGGGAACAAGAGACAGTTCAGATTCTGCTGGCAGGGGTTGGTGGGGGGATGGAAAGAGCAGAGGTACACAACTATGCACTATGAAACAACCAGACCCTTCAGGCTTCTGAGCTCGCCTACTGCTCACACTTCTCCCCACTCCTCCATTGCATGATGCAGGGGCTCTGTAAGGGAGGTAGGGTAGGATGCAAACCCATCCTGCAGCATAAGTCAAGTGTATGCAATACACCAACATTTTAGTGATCACTTTTGAGTTTATATTTTCTTCTTACCTGTGTTTTCATAATTTTTGTAATCCAGTCATTTGGGAACTACTGCCAATCTATGACTGTACAGAAAGCATACTCACACACTTTAAAGGGTCAGTAAAAATTTTAAGACAATTTAAAGAAGGAATGTGGAAATGTGTCATTGAGGCCAGAAGCGGTGGCTCATGCTTGTAATCCCAGCACTTTAGGAGGCTGAGGTAGGGGAATCACTTGAGCCCAGGAGTTTGAGACCAGCCTGGCCAATATGGTGAAACCCCATGTCTACCAAAAACACAAAAAAGTAACCGGTCATGGTGGTGCACACCTGTAGTCCCAGCTACTCGGGAGGCTGAGGTAGGAGAGTCATCTGAGCCCAGGAAGTTGAGGCTGCAGTGAACTGTAATTGCACCACTGAACTCCAGCCTGGGTGATGGGAGTGAGACTCTGTCTCCAGG
>NW_016816982.1:0-14096 GCF_001698545.2 Rhinopithecus bieti
CTGTAGATATTGAGCCCCTCTTCTGTGCCAACCACCTCTACTTTCATAGGGATTCTAGTCTAACAGAAGTTAAATATGATGTTATTTAAAAAATATACATCCCAGGGCACTGAAATAATTTGGAGATGTTCCAAGTGGAATTGCTGTAGGTCATCTTGACAGAATTATGGGTTCTAGGAGATCTGTGAGAAGACTATAGATAGGAGAATGTACCAGTTTTCAAAGCAAAAATTGTATGTTCTAGAAAGTAGAGATCAACCATAAAATATTAGTGAACTAGCATTTATTGAGTTCTTCTATGATTCTGTTCTAAGATCTTCACACTTATTAACTCAATTTAATCCTCACAACAAATCTATGAGGTAGGTACTATTATTATTTCCATGTTAAGGATATCTAAAGTGAGACCTAGATAAGTTATATGATTCTCCCAAGATGAAATAGCTAATGAGTGATAGAGACAGGAATTAAATCCAGATAAGCTGGCTCCAGATTCCACATTGGTATTATTTATGTCATTATTACCGTTGAGCTTGTCAAAATTCTGTACTTGATTGTTAAACAGCCTGTGAACATTTAGAAAGAGATACAGTGGCCACAGGGGTCATCATTGGCTTTCTAAGAACAAGTCATATCCCATAAAACTCAGTTTATGTTTTGCCAGTAACTTAATTAGTTGATAGGAGGATTGCACAGGACAGAGAGTATCCTCCTGCATTTCAGATTTTCCCATGGTTTCCTTGCAGACAGAAGTCATATAAAGTGATAGATAAAGCATAAAGTTTGTAGTCAGACAATTCTGGGCTCAAATCCTGGTTTCAATACTCGATAACTATGTGATTTCAAGCAAGTGACTTTTTGCTTCTTGTACTTCCATTATATCAATTGTAAATGGTGATGATAACTATTCTACAGGATTGTCATGAAGATTAAATGGAATCAATACGTATAAAATGCCTGATAGAGTGCCTGGTACTCATTAATCTCATCTTAGCCTACCTCCAACAAAGAAATAGCCTTATAAAGTAGTGAGGTCCTTATCACGAGGCATACCCAAATATGGGCTACATTATTCTGTGCCAAAGATAGTATAGTAAACATTGAAACACTGATCTCTTTCCATGATCATGTGGCCTCACCACCAAGTTCTCGTCCAACTCTTAAGATTCCCTTAATTCCCAGTCACTTACTCAAAAATGTGCCTGTTTTGTACATTGGGAATTGGGATTGACTAATCCACTCAGAGCAGTTTAAACAACTTATGCAGCTTGTAGCTTGTTTCAGAGAGAGAGAGAGAGAGCGATAGAGAGAGAGAGAGAGAGAGAGCAAGAGAGCTCATGGGCGTATGTGAAGGTACCTTTAAAATGGCAATTATAGTATGTGGGAAAGTCACCAGTGGCTTCTAATCATGTGACCCCTTCTTTAATTTTTGCTGTCACCACTCTTTTAACTTCTTTCAAAAAATCCAAATAAGACTCTGTTCTCTTTTTTCGTATTATCTATACTGTCTGTCTCTGCTCCTCTGTTTCATTACATTTTTTTTTTTTTTTTTTTTTTTTTTTTTTTTNGCACCGATTGTCCGGCACTCCCTAGTGAGATGACCCCAGTACCTCAGTTGAAAATGCAGAAATCACCGGTCTTCTGTGTCGCTCGCGCTGGGAGTTGGAGACTGGAGCTGTTCCTATTCGGCCATCTTGCTCCCGCACATCATTACATTTTTATTTTAGTTTTTGATGTGTTTTATTATTTTCTTCCTGATGTAATTATTTGGGAAATTATTTTGATGCTTTGGGGAGATTTTTTTCTCTTTGACTATTTACTGTTGAAAGGAGCAGATCCCCTTTTCCTGCACCCTCTGTCCTATTGTGCCAGTCTGGACATGTGCTATTGTCCCATGTGTCATAACTGCTCTTTATTTCATTGCTTTCACCGCATTCAAGGGAATCAGAACTAAGCAGCATGTAATGATGTTGGGCAGAAGACTTCTGTTCAGGGAAGTTTCTGCATTTGGACAATTTCTTCTTGCACTGAAGGGTCAGACTTGGAGAATGAGCTATTTGGGACAGTTTATAAATTCAATAATAGCAATAGAGATGGGACTGGAGCAGAAAGAAGAAGGGGATTTGAAACCAGAACTCCTGGGTACTTATCTTTACTCTGTCTCTTACTAACTTTTCTAACCATGGGCCAATTCTTTAACTTTGTCCTTATCATTCTCAATGTCAAATCAGGCTGATGATAGAAGTCATCTCAAGAGGCTTTGGGAGAGAACCACCTGAGGTAGTGGGGAGCAGTGGAGTATAGGGTTAAGTGCATGGATGCTAGGGCCAGACTAGAGGGCAATCTCCTTTCTCCTGTGAGCTATATGACCTTGGGCAAACTTTCTGTGCTTATAATTATGCCCTTGTTTGCAAAATGGGAATGACAGTTTATCTACAAGGAAGGGAGGTTGTGAGGGTTAAATGAGACAATGCAGGTGTAGTGCCTGGCACATAGTAAGTACTTAGTGAATGTTAGCTATTAATACTATTACTATATATGCAGTGTTACTAATAATTCGTTCAGTACTTTTTTATTTAGAGGCAATATAGCACATTGTAAACAAAAGCAGAGATTTTGGAGCTGGACAGCCTGAACCCAAAGCCAAGCTCTGCCATGTAGTATCTTTTATTCCCGGAAAATTTTCAGTTTTTTCTTCCAATTTTTATTTTAGCTTTAGGGGCTGCATATTCAAATTTGTTACGTGGGTAAATTGCATCTTACTGGGTTTTGGTTCACAAATGATTTCATCATGCAGGTAATGAACATAGTACTGATAGGCGGTTTTTTATTCCCACCCTCCTCCCACCTTCCACCATCAAGTAAGCCCCAGTGTCTGTTGTTTCCTTCTTTGTGTCCCTGTGTACTCAATATTTAGCTCCCTCTTGTAAGTGAGAACATGTGGTATTTGGTTTTCTGTTCCTGTGTTAATTTGCTTAGGATAATGGCCTCCAGTTCCATCCATGTTGTTGCAAAAGGCCTGATTTCATTTATTTTGATGGCTTTGTGGTATTTCATGGTGTACATGTACCACATTTTCTTTATCCAGTCTATCATTGGTCATCATCTAGGCTGACTCCATGTATTTGTTATTGTGAAACGTGCTGCAATGAACATACACATGCATGTGTCTTTGTGGTAGAACGATTTGTATTCCTTTGGGTACATACCCAGTAATGGGATTGCTAGGTCAAAAGGTAGTTCTTTTTTAAGTTATTTGAGAAATATCCAAACTGCTTTCTATCATGGCTGAACTAATTTACATTCCCATCAGCAGTGTATAAGCATTCTATTCCTGAGAAAGCTTCTTAGCTTCTCTATGTCTATAGTTCCTCATCAGATGGGGTTATAACAGTACCTACCTTGGAGGATTATTTAAGTTAATAAATACAGAGCATTTAGGACAGCACCTGGTACATAATATATGCTATTTAAGGGGTCACTGTTGCTGTTATTGTTGTTGTTATTTTGTTGTAATTATTAAGCATGCATTCTAGGATGCTGGAATATAGTAGTGAGAGAAATAAATCCAGTCCAAGCCCCATGTACCTTCCCCAGGATCTGAAGAGAAAAGGCTAGAGAAGAGTAACTAGTGTCCCCTCTATAAAGGGGCAGGGAGGACCTTATTTACAAACAAATGAAGCAGGCTACAATCCTGAACAGTTACATTCCCCAGATTGCAGCATCTATCATTTGTAGAGAATATCCTGCAACGTCTTACTAAACCCCAGGCATACCCAGTGAGGCCAAATTGAAATAGCTTCCAGCTGTTCAGTTATGTAGCATCAGGGACAGAGTAGACTTCTTGCTGGAGCCACAGACTAGGACCACAGCCTGAGTGTCTGTCTGCAGATTGCCAGGATCCTCCTGGGGAGGAACTAGCTCCCTTAATGTCTCCCAATTCAGATGAGCACAAGGAAAAAAGAGGAAGGCTGGCATTTTATTGGAAATGATAAACTTCATTAGGCAGGAAAGTTGTGATGATCCAAGTAGCATCTGTTTTGAGCACCTGCTTACCATGTCCCTGGGAAGGCACTCAGACTACCATTAACAAGTGGCATATAGGAAGCCTGGTTCCAATAGGACCACAGGCAACCAGGGTTCAAGAGGACTTTGTCCCCTTGCCATGTGCAGAGGACAGCCAGAGGAAACTCCGGGGCTTTGTCAGCTGTTCTTCTCTGGACAACCTCTGAGTGAAACAAGACCAAAGAAGATAGAGTGCTGGGCACAGCCTTAATGGGCAGGCAAACTAAAAGCTGTGAGGAGCATGGTGGCTAAGTGTCAAGTGTGTAGTATGTCAGGGCCTTCACAATTGGTGTTAGAATTTGGAGAAGGGGAGCCACAACAGCTTGAGCAGTCAGGGAGTTTCTTTGAGGAAGAAGAATGTGTAAGTTTGACCTCTAAGGCTAAAATTAGAATAGGAAGCCTGGTTGGCCCAGAGAGCAGATATTAGTGTGACCCCAAATATATATCTGTTATTTTGGTGACAAATACCATTTGACAAATACCACCGTGTCCTGAAAGGATGTATAGAATTTCCAGGGACAGTGGGGCAGCTATGTAAATTGACAAAATATTCAGAGTTACCATTGCTTTGACTTATTTTTACTCACAATATTTTAATTATTTGGAAAGTCTGAATGAGCTAAAGGAGGTAGTGAGATGTTTTTTCTTTTAAGTTTATCAAAAGAGGGTTTTAAGGGCTATGAAACACTGGCCCAGGAGCAAGAAAGCTCAGGGCTGTATTTGGTGGACAAGTCTGGCCTCATGTCCTGGAAATGACATGTTTATATTAGAGCTTTGTAGCTATTTTACAGAGTAAGGAAAACTGTCTTCATTTCTTAGTTGTGGAAATTGGGGCTCAGAGAGGTTAACTGGCTTGTCCGTAACCATACAGCTGATAGGTTAAGCAGCAAGGCATCAAACTCAGGGTTTCAGACTCTACATCATGCTCTTTCTTTTGTTCCATGCTGCTTACTGCTTATAGTCTTAGCTACTCTTTCTGATTGGAATTCCTGAACTGGTAGGTCATTCTTAATTATTCCTATCACATCTCTACATTTGGCTTATGACTAATCTAGTGCCTGAAAACCCACATTTAACCATCTAGGGGACCAGGGAGAACAGGCAAAGGAATAATTTTAGTAACACATCTCTCTAGTCATGTTTCCCCACCACAGAAGCAGAAATTCTCTCTAGCTTCTTGTCATCCTTAAATATCTAAAGAAACAATAGGAGGTTCAATTGATGCTTTTAATGTAGCTCCAAGATCATGCATATTCTTTCTATTTTTGGGAACTAGCAAAGGTGTTGAAAGCTCTCAATGACTATGACACACCAACTCAGAATGGGGGCGGAGTGGAAGGAGGCTGCGGACTGAAGTTAGCAACAAGGAAGTTGAGGCTGCCTGTTTTAGGCAATGTGGTCCAGAGAGAATGTGTGGTTCAGATCTGGCTTTCCAGGTTTGTATGTATTATATTATGTATAGTAAGGCACAATTCAAACCTTTCTGAGATCAAGATAAATTACATTCATATATTCTCCCTAGCTTGTCCTGGTTTTTTACTTAGATTAGCCTGATAGGGCCCACTTTTTATACATGTGTCTCAAAAAGTGTTCCTGAGAATTGTGGAAGTCAGCGTATGGGAACCACTCTATCCTTTTGGCAAGGATTGAGCTTGTGCATAAAAGGAACCCAGGTTCTGAAATAGGCTTGGGACAACACTGGCCCTCTCTGTATAGCTGAACTCTTCCTCTCCTGTGAACTTGATCCTGGGGACAACCAATAGATCAGAATCCATCTATATTCTTTTCTTATTTATATGAAGTCATTATAGGAGGAAAAAAAGCAACATGATTGTTATTTTTTCAAAAGCAATTCAATGACATCTGTATTTTCCAGCCTGGGCCTTTGAGGTTGACAGAGCTATGCTGGGAATCCTGCAAGGTAGCCTTTCCCAGCCCAACTGAAAATCTCAGTGTACTGCACAGTGTGAAGAGTTAGGATTGGGAATGTAAGTGGCCAAAAGAAGATCCTTCATAGGGAGCACACAGCTGAGAAGTGAGTCAAGTAAGGCAATTCAGTAGAATGGGAATGGTTTAATTGAACTGTAAAATGCTAATAAAAATTAATGAGCATTTCTGACTCTGTCCAGCTGACTGAAAGAGCAGATAAAGCAGAGAGGAGGGAGAGTTGGCCTGAAGACATCTGTCAGGACAGGGCTTATAGCGCCTTCCTCAGCTGACTCAGCCATACCACATCCTCCCAGCAGGGGATATGTATCAGAGAGCGAGGCGAGGCAGCACCAAGAGAGGAAGGGCTGAAAGGCCACTTCAAGATATTTATAAGAAAAAAAAAAAAAAAAAAAAAAAAAAAACGATCTGACATTCCATAGGCCCTATTATGGTCATTTCATCCGTCTCTCTGTTTTCTTTTTTAACTTATTAAATATTTCACATTCAAAAAGATATAAAAATAATATAATGAGTATCCACATGCTTACTATCCACCTTAAGAAATAATTCATTACAAATAGTTTTCCTTCCCACCCTCTCTTCTGCTTCTTTTTCTTCTCCTTCCTCTCTTGCCCCTCCCCATTTTCTGCTCTGTACTGTCTGGAATTTGGTATATATCATTGTCACATATTTCTTTATAATTTTCTACATACGTATGTGTCTTTAAACATTATGTGGCATTGTATTTTATGTTTTTCAAGGGAACAGATATAGATGAGGTAAAACTATATAGAAAGGAAACCATGGAAATGATGAACATAGGATTTAGGATGGAAGATGCCTTGGATTAGTGGCAGATTCACCAGTGCTTTATATTATTAAAATAAGTAAGTAAATGAATAAATAGAGAAATAAAAATGCCATGCATGAACCAATTATGAGTGTTTCATGGACTAGGGTTAGGATTAATACAATTTTGTATATATGAGAGCAAAACAGCAATAACAAATAGGCAACATACTGTTTGTGTCCATCTACAACTTCTGTTTTTCTCCGTAAGATTTGTGACATTCATCTGTGTTGATGTGTGAACTTCTTTATTTACTTTTACCTCCATTTCTCTTGTCAGACTGGGCCTTTTCTAAAAATCCGCAGAGTGCTAAGTGTTAGACCCTCCCTAGGTAATCCTTTGCCAGCAGTCTGTGGCCTCCTAGCTACTCTTACCACTCAGTCCTCCTCTGATGTTCAGGTCTCACTGGCCTGCACAGATATTTGAACACACTCTAGGCAACCAGCCAGCTCATTTCATACCTCTGGTGGGCTTGCTGATGTTTTAGAAAAGGAGATTCCCTTGCTAGCTGTGTTTGTGTGACTTACTGTTTCCTACTTCCTATCAGCAGACTTGCACACACGTCCAAGGATTGATTCTGGTGTCTGAAATGATCTTTCAAGGTGAGACAGAGGCTTTTTCTTTGGGCATCTAATTAACCAACCTGTCAATGTCAGACTGCTAATATAACCTGGCCAAATTTAGAACAAACAAACCCCAATTGCTACTGCAAAATGGTGACAGTGTTAGCATTCTGCTGTGCCTATGTGCCAACTCTTCTAGTACTCACCCTGCACATACCTTCAAGAAACCTCTCCTTCCCATCTAGGACCTAATCCGGAGAGACATCCTGTACTACAAAGGCCGCATTGACATGGATAAATATGAGGTAGTTGACATTGAGGATGGCAGAGATGATGACTTTAATGTCAGCATGAAGAATGCCTTCAAGCTTCACAACAAGGAGACTGAGGAGATACATCTCTTCTTTGCCAAGAAGCTGGAGGAAAAAATACGCTGGCTCAGGGCTTTCAGAGAAGAGAGGAAAATGGTACAGGAAGATGAAAAAATCGGTAAGTGACCTGAGGGTAGAAAGAAGAATATGGCTATGAAGAACATAGGAGGTTTGAATTGGTTTCCATTTTCCTGGAGTCAGAGGGAAGATTTCTGTTGTGAACTGACTTAAGCTACTTTGGTGGTTCCTTATTATTAGGTTGTTTTTGGTAAGTACTAATAGCTTCCATTAGTCAGTGGTAGGTTGTCCTCCCCTACTAGCTAAGGATATCACACTGAAAGCTGGCCTCAGGCTTGATTGTCCCAAACATACATTTATTAGCAAATAAACAAAAA
Organism: Rhinopithecus bieti; assembly: GCF_001698545.2. Lineage (NCBI taxonomy): Eukaryota > Metazoa > Chordata > Mammalia > Primates > Cercopithecidae > Rhinopithecus > Rhinopithecus bieti. The sequence continues at coordinate 8,174 of NW_016816982.1, forward strand.
TCAGTTACACTACCTGTTCTGTAATCTTCATAAAGCCTCAGCTCTCTGTCATTAGGTATATAGTTTGTACTCCTGATTAGGATACTTCAGATGTTAACTAAATCCCCCTAGACTATAGATTAAAATAATATGCACATACACATCACACTTTCTGTGTGGAAGTATTTAAAGTAAACTATAGAAAATATAACAGGACCTAAAACCATGACCATTTTCATGATTTCGAATCACACTGAAATATACTTTTTTTGCCTTACAATAAGTTGTTTCTCTTTTCCAGAAGGGATATAGATAGTAGAGATATTTTTCATGCTGCTCCCAACTGTGGGATTTAGATGCCATTGGTTATAGCTTTGTGACTTATAAAGTACTGTCTGGTCTCTTGCTCATGGTCCTGCCTTTCTGTCATAAAAAATACCAAGCAACCAGACTTGTTAATTCCCTGAGAAGACATACAGTTTCTGACTTTGCCTCATTGCTTATGGGAGTGAAATTGTACTTTAAAATGCCTGTGTGCTCAAGTTTGTGGAAATCGTCTCTAGAAAAATGGGCCTACTCATTGAATCCTGGTACAAAAGGGTTCTCTTATCCTTCCATGTTGGTGATTGAAATTGTCCAGAGGTAAGAAAGGATGGTCAGAAAGACAAATCTAACTCCAGTCTTCTCCTCAGAACTTGGGTAGAGTGCACATTAATAACTCACTTTGAGTCTCATTGGAATCAGATTGCTTCTAGTATGTGGACACTGCATTGGGACATGATGTGGAGTGGTATATAAATGTTGCTGGCTACTTCTGTCAATGGCAAGCAGCAGCAGCCACTGACCGTGCCTAGGCTGTTAGAGTTATTAAAGGAATGGTCTTAGTATTCAGACCCTGAATCAATTAGACGGTCCCTGCCATTCCCATTGGCTCTAACACAATGTCTCCCACACAATGCCGTAATAAACCTGTGACTTTAACTATCTGCTTCTAATAGAAAAGCTTCCAGAAATTACTTTCTAAACAGGCATGTGTTCATCTTTAAAAATATTGAGGGGTTTTTTTGGTTTGATAATAGTAAATCACTTCCATTGTAGGAAATTTGGAGAAAAAACAACAGAAAAATACAAGAAAAAAGTAAAAATCACACATCAACATACTCAGTAATGACTTTCATAAACATTTTGATATATATTTCCAGCCTTTTTTATGTGTCTAATTAGAAAACCAAGGTGACTGAATCTTTTTTTCTTTCTCTCCCCATACCTGCCTCTCTATGGTGGATAGATATAATTTTGTATCCTCATTTTCACTCATCATTATTAGCATTTCTATCAAATCATTTCATATTTTTAATCATTATTTTATGAGGGTCATATAGTTTTATCATAGCTTTTAAAATTTTACTTTTAATTATAAAATTAATGTATGACCATTATAACCATTTAAACAAATATGGACATATATAAAGAAAACTTAGCATTCTTTTCCCTTCTCTGTCACTTCCATACTGAATGAAATAACCAGTGTTAAGAGTTCAATATTCCCCTTTCCATACTTTTCTCATGCCCATATAAACATATACAAACGTAATACTTTTATATAAAAATTATATATATTACCTTGTAAGTTGCTTTTTTAACTTAATTTATCATAAGTAACTCCCCAGATAAATAATATAGAATCTAACTATAACCCCTTGTATCATTTAGGGTTCAACCAAAGAGGCATAACCCATAGGAGATATATCATACCACTGCTGAAAATTTTATTACAAGGAATTGACTTATGTGATTGTGAATGTTGGCTAAGTGGCTCAGAATTCCATAGAGCAGGCAGTCAGAAATGGAGGATCATAGGCAGGCTCAAACCCATGGACAGAGGCCAAAGCTGTCATCTACAGGCAGTCAGGAAGAGAAGATCATGAGAAGGATGAAATGGCACAGACATGGGCTAAAGCTGTGGTGCACAGGTAGAATTTCTGTCCTTTCTGTGGGAGACCTAAACTCTACTTTTAAGGTCTTGCAACAGATTCAGTCAGGTCCATCCAGATTATCTAGGATATTCTCCCTTATATAAAGTCAACTGATTAGGGCCTGTATTAGTCCCTTTTCACAGCGCTATAAATAACTACCTGAGACTGGGTAATTTATGAAGAAAAGAGGTTTAATTGATTCACAGTTCTGCAGGCTTCACAAGAAGCATCACTGGGAGGCCTCAGGAAGCTTAGAATCATAGCAGAAGGCAAAGGGGAAGCAAGCATCTTCTTCACATAGTGGCAGGAGAAAGAGTGAGAGAGCAAGGGGGAAGTGCCACATACTTTTAAACCATCAGATCTCGTGAGAACTCACCCACTATAATGAGAACAGTGTGGGAGAAATTCCCCCCATGAGCCAATCACCTCCCACCAGGCCCCTCCCCCAACACATGGGGATTACCATTCCACATGAGATTTGGGTGGGAACACAGAGCCAAACCATATCAGGGGCTTTGATTACATCTGTAAAATATCTTCATAGCAACACCTATATTAGTGAGGACTATAGTCTAGTCAAATGGGCATATCAATAAATTCATCACACTTTTCTTATAAACAGCTGTATAACATTCCATAATATTATGTAGTAACCACAGTCATCTCTTGGTATGCATGGGATATTGGTTCCAGGACTCCTGTGGATATCAAAAGCCATGGATGCTCAAATCCCTTATATAAAATTATATAGTATTTACATATAACCTATGTACATCCTCCATATACTTTCAGTCATTTCTAGATTATTTATAATACTTAATACAATGTTAAGTATTATGTATGTAATGCTATATAAATAATTGTTATACTGTATTGTTTAGGGAATAAAGACAAGGCAAAAATCCATATGTGTTTAGTACAGAAGCAACCAGCTGCTTTTTTCTGCTTATTTTTGATCCATAGTTGATTGAATCCAGATGTGGAACCCATGGTTACAGAGGACTGACTGTTCTTTTTTTGCTAGACATTCATTTTATATTTAGCTTTATTTCCCACTACAGATATTGCTGTAATAAATATCCGTGTACATATCTCATTGTTACTTATTTGTGCTTTTATTCCTGTAGGATAGATACCCTAAAGTGGAATGACTGAATGTTAGGATGTGAACAGTTTTAATACATACTTACATATTAAATTCTGAAAGATTTGTAGAATCTATACTCCTAGCATAATTTTATGAGTACCCACTTCCCCATACCCTCACCAGGACTGGATAGCATCTGTTTGTTTCAGTTTGCCATTTCTCAATTAGTAAATTGAAAAAAAGTGTTGGAACCTTTTTTTTTTTCATGTGCTTAATGGCTATTTTCATTTCTTTTGTGAATTGCCTCATACACTTTACTTATTTGTAGTTTTTGTCATTCTTTTAAAATAAATTTGGAAGGACTCTTTATTGGGGATGTGACACTTTGTCGGTCATGAATTTCACATTTACACCAGTCTGTTTTTTGTCTTTTGAGTTTGTTTGTATTGCCTACTTCTATAAATATTTAACTTTTTACTTTGAAAAAATGTATCTATTATTCCTTTTTTGGCTCCTAGTTTCATCGTGCTTAAGATCTCTTGCCATCAAAACTATAAAATTTCCTAATTAAAAATATACTTTTGGTTTATTTTTAGAACTGTAATCCATCTGGAATTTACATTTTCATATGGCATGAGGAAGGGGGTCTCATTTTTTTCTTCCAGGTGGATATCTAGTTGCATCTGCATCATTTATTAAATAAATCATTTATTTTTCACACAATTTAAATGCCATTTTTGATATATAGTAACTCTGAATATATACTTAGATGTGTCTTTAAACTTTCTATTCTGTTCCACTCTTCTGTTTGTCACTTCTTGTATCGAGACTATACTGTTTTAATTGCAGTATATTGAGAAAGTTTTAATGCCTCGTACAATCAATTCTTATTCACTCTTCTTTTATCATTGTTTCTTAGCAGTTCTTAGATGTTTATTCATTGATATGAATATCAAATTTATTTATTCTAGGTTTAAAAACACTGCCATAAAAACTGGCATAAAAAGCCCATTTGGATTCTGATTGGCATTATATTAAATTTGTTAATATGTAAAGGCTTGGCATTGTTATTAAGTTTTCACATTTGAGAACAAGGCTCTGCTCTTCTTTCATCAAAGTCTTGTTCTGTATGCTTCAGGAAAACGGTAGAGTTTTCTTTAGACTGTACATTTCTGCCTCTTTGTACGTTACTTTTGATAATTTCTATTTTTCTGAGAAATTGTTCATTTTCTCTGGATTTTTAATTTAATGCTATATATCTACACATAATATTTTCTAATTATTATATCTTCCATAATTGTGGTTATCTCTCTTCTTTCTCATTCATAATATTTCATATATTTTTTATTTTTCTCACTTTAATCTTTTAATCAGGCTTATCAGGGAGAATTGATCTTTTTATGTATATATAATCATTATACATATTTTTAAGGTACATGTGATATTTTGATACCTGTATATGATGTGTAATGATCAAATCAGTGTAATTGCAATATCCATCACCTCAAATTCTCATCTTTTCTTTGTGTTGGGAACATTCCAAAATTTTTTTTAGCTGTTTTGAGATATACAATAAATTATTGTTAACTCTAATTTCCCTACTGTCCTATCAAAAACTAAATCTTATTCCTTCTAACTGTGTTTTTGTATCTATTAACCAGCCCCTCTCCATTGACCTGAGCCTTTCCTTCTGATCCACTGATAATCACCATTCCACTCTCTATCTTTATGAAATCTATTAGGGGAAATTCAGCCCCTGATGTTTCAACATGGGTCCTTTTCTATTTTCCCTAAGTGTCAGCTGGTCTGGGAAATAAAGGGAAAGAGCACAAAAGAGAGAAATTTTAAAGCTGGATGTCTGGGGGAGACATCACATGTCAGCAGGTTCTGTGATGCCCCCTGAGCTGTAAAACAAGCAAGTTTTATTAGCAATTTTCAAAGGGGAGGGGGTGTACAAATAGGGTGTGGGTCACAGAGATCACATGCTTTAAGGGCAACAAAAGATCACAAGGCAGAATGTTAAGGCGAGATCACAAGGTCAGGGTGAAACTAGAATCACGAATGAACTTCCATGTCCCACTGTGCATGCACTGTCATTGATAAACATCTTAACAGGGTTCAAGAGCAGAGAACCAGTCTGACTAGAATTCGCCAGGCTGGAATTTCCTAATCTTAGCAAGCCTGGGGGTGCTGCAGGAGACTAGGGCGTGTTTCATTCCTATCTACACCTGCATAAAGCAGACACTCCCAGGGCGGCCATTTTAGAGGCCATGCCCTGGGAATGCATTCTTTTCCCAGGACTGTTAATTATTAATATTCCTTACTGGGGAAATAACTCAGTGATATTTCTCTTGCCCGTTTTCAGTAAAAAGAGAAATATGGCTCTGTCCTGCCCGGCCCACAGGCAGACAGACTTTAAGGTTATCTCCTTTGTTCCCTGAAAATTGCTGTTATCCTGTTCTTAAGGTGCCTACATTTCATATTGTTCAAACACACATGCTCTACAAACAATTTGGGCAGTTAACGCAATCATCACAGGGTCCTGAGGCGACATACATCCTCAGCTTGCAAAGATGACAGCATTGAGAGATTGAAGACAGGCATAGGAAATCACGAGAGTACTGATTAGGGAAGTGATAAATGTCCATGAAATCTTCACAATTTATGTTCAGAGATTGCAGTAAAGACAGGTGTAAGAAATTATAAAAGTATTAATTTGGGGAACTAATAAATGTCCATGAAATCTTCACAATTTATGTTCTTCTGCCATGGCTTCAGCCAGTTCCTTCATTCAGGGTCCCTGACTTCCTGCAACATCTCTCCATTTCTTTTTATATAAATGTGCCATGGCAATGAAGGCTTGTTTGTTCTCTCGATTTTG
>NW_016816982.1:14466-17249 GCF_001698545.2 Rhinopithecus bieti
CAAAATGAGCTGTTTGAATAGATTGATGTAACGCCATTCCAGCAGTGGTGGCCATTGCAGTGACTATAATTAGGTCATGATCACAGCAATTAAAGTGAAAACAAATCTCTTAGATCTTTTTAGAATTCACTGTAACACTTCATTAATTAAATGTATTGAGGGGGAGGATTCCCAAGGTCTGGGCAAAGTTACCAGAATCCAGATTCCTTCTCGAGCTCGAACCAACATTACACTTTTCCTGGAGTCAAAATGGGAGTTAATACAAGTGTATAAATGACAATGCATTGGACAGTTTGATTATTTGTCCAAATTTTGATACTTCCCACTAACAGCATGTAAGGAGACTTAAGACAACTCTGTATGGGAACAGTCAGTTTAGAGGTAAGTGAAACAATGTCTGGATCTACGTTGATACTGAGAGAGGGGGATGGTAGCGGGGACACAGACAGAATAGTTTCCCTTTCCCATACTCGCAGCCCAGACATGGCAATAGGCAATTTCCAAAGTTCTGGGTGTTTTGGGCTCAGAATGAGGAGTATCATATGAGGCCTCAAGGGGGGAGGAAGTAATGCTTTTATCTTCCCATTTTAAAGGAAAGAATGAGCTGAACCTCCTGTGCAAAGTAGAATGATGATTCTCGTTCTCCCAATAAGAAATTAAATAGCCTCCAGGCATTTCCTTCCTCCAGAGGAACAATTGTTTTTTAAATAGCCCTTTGGTGCCCAGTCTATTACTAACCATATGAGTCATTTTTCGATATTACCGCATGTGAGTTAGCACAGTCGTCCCAAATTAAGGTTTAGATGGGCCCTCAAAATTTTTAGGGCATGGTTTTCCTGCAGGCTTATATTGAAAGTATGGGGTATCTCCCATTACTCCCCCTTTCATTTGTTTTAAAGGAGAAAGGGAGAGGCTATAGACCAAATGTCCCAGTTCCTCTGTAGCTGATCTTTCCAGAAGATAAGCAGCCCAGACTTGAATTTCTAGATGGTACAACCAGGTGCATGTCTGAGGCACAGAGTGGGGTATTTATAACCAATGGTAATATTAAATGCAGTGCCTTCCTCTCCTGGTTGAGCAGGGCAACGGTCACCTGTAGCTTCAGGCATCCACACACTATTATTAGTGTAGATTTCTACAGGAGCATCTATCCAGGTGAGAGGTCGAATAAGTGGAGGAAAAGGCACTTAAGCCAAATAAGAGTAATTTTGTGTAGCAGGTAAATCAGTGTGAGAGGAAACTGGTGAGACAGAAAGTATAAGGAGGATAATCATTAAATAAAACCTGTTGTAAGTGAGATCCAGTGCTGAAGGAGAAAGAGAAGAGCAGAGGGATGTTATTTTAGGGCTAATAGAAATGGTGAGATTTTTAGGTTTGTAAGGAGAAAAAGAAAGGTAATCAGGAGAAGTGGGATTAGTTAGATGGGTCTCCATTGCCATCAGGGAGGATTGAATCAGACCTATTGTGATTTGGTGTGCCAAATTTTAAGGAGTTGGCACAGATCTCACCACATCTGAGGACAGTCTCTGACACAGACCTCTTTTCCATGTGGTTTTCGTCATCAGTATTCACATGAAGCTTGAGTCTCCTAGTGGGTATCCAGACATGGGATTAATGATCTCCTGGTGAAACACAAGCATATCCTCTCCCCCACGTTATAATTGTGCCAGGTTCCCAGGTATTGGTTTGGGAGTTTTTCCATAACACTGGCTTGCCTTCGTTTAGGGAGAATTTTTTGCCTGTATAATGGCTTTTGGCTACAGTTAGATTATTATCTTTAGGAACATTTTAAAAATTTAAAGTAAACAATGTTAAATGTAATTGGGAGTGGTTGGTAGTTAAATTATGTTTTTGTTTTTCTGACTGTTTGGACAATGGGGTTTTGAAAGTGCAGTTGGCCCGATCCACCACAGCCTGTCCCTGAGGATTGTAAGGGATTCCAGTAATATGGGAAATTCCTCATTGTTGCATAAATAAATCAAAAGCCTTACTAACATATCCAGGGGTGTTGTCTGGCTTTATTTGATATGGAAGCCTCATAACTGCAAAGCAAGAATACAGATGTTTTTTAACATGGGCCGTGCCTTCCCGTTTGGCAAGTAGCCCAGATAAAACCTGGGAAGGTATCTACAGAGACATGCACGTATGACAGTCTGCCAAAGGAGCTAACATGAGTCACATCCATTTGCCATAAAGCCTTAGGAGTTAGGCCTCTGGGATTAATGCCAGGTCCCTGATTTGGAAGTACAAAAACTTGGCACTGAGGACAGCTCTGAACAATAAGCCTAGCCTGTTTCCAGGTAAGGGCAAATTTATCTTTTAATCCAGCAGCATTGACGTGAGTGAGATTATGGAACTGAGCTTCTTGGGTTGCAAAAGAGACTAAACAGTTGACTTTATGATTACCGGCAGACACAGGTCCTAGTAAAGTGGTATGAGATCTAATATACATAATATAGAAAGGGTGTCTACGTTGGTGAACAGCCTGTTGTAACCTTGAAAATAAGCCAATTCAGAATTATCAATATGTTTGATAGTAGTGGTTTCTATGTTTTTAGCGGCATGTACAACATAGGCAGAATCAGAGACAATATTTAAAGGTTTGGGGAACTCCTGTAAGGCAGTAATGACAACTATTAACTCTGTATTTTGAGCAGAGGTATAAGGGGTAGAAATAAGCTTGTCTGTAGGACCTACATAACCAGCATTGCCATTACTGGAGCCATCAGTGAATACTGTAATGGCCTCAGGAATGGGCTGATCTTTGGTTAATCGAGGGACCT
>NW_016816982.1:18049-24222 GCF_001698545.2 Rhinopithecus bieti
GTTAATGGCCCTTAAATTAGTTACCATCTGCCACTTGCCTGATTTCTTTTTTACTAGAAACACAGGAGAATTCCAGGGGGAAAGAGAAGGTTCCGCATTTCCAAGTTGTAACTGTTCAGAAACTAATTGAGTTAAAGCCTCTAGTTTTTCTTTAGAAAGCGGCCACTGCTCTATCCAAACAGGTGTGTCAGATTTCCATTGTAAAGGGACAGGATCAGGAGGTGTTGCAGCGGCCGCCACTAAAAAGGATAATGTAAACCAGCTCTGTCTTCTTTTACAGTAATTGGGTGGGGTTTAGTAATCCTTTCATGTTTTGAACCGAGACCAAGTCCAGGAACAAACCCCATGTTTTCCATCATACACAGACTGGGAGCACTATAAGAGTTATGTGGAATATTAATTTCAGCCCCCCATTGTGCCAGCAAATCTCTACCCCAAAGATTAATGGGGATTGGCATGATATAAGGCTGAATTGTACCCTTTTGACAATCAGGGCCTGTGCAAGGCAAGATAAATGTGCTCTCATAAACTCCCTCGGCTTTTCCAACACCTACTAGTCCCATGTTAGCGGGATGCTTAAGCCAGGAGGAAGGCCATAAATTAGAGTAAATAATAGAAACATCAGCACCAGTATCTACTAGGCCCTCAAACTTTCTTCCTTGAATGTATATGGTGCAGGTGGGCCGTTGTTTAGAAATTACAAAAATCCAATAAACGGCCTTTTCGCCGCCGGAGCCCATCCCAGGGCCACGTGTCTTATTTCCTTTGTTTAAAATGATATTAGGTAGTAAAAGCCATTGAGCAATTGACTCACCAGCTGGAATGGAAACAGGAACCTTGACAGACATGATTAATTTAATCTCTTCAACAGAATCAGAATTAATGAGACCAGTATGAATGGTGATTCCTTTAGCAGAGGTGGATGCCCTACCTAACACCAGGGCCACCAAACGTTGAGGTAAAGGGCTAGTGACCCCCATGGGGACAATTAAAGGCAAAGAGGTAGTAAATGTAGAGGAATAGTATACAGAGATTGACCACCCCACCCCCTTCCGTGGAGGTAGACAAACATTGTACTGAGACAGAAGGAGAGGCTGGGACCCATTTGGGTTGGCTGTAGGTAAATTTGTTTGTGCTGGTGGCTGCATTGGGATCACCTGAAGCGGAAACGCAATGTTGGTCTGAGTCTGAAGCATCCCATTTGATATCAGGGCCTGGGACCAGCCCCGCTCCCCGTTTCCCTGGTGTTGTGGCAGGGGTTTTCCATACTTACAATTACTTGCCCAATGTTTACCTTTGCAACAATGTGGGCAAACAGTAGCATCAGCATTTGGCCGTGTTTGTTGAGTCGGCTTGGCCACTTTTAAGTTTTTAACAGTGCAATTTTTTCGAGTATGACCAAATTGACCGCAATTATATCAGGCTCCAAGAAAAGAATTAGTGGGACCAGTTTGGTTGGTGTCCTTCATAGCCCATGCCCATAAAATAGCTTTGTGGGTGTCTGATCTAATGCCTTCACAAGACTTAATATATGCAGGCAACAAACACCTCATGATCAGGTAAATTTTGTCGTTGGATAGAACGCATGACCATTTTACACTCATGATTCACATTTTCAAAAGCTAACATACAAAGGACAATACCTTGAGTGTGCTCATCGAGACAGATTTTTGAACGGCATCTTGTAATTTAGCTAAAAAATCAGAGTGACCTTGTTTAACCATGGTGAAAGAAACAGGAGCTTGGCCGGGAGCACTTAATTTATCCCAAGCTCTCATACACACCTTTGTTACTTGTTCCGTGGTAAGAGCGTCAAAGTTTAATTGGGCATAAGCATCAGAGAAACTACTGGAGCCTGTGAGCTGAGCCTGAGTAATTAGAATGCCATTAGTCCGATTTAGCTGAGCCTGCAAACGGGCCTCTTCTGACCACCAGGTACGAAATTGTAAATGCTGAGATGGGGTTATAACAGTTTTTGCCAAAAGTCCCAGTCTAAAGGAAGCAAAATGACCTCATTACAAAAAGTTTGTAATACCATTTTAACATAACAAGAAGTAGGATCATACTGAGTACAAGCATCCTTAAATTATTTTAAAAATGTAAGATTAAGAGGTACATAACAAGGCATTTGTACACCTTAGAAGTTAGGAGGGTATAGCCTGACTGGATAAGTCCACACGTCTAATCCACTTGTTTCTTTGTTTTGGCGTAATAAGCATTGCATTGAAGTTTCAAGAGTAGGCATCTGAGATGGAGTCAGCATAGAAGTGATAGGAAAAGCATGTGTAGATAAGGGAAACTGAGGGTGAGGGGGTCGGACCAGAATGAGAGTGTGAGAAAGGGATATTGAGGGAGCAGAAGGAGCAGAAGTATACTGGTGATTACTGGCGTCCATGTGTGAAGAAGGATACAGAGCAGGCTGAGTGGATGGCAAAGTGACTGGTTGAGGAACTGAAACGACAAGAGGGTGAGGGGCTGAAGTGGATGGGGGAGGGCCTGAATAATTATAAGTACATTGTAGTTTGGTCCCGGAGCCATTAGGTGGTTCTGGAGGTTTGAAGAGAGAAGAATTTGCATATATATGGTCCCAGGCTGTCTGAGTCGGGGCCGCAGGAGCTACTGGTACCGGCTCTTCTTGAAAAGAAATAAGATCATCAGGGGGTGACCATAATCCAAAGTCACCGGAGTTAGACATTGAATCATCAACATTGTCAGATGGGGGAGGAGTAGCCAAAGGGAGAGGCTGATCAGATAACGAAGGCAATGCAGGAGAGGATGGTTGAGGAAGAGGTGGAGGGTCATCAGATTCAGAGAATTACGGTAACTGTAGGGGGTCATGGGATTGACGTGGCATTAGGATGGCACTACCAAGGCCCAATCACCCCAAACAGTGGCAAGAACATAATTCCCTGTGGAGACCAGTTCCCGGAATGTTGCACCAGCATGATCCCATAGTTCTACATCTAGGGTTCCTTTTTCAGGAAACCAAGGACAGTGTTTTTCCACCATCTTGAATAGAGTGACCATATTTTCCATGGTTATTCGGACACCACCCTGTTCTAACAGGAGCTTAATATAGCAGAGATAAGCATGACCTTTAGACTCTGCATGACGCAGCGTTAACCTGGACCATACACAGACTATTCACCAGTCATCAGGGAGTCAAACAAGCATTTCTGTGGACAAAACCGATGATGTTTCTCTGCACCTACCAAAGGGAATCGGGTTCCCACGTGCACTTGGGAAAAAAACCACGTGGACACCAGATATCAGAGGAAATTCAGCCCCCGATATTTCAACATGGGTCCTTTTCTATTTTCCCTAAGTGTCAGCTGGTCTGGGAAGTAAAGGGAAGGAGTACAAAAGAGAGAAATTTTAAATCTGGGTGTCCGGTGGAGACATCACATGTTGGCAGGTTCCATCATGCCCGCTGAGCTGTAAAACCAGCAAGTTTTTATTAGCAATTTTCAAAGGGGAGGGAGTGTATGAATAGGGTGTGGGTCACAGAGATCACATGCTTTAAGGGCAACAAAAGGTCACAAGGCAGAAGGTCAGGGTGAGACTACAAGGTCAGGATGAAACTAGAATCACTAATGAACTTCCATGTCCCACTGTGCACGCATTGTCATTGATAAACATCTTAACAGGGTTCAAGAGCAGAGAACCAGTCTGACTAGAATTCGCCAGGCTGGAATTTCCTAATCCTAGCAAGCCTAGGGGTGCTGCAGAGAACTGGTCTGACTAGAATTCGCCAGGCTGGAATTTCCTAATCCTAGCAAGCCTAGGGGTGCTGCAGGAGACTAGGGCGTGATTCATCCCTATCTACATCTGCATAAGGCAGACATTCCCAGGGCAGCCATTTTAGAGGCCACGCCCTGGGAATGCATTCTTTTCCCAGGGCTGTTAATTATTAATATTCCTTACTGGGGAAAGAATTCAGCAATATTTCTCTTACCCGTTTTCGGTAATAAAAGAAATATGATTCTGTCTTGCCAGACCCACAGTCAGCCAGACTTTAAGGTTATCGCCCTTGTTCCTTGAAAATTGCTGTTATCCTGTTCTTAAGGTGCCTACATTTCATATTGTTCAAACACACATGCTCTACAAACAATTTGGGCAGTTAACACAATCATCACAGTGTCCTGAGGTGACATACATCCTCAGTTTATGAAGATGATGGGGTTAAGAGATTAAAGACAGGCATAGGAAATCACAAGAGTATTGATGGGAGAAGTGATAAATGTCCATGAAATCTTCACAATTTATGTTCAGAGACTGCGGTAAAGACAGGTGTAAGAAATTATAAAAGTATTAATTTGGGGAACTAATAAATGTCCATGAAATCTTCACAATTTATGTTCTTCTGCCATTGCTTCAGCCGGTCCCTCCATTTGGGGTCCCTGACTTCCTGCAACAGTGTTCTATATAGGATTGAGCTCTAGCTGTCTAGAGCAGGAACTTGTTTAAGCTCGAGCAAATTTGGTTTTCTTTTATTGATTTTCTGCCCTTCTCTGCTCAATCCCCACTCTCCTACAGGGGCTTCCTGAGATCACTTCCCAAATAAATTACCCGCACATGAGTTCTTGTCTAGGGAACTCAACCTAAAACATTTACCCTTAATGGGGAAAATTTCTCTCCCCACTTTCCCACTCCCCACATTTTTACTCTATTTTCTGTTCTTGAATTTCAAATCAAGGTTATCTTGGGTCTCCAAGGCTTTCCAAAGATCTTAGCTGAATGACTTTTTTCTTTTCTGTTTTCTTGCAGTTCTCTCTTTCTTAGGCCCAGACATTTAAATCGTCTTATTCTATCACTGTTGTTTCCCATATGTTTATCTGTCTCTCCCAGGTAACAAGTAAAGAAGTTGGGTTAAAAAATTGAATTTTAAACACCTTTTTACTTCCCCAACATGCCTAGTGAAAAGTTTAGCATTTTAAACATTTACTAAAAATCTGTTCATAAATTTATAGCAAATTTATAGTCTAGATTACACACTGTCAGGTGCCATTCTCAGAGGGATTTCTGTGAGGTCTCTAGAAGCATGGTTCTGGCAGAGGAGTAAGCATGCTCTCTCCTTGAATTTGGCCTCGTTAACTAACTTTTGGTAGCATCATCTCCAGCATTTGTCTTCCATATTTGGTTTCCCCTTAGATATTTTAATCATGGTTCTCAGCCCCAGCCCCAGCATGCTGAAACAGTTTGTCACAATGTATTTCGTGCAAAACTACCAGCTGCTTTATCCCTTCCCTAGAAACTAAACTAGGCCATCCCTGAATCCTGTGGGATGGCTGAGAACTAACAAATGCTCTTTAAGAGGTCCCATTTGATCCTAGATAATGTCAATGGTGGCATATGGGCAAAGATAAATGAAAGGTCTCAGAATAATAATAACGATTTGGATGATGGTTAGTTTTATTTTCTGTCTCCCTTGTAACTCCAAATCTCATAGTCTACAACAATCAGTTTTTCATTCCCTGCACTGTAAGCTGTGTTGCACAACTTAATAGATGCTCAATATGCATAAGTTGAATTAATGAATCAATGAAAAATAAGTAACTCCAGAAGAAATGAAAAGAAAACCATGGAAAACCAATATGCTATTTTTCTGATGGATGATTGAAAACATCTTCAACCACAATTTAAAAGTTCGTTAATGAAAGACATCTTCAACCACAAGCTTAGCTATCATCCCCAATTAGAGCATAAATCAGCTACAGGTTTTGGTGTCAAATATGATCTGCAACTAACAGAAACTTACAATTTCATATAAAAATCCAATGTGAAATATGTGTAACATTAGTTTTGAAAAGTAAAATTGTACAGCACAATGCAACTAAGCATTCAAATGTAACAGGAAAGTCCACATTATCATGGAGTCAAGGGATTGCTTTCCAAAAGTTGGGAAAAAAACAGTATTCCCAAATCTGTGAATGGTAAGTTTTAAAACTATAAGCTGGGTGATACCAGCTCCATTGTTCATTTATTTAAGTCCAACTTAAATAAAGTTATTGTCACTCTGCTATATGCCAGGCACCATTATGTACACTGGTGATACACAAGTAAATAAAACAGACCAAAAAATAATTTCTGCTCATATGGAGCCAACATTCTCATTTACACTTTAAGTATTTTTACCTGTATTCACCCAGAGTTGAACAAAAAAAAAAAAAAAA
>NW_016816982.1:24674-34876 GCF_001698545.2 Rhinopithecus bieti
AAAAAAAAAAAAAGTATAAAGATATTCTTCAGCTTTCTGTCACTGGTCTGGGGGCACGTGCCAAATCAGGAGCCCCGAATCACAATAAAGAACCTCAAACTGAGCCAAGACAAAAGATTCAGATATTCTCTTTCTCTCAACCGCAAGCCAAAGTACTTAAGAAAAAATACCTTACAAATCAATTTAAATCTGCAGTAAAGCTTTAGTTTCTCTTTTATCATGAACCAGAACAAAACTACCATGCTCAGTCAAAGGGCTCTGAACTTAAATTGGCTTGACTCAGAGTCCACTGCTTTTTCCTCTCCATCTCAGGGTCCTGATGAAGCCCCATGCTTGGAAAAAGAGTTTGGTTTTCTGTCTTGCATCAATTACTGACAGCTGCTTCTATTATGATAGCCATTTTCACTGTCCCCAGGTGTGGGCAGTCTTAAAGAGACTTTACTTTCCCCAGGCCTTTCCTTCTGCTTTATCAGTGGGCTTTGTGGTTCTGAATGAGTCACCATCCAAAATGATCAGATTCAAGTCTCCTGAAATTTCCAGCAGCCATGTAAAGCACTATTTTTTTTTTCCATTGAAGCTCCTTTTGATTGAGGCTGAATGCCTGTGAACATCTGATTTCTAGTTAAGCAGTGAACCTAGCTCTGCTGACTAGACATGCCTCCCCTTCAATTGCTTATTATTTCTTGCTCTTGAGAGGCCCTTATTGTCTCTTTTCCTCATCATGGGACTGTGATTCCCCTTATATAGGGAATAAGACCAGCCTTAATTAGCCACCAAAAAGTTGGGAGTTAATTTAAGTTGGGGAATTAACTCCCAACCTTTTGATTGCTATAATAACATGTGAGAGATGGTGTTAGAAAGCAATCTGGAGTTAATGTCAGTAAGGATATGGCCTATATTAACATAACTCTAAGATTTTGCTCCAATTCCTCAGACAAAAATGTGAGCAGAAAAGAGCCCCAGCCAACTGAAGTTTTCAGGCTGCAAAAGGGATACCATCTTAACAGCTTGCCATTGTCTCCTGGATGCTCTCAACTTCTGAACTTTCTCACTGTGATTTCCTCTGCTTCCCCCACTGTATTCTTCAGCATTCTCTGGAGGGACAGAACTAATAGGATATATATGAGTTTATTAAGGAGTGTTAACTCACACAATTGCAAGGTCCCGCAATAGGCCATAGGTCATCTGCAAGCTGAGGAGCAAGGAAGCCAGTCCGAGTCTTAAAGCTGAAGAATTTGGAGTCTGATGCTTGAAGGCAGGAAGCATCCAGCATGGGAGAAAGGTGTAGATTGGGAGGCTAAGCCAGTCTAGTGTTTCTGTGTTCTTCTGCCTGCTTTTTATTCTGGCCATGCTGGCAGCTGTTTAAATGGTGCCCATCCAGATTGAGCTTGGGTCTGCCTCTCCCAGTCCACTGACTCAAATGTTAATCTCTGGCAACACCCTCACAGACACACCCAGCAACAATACTTTGCATCCTTCAATCCAGTCAAGTTGACACTATTAACCATCACATCCACCATGCTGACCTTTATGGTACTCCTTTATCCAAGCCCAGTTTCCTCAAGCATATCTGAGACTGAATTGTCTTTTCACTGAGAACGCTTCAAACAAGGGAATATCTATAAAGCAACCAGGAGTTAGTTAACCAGAAGATAGCCCTGCTAACTTATGCCAAACATTTTGGTCAAGGTCCTTCCCCACCCTATGTATCTCCAGGCCATTCCTTTTAGGACCTTTCTTGTCTCCCAGTGTGTAAATACTGGGTTCACTTGAACAGTTCTTTCCTTAACAGCAATTCTAAAGTCTTCAAAGAAATTCATTTAGTTTCCTTCCTTCCTTCCTTCCTTCCTTCCTTCCTTCCTTCCTTCCTTCCTTCCTTCCTTCCTTCCTTCCTTCCTTTTTCTTTTTCTGAGATGGAGTTTCACTCTCATCATGCAGGCTGGAGTGCAATGGTGTGATCTAGGCTCACTGCAACCTCTGCCACCTGGTTTCAAGCGATTCTCCTGCCTTACCCTCCCGAGTAGCTGGGATTACAGGCACCTGCCACCACACCTGACTAATTTTTGTATTTTTGGTAGAGATGGGGTTTCACCATGTTGGCCAGGCTGGTCTTGAACTCCTAACCTCAGGTGATCCCCCCGCCTCGTCCTCCCAAAGTTCTGGGATTACAGACGTGAGCCACTGCACCCGACTTCATTTAGTTTCAAACTTCCCAAGATTACTACAAATCTCCTCCCTTATTTCTATTTTTGGTCTTCAAGACTCTTCTAGTCCAGGGCTGTAATAACTGATATATTTTGAGACTCAAGAGTGCCATACATGTGGAAGTGGTTCTCAAATGTAGGAATTCAGTAGTTACGATATGTACATGGGAAGAGCAAGAAGGGGTTCTTTAAGATAACCATGAAAGCTGGGTTCCTTGACCTTTTCAATGACCCATCGCAGGAGGTGTGGGGCGTTGTTAAGAGGTCTCCAATGCAGATGTCACTGGATAGGTACTACTCTAGTGTCCCCTTCGAACCCCATCTGTAACACTGAGACATTATCAACTCAGTCTACTCCTCTGGGAGACGGGGAGCCTGGCCGAAATAACAGTAGAGAATATCAGATCTAGCTCCAAGAAAGGCCTTTTCACTTGACGTTTGTCTTTCATGCTGCTTTCATTTTAAGAATTAATGTATCACTTCTTGAAAGTTATATGCTAATTCCTGGTACATAAACCTAATTAACTTGATCAATATAGAGCTCCCCATGGCTATGAGCACAGACTCCATCTCCAGAGACTTTGGGGCCAGCACAAAATCAAATGAGTCCCCTAGAATAGCTAAAATGATCTCGAAACAGAAGAATAAAATGTGAGTAATCAACCCACCCAGTTTCAACACTCACAGTATAGTTATATTAACCAAGACAATGTAATTTTGGCAGAAGGGTGGACATATTATATCAATGCCACAGAACCCAGAAATAAATGTACACAAATATGCCCAATTGGTTTTTAAATTTATTTTGTATTGATATGTAATAACTGTACATCTTTACTGAGTACATGTGATATTTTGATACATGCATACAATGTGTAATGATCAAATTAGGGTAATTAGGATATCTATTACCTTAAACATATATCATTTATTTGTATTGGGAACATTTCAAACCTTCTGTTTTATTTATTTTGAAATATGCAATAAATTATTATTAACTACTGTTACCCTACTGTGCTACTGAACACTAGAACTTATTCCATCTGTCAAACTGTATTTTTGAATCCGTTAACCAACCTCTCTACATTTCCCTAACACCATCCTTTCAAGCCTCTAGTAACCATCATTGTACTCTCTACCTCCATGGAATCCACTTTTTTAGCTCCTACATTTGAGTGAGATCATTTGATATTTGTCTTTCTGTGCCTGGCTTATTTCACTTAACATAATGAGCTCCAGTTCCATCCATGTTGCTGAAAATTACAGGATTTCATTCTTTTTGTGGCTGAATAATATTCCACTGTGTATATATACTACATTCTCTTCATCCACTCATCCATTGACAGATACTTTGGTTAATTCCATACCTTGGTTATTGTGAATAGTGCTGTGATAAACATAGGAGTTCAAATATCTCTTCAACGTATTGATTTCCTTTATTTTAGATATATACCCAGAAGAGATTGTGGTTATAAAAGTGTAACAACAGTGATCCTTGTGATGATGGAAATGTTCTATATCTTGACTGTATCCTGTTATAATGTCAATATCCTGGCTGTGATATTGTACTATAGTTTTGTAAAATGTTACCATTGGGAAAACTGGGAACTTGGTAAAGAGTACACAGGATCTCTATTATTTCTTAAAACTGCATGTGACTCTGTAATGATTTCAAATAAGTGCTTTTTAAAAAAAATCAAATTAGTACTCACAAAACTCCCTCTCTAATATCTCTGTATTGTCTCTTGACATTCAATACCCTAATACTT
Source organism: Rhinopithecus bieti (assembly GCF_001698545.2). NCBI lineage: Eukaryota > Metazoa > Chordata > Mammalia > Primates > Cercopithecidae > Rhinopithecus > Rhinopithecus bieti. Next base: position 28,648 of record NW_016816982.1, read on the forward strand.
CTGACAACACCTTGCAAAACTAGCTCTTAGAAAAGAATCTGATCTTTCTCACTGAAGTGCCAATGGCTGATGATGGCTTAAATGATACTACTTCCAGAGTAAAGGGACTTAGTCATCAAGCAAAGACAAAGTAACTGTAATGTTGGAATTTCAGACCCTGAGTAGAAGATGAGGAAGGTATTTGGGAGCAGCAGAGAAGCCTTCCTGGCATGTCTGAATTGTATGCTGTATGTCTTGTCCTATTCTGCTGTGAATGTAGATCAGGATTAAACTTTCACTTTAGGCCTCCAAGTTCCTGGTATCCTCCATTAATGTGGATTTTGCTTTGATGGTTGCAAACCTATCTACAAATGTTGAGAAGGCTTTTAATGTTAGTGTCATTTAAGCTATTCAGTTTGAAAAGACACACATATATTCTGTCTTCCTTGCTCCCCATGAATTATACCTTCTGATAGTAAGTTTACTTTCTCCTTCACCCACTAATGTCAATTCCCTATTAAATGCAGGTTCATCACTCTCAACCCAGGACAGAACACTAAATCACTTGTACCTTATGCTTTTAGAAAATTTCTCCCAGAAACCTATCCTGAAGTCAATAGTTCTTAACCAGGCTCTTTTAAAACTTCCAGAGGGGACTTGGAGAAGGAGAAATAGAGTTTGTTGGGTTCTTCAAAGGACCAAGCCCTGCATAAGGGATTCTGGTGTCTTGGAAAGAGCTCTGAACTGAGAAGTCAAAGAATGTAGGTTCTAACCCTTGCTTTGTCACTAACTTGCCATGTGACCTTGGGTATGACATTTCTTTTCAGACATCAGTGTCCTCACCTGTAAAATAGATTATAGCAATACCCAAAATTTCTTTCACACCTGACTAGATGTGGAAGTGTGTAAGGTTGCGGTAGTAACCATGGTATTCCAAAATCTGTTTGAAAGAGGAATTCTCCCCTTGGATGATTTGTAATACCAGTTCATACTCTCTAAACCAGTCTGGAGTTATAAATGATATAAATGATGAATTGATGGGTACAGCACACCAAATGAGTTGATGGGTGCAGCACACCAACATGGCACAAGTATACATATGTAACAAACCTGCACGTTATGCACATGTACCCTAGAACTTAAAGTATAATAAAAATAAATAAATAAATAAATAAATAAATAAATAAATAAAAATAAAATAAAATAAACCAGTCTGCCTTGAGTTGTCTGCCCAGAGTGGTTACTGGGTAATTTGAGAAGCCCTTTGTTACATAACTTACACCCTTTCCCTTTGATCTCTCATCTACTCTAGGTGTCAACTCTGCCCGCTCAGTTCCTCCTTCCTACCCACCACCGCAGGACCCGTTAAACCACGGCCAGTACCTGGTCCCCGACGGCATCGCTCAGTCGCAGGTCTTTGAGTTCACCGAACCCAAGCGCAGTCAGTCACCATTCTGGCAAAACTTCAGCAGGTTAACCCCCTTCAAAAAATGATACCTACAGGGAGGCAGATAATTTTAAAATAAAGTAAATAAAATTATATTTATAGATGGACCTTTTTTCGGAGAAGCACTGTTGAAATTTATACACACACACACACACCCTTGAGTACACATACACACACACACACACACACACACACACACACACAGAGAGAGAGAGAGAGAGAGAGAGAGATAAGGAACAAAAGTGTTTTCTGTTGTTTTGGGGAAGTGAAATCTGTGGTTGGTAGGAAGAGGTACCAATGACTTCCAAACATGTGATCCCGTCTTAAAAGTTGTCCATTTTACCGTGTCCCCTTCCCTTTGCTTTCAGAAGTTGACATTTCTATTTATTCCTTTCCTTCTTAAGATAATCTCTTTACTCCCCTGTGAGTGATTCACTGCCTTGTCATTACTACCATAGATGTGTTTGTATTTTTTTTTCTTTTCTGATGATACTGATGTTGATGAATTTTTAATTTTATTTGATGTGGTAGAGTTGGGAGGTTTGGGGTTTTTTGCCTCTTTTACTTTCCATTGAGGAAGGGAATGATCTCCTTTTCTCCTCTCCTTCAGCCAATCATTTTCAAATGTTCCTTCAGCCTTGCAGTTGCCCTAAATAACCTTTTTTCAGCATCCTCTGTCCTCAGTCATGCCAGTCTGGACATGCTCTGTTGTGCCCTGTGACATAACTGCTCAGTATTCCTATTGCTTTTACTGTGTTTTAGGTACTGTGGAGGGATCAAAAAACCAAACAGAAGCAGGGGAGTATCAGACTATAATGATGCTGAGTGGACTTCTGTTCAGGGAACATTTTGCATTTGGGCTGTTTCTTCTATCACTGGGGTTTCCCATGTTGCAGCACTGCTGGGTCATTGCAATTTTACATCTAGGGGTTAATTTGATCCAGTTGTTCTCTTTTTTCACGTCACTTTTGTTATAGGCCTCCTCCTAGGCCTGTCTCTCCTTTAGCCCAAAAGATCTGAACTGGAATCAAAGAGGTTGAGATTCTGCCTCCCAGAGGAGGGATTTACCTGCCCCCTAGTACCAGATAGGTTTAGGGCAGGGATCCCTACAGCAATCAGTTCAGTGTCCTGGTTGTCCCTGCTCCCATTTACAGATGTTTGGGCAGTGTTGATAGGAGTATGGAGGGGTTCAAGACAGAGCCCACCTGACCAAGATCATCAGCTGCCTTCAAATTATTGACCTGGACAGGGTCCAAGGCTGATAGTAACCTTTTACAAGAAAGAACAGGGATGGGAATGGAAAGCGATAGCCTTGATCCACAGTATTGTACCTGCATTTTCTACCACCCCAAAATTGTGTGAGACTTCTCCCATTGTTAACAGATTGCATGGACAATCTTCCCTGGCTTCTTTCTTTCCCTCTCTCTTTCTTCTTTCTCCTGCCATCCTAGCACAGGAGGATTTTTGGTATTGATATAGTTAAAGCTGTTCTGGCACTCAAAGAAGGCCCTGTTTCCAACATCCTCTCTTCCCAGGACATTTGGGGCAAGTGAGTGAGGGACCCAGGGACAATTTTCCCTCTGAATAAGGGGTCTGAGGCAGGGTTGCTACCCTCAGGCTAGCTTTTGGCCAGCTTTTTGCTTGGGAAAATTGAACTTCTTTCACAAAGAGGCAGGCTTCCTATGGGTGTCGGAGTACCTGTTTTTCCTCCACAGAGAACCCTTTTCATGGATAGACCTTGAACAACAAAAAGGGTATAAAGGAATAAGGATGAACTCTGCTGTGGAGAGCAAGCCACTGTAGTGAGGAATGTGGAGATTGGGAGTCTGTCCTAAACCCCATGGGAGAAGACTTCATCATGAAAGGACTTCAGCTTACCAAGCAGCAGCCATAGCTGTGTGGAGGCTTCAGCATAGCTAACATGTTTACTGCTCTATGCTTCCTGATCCAGACCAGGCATTAAACAGCCTGGGAATCTTTTCTTTGTGGGAATCAAATTACAAGCTATTTAAGCTTCTATTCCATCACAACCAAGTCAGACTTGTATTATAAGTCAAGGATGAGCCTAATCTGGGGAGAGGGCCGGGGCTCGGGACTGGCCACCACTGTTCAGCACATGACCTAACTACGTAAGCCTCCTTGGCAAGAGACCTGGTGCCCAGCACCCAGGCTAGAATATCCTGTCTGGCAAACAGAGTGTTTTGGTAGCTGTGCAGGCCTCCCTTCAGTGTACCTCTTTTTCCTACTTCTCACTCCTCCTCACTAGGCTTGGCCTTGACATGCTTCTTCAATGATTGGCAGCACACCGGGAGGGGATGCTTGGACAAGTTTCTGGGCCTACATTTCTTGACTAGGCCCTCTCATTTCCTCCCTCCTTGGGCCTTGTGCCCAGGGCTCCAGGATCAGGGATATTACCTCTCAACCCTCACTTCTCTACTGAACCCACTGGCATCACCAGATGCCAGTAATTTGTGAACAACAAGAAATTGTCTCCCTGTTGGTTGGAGTATTCCCACAGCCTGTAGCATCAAAGCAGACCAGTGGCCAACAGCCCCAAGGGGAGCCCAATTAAATACCTGGGTTCAGTATCCTAACCTGTTGTGTCCTGACAGCAATGGTAACCCCAAGAATTCTGTAATCCTCTCTTCCACATGGCCCCGAGCTCCCTTTTCCTCAACTCAATGAGGCCAGGATTTGCTCTCCAAAAGGCTTTGCTAATGTGTTCTATGGGACCTGCTACCGGGAGTCCTAAGACAGACATCTAATTATTCTCTCTTTTTTTCTCCCCCTCTCTCTATGTGTATATTTCTAATGAATCTATAAGAACAGCAACAAGAGAGTTCTAACAATTCTAGTGTGAAGCCAAATAGTGATCTTTTAGTGCTTTGGGGATGGGTGGGCTGGGGTGGATGGATGGGCAACAGTGACTTTGATTACCCTTGCTGCTCTGCATTTGCCAGTTTGTTCTTTTGTTTCTTTTATCTGACTGTTTGACTCTGTCAAACAAGTGTCAAAGTTGTGTGTTAAAAATTGTTTAACAAAAAAAAGTTGTAATGACACAAAGCCTTATGAAAATATTTATGGAGTTCAATAAAAGAAGTAAAAAGACACCTCCTGGCATAGCTCTCATTCCTCTGTGTGTGTGTGTGTGTGTGTGTGTGTGTGTGTGCGTGTGTGTGTGTGTGTGCGCGCGCGTTTGTGTGTGTGTGTTGCCAATTGTGAAATAAAGGGAATTTGCCTGGTATGGGGCAGCTTACCCCAACCCAGCCTTGACCTGCCAGCCCTGCTGTTCTATTCCTAGGCATCCTATGGGCTACCTGTGGCCTTCCATGTGTTTTCTGGAAGAGTGGACCACAAGGATTATGTTTGATCCTGTAGCCAGGGGCAGTCAAATGTCTTTATGGATGGGACTGTCCTTCATGTCACCCAGCCCTTTGATAAGACTTAAAGGTCCATTTCTGACCTTGCTCTTTTTCTTTATAACAGCAATTCCCAATACTGGCCCTGGGCCCTCATGGAAGCTTAAAGACTGCCTTCTGAACCCATCTAGAGACCATATCACTTAGGAATTTGCAACTCTCAGTTCCTTCCTAAAGCCTTTGGTCCTGTCTCTTCAGAGGTAGATATCTTCCTTATCTATTCCTCAGAGTGGGTGGAGTAACCTTACTATTTCTTGCATCATGGTGTCACCTACATGTAGATGTTCCTTGCTGTCAATAGGCTTCTATGTGGTATCTGATGCTCCCAGTGGGAAACCCAGTAGAGGTTCCTTTCTGACATTGCCTTACCTGCCTTTCTTCGGAGCAACTAAACACCCCAATAAAATGCTTATTTACTAAAAGGGTCCAGATAATTATTCCAATTTTTAGAGTTGGAAGGGGGAGCAGATGTTGGGCCTCTGGATTAGAGTGTGAGCCCTGTCCTCCTTGGCCTTCAAGATCCTCCCACCACCACCCCCAGGATTTGATTTGAAGAAAGTGATAATTAAACCCTCCTCTCCACCAACTTCTCCTTTCTCCATTTCTTGGCTCTCCTTATTTAACCCCTTCCTCTGCTATCACCATTATTTCCCTTTTCCCTAGAGTCTGCCATCTCTCCCCACCAAAATCAGCAGGACTTAGTTCTCAGCAGTCACTTCTGCATCTTGCCAATTCCTAACTTCCCCAATTTCCAGAAATAAATCTCAGTTACCTCCTGCAGAGAACAAGAGGGCAGCATCTGGTCTCAGTCTTCCCTGACTACTTTCCAAGGGCACTAGGAGTGGGGAGACAAATGGTGGGGGTCTTACACTCTAAGATAAGCTTGGTTCTCTCTTAAGGTACCTAAAATGAAACACCTCATCACCATAAGAATCATTTCTGAACACCCCCTGTGACGGTTAATACTGAGTGTCAACTTGATTAGATTGAATGCTACAAAGTATTGATCCTGGGTGTGTCTGTGTGGGTGTTGCCAAAAGAAATTAAGATTTGAGTCAGTGGACTGGGAAAGACAGACCCATCCTTAATCTGGGTGGGCACAATCTTATCAGCTGCCAGCATGGCTAGAATATAAGCAGGCAGAAAAATGTGAAAAGAGAGGCTGGCCTAGTCTCCCAGCCTACATCTTTCTCTCATGCTGTATGCTTCCTGCCCTCGAACATCAGACTCTAAGTTCTTCAGTTTGGGGACTCGGACTGGCTCTCCTTACTCCTCAGCTTGCAAACAGCCTATTGTGGGACCTTGTGATCATGTAAGTTAATCTTTAATAAACTCCCCTTTACATATATGTGTGTGTGTGCATATATATATATATATATATATA
>NW_016816982.1:35241-46678 GCF_001698545.2 Rhinopithecus bieti
ATATATATATATATATATATCCTACGAGTTCTGTCCCTCTAGAGAACCATGACTAATACAAATTTTGGTAACAGGAGTGGTTCTAGAGGAACACAATACTAAGGATAGAGTTCTTTCGTTGGTTTCGGGGTTTCTGGAGTTGAATACTTAATGCAATTAGACCCCAAAATGCTAAGGATTGTACTTCTAATAATATGGAGAACACTGATAATCTTTGATGTGAACTGTTTAGAGAGTAATGTAAAATAAATGCATTTGATACTCCTGATTCACTGCTCATGAGAGGCAAGGAGTGGACAAAGTAATGAAAGAAAATGATGAACTCAATGGATTCTGTCTCCCAGCTTCAGAAGCAAATACTAAGTCTCCAATCTGCTAAGATTGCCCTGAGTGAGAGTCTTATCTAATGTAGAGCAAGAGTTGAAATAGGGGAAAACAGACACAAGCTGTTATCATGCAAGTGGCTGACCTGCAATGCAAGGTACATGTACAGCCTCGCCAAGTGTCTACTGTTAAAGTGAGGACATTGATAAAAAAGAATGGGACCCTGGAACTTGGAATGGGGACATTTGGGAAGACCCTGATGAACCTGAGGACACTGAGTTTGAAAACTCTGATGAACCTTTTTGGCGGAAGGAACAGCTTCCCCATGTCCAGTAATGGCAACATCCCCTCCTTGACCCGTGCTGCCATCAGCCTTTCCACCTTTGTCTGAGGAAATAAACCCTACACTGCCTAAAGCAACAGTGATGGCCTCCCCTGAGGCAGTTGACAGGACAAATAATGTTGATTTTCCTCGGGAGCAACCTACAACATCTGTTTGCTTCTAGACCTATAACTAAAGTCCTTGCGGGCCCCTAGAGGTGAGGTTGAGAGTGTGACCCATGAGGAGGTGGGCTTCACTCCGAAAGAACTGCTTGAGTTCTCTAATTTATATAAGCAAATCTGGAGAACAGGTATGGGAATGGATATTAAGGGTATGGGATAATGGTAGAAGGAACATAAGAGTTGGATCAGGCCGAATTTACTGATTTTGGCTCATTAAGTAGGGACTCTGCTTTTAATGTTGCAGCTTGGAGAGTTAAATAAAAAGGTTCTAATAATGTATTGGCATGGTTAGCTGAAAGATGGATTAAAAGGTGGCCAACTGTGAGCAAACTGGAAATGCCTGATCTCCCTCGGTTTAATATAGAGGAAGGGATCCAAAGGCTTAGGGAGATTAGGATGATGGACTGGATTAATCACTTTAGACCTACTCATCCCAGTTGGGAGGGTCCAGAAGATGTACCCTTGACCAATGCCTTGCAAAATAGATTTACTAGGACAGCACTTGCATCTTTGAAGAGCCCTGTAATTGCCCTTCTGTATGTGTCAGATTTAACAGTCAGAACCATGGTCACTCAACTACAAAATTTAAATATAATGGGAATAATTGGATCCCGAGGTGGCAGGTGCCAAGTGTTGGCACTCAATCATCAATGGCAAGGTGGGCATAGCTACCAAATGGACAGCAGAGACAAAGCAGCAATCAGAATAGTCTGACTCATGTAGAGCCCTGGCATTGGCTAATTAATCACGGTGTTCCTAGCAGTGAAATTGGTAGGAAGCCTACCGCATTCTTCCTTAATTTATATAAGGAGAAATTGTCTAGGTAGAATGGGTGAAAGACAAATTTGAATTATAAAAACAGAGAATCATGACGATCTCAATCATTTTCCATACTTCACCCAGTTTACAGACCCAAAACCCTTTGAATGAAGGTAAGGCCAGGTCCCCTTGAGGAAGGACCCCACTACATTACTGACAACTTGCGCAGTGAATCTTCCTCTCATGCTTCCCCAAGGAGACCTCTGACCTTTTGCCAGGGTACCTGTACATTGGGGAAAGGGAAATTATCAGACATTTCAGGGACTACTGGACACTGGTTCTGAGCTGACATTGATTCCAGGGGACCTGAAACATCATTTTGGTTCTCTAGTTAAAAGTAAGGGCTTATGGAAGTCAGGTAATTAATGGAGTTTTAGTTCAGGTCTGACTTATGGTGGGTATAGTGGGTCCCTGGACTCATCCTTTGTTCATTTCTCCAGTGCCCAAATGCAAAATTGGCATAGACATACTTAGCAGCTGGCAGAAACCCCACATTGGCTCCCTGACTGGTACAGTTAGGGCCATTATGGTGAGAAAGGCCAAACAGAAGCCATTAGAGCTGCCTCTACCTAGAAAAATACTAAATAAAAAAAATACATCCCTGGAGGAATTGTGAAGATTAGTGCCACTATCAAGGACTTGAAATACACAGGGGTGCTAACTTCCACTACATCCCCGTTCAACTCTCCCATTTGCCCTGTGCAGAAGACAGATGGATCTTGGAGAATGACAGTGGATTATTGTAAGGTTAACCAAGTAGTGACTCCAATTGCAGCTGCTTTACCAGATGTGGTTTCATTGAGCAAATTAACACATCTCCTGGTACCTGGTATGCAGCCATTGACTTGGCAAATGCCTTTTTCTCCATTACTGTGCATAAGGTGCTACCAGAAGCAATTTGCCTTCGTCTGGAAAGGCCAGCAATATACCTTTACTGTCTTATCTCAGGGGTATATCAACTTTCCGGCTTTGTGTCATAATCTTATTCAGAGAGACCTTGATCACTTTTGGCTTCTGCAAGATAACACACTAGTCCATTACATTGATCATATTATGCTGATTCGATCCAGTGAGCAAGAAGTAGCAAACACACTGGACTTATTGGTAAGACATTTGTGTGCCAGAGGATGAGAAATAAATCCAACTAAAATTCAGGGACCTTCTACCTCAGTAAAATTTCTAGGATTCCAGTGCTGTGGGGCCTGTCAAGATATTCCTTCAAAGGTGAAGGGTAAGTTGCTACATTTGACGCCTCTTACATCCAAGAAAGAGACACAGCGCCTAGTGGGCCTATTTGGATTTTGGAGACAATGCATTCCTCATTTGCGTAAGTTACTCCAGCCCATTTATCAAGTGACCCAAAAGGCTGCCAGTTTTGAGTGGGGTCCAGAACAGGAGAAGGCTCTGCATCAGGTCCAGGCTGCTGTGCTAGTTGCTCTGCCACTTGGGCCATATGACCCAGCAGATCCAATGGTGCTTGAGGTGTCAGTGGCAGATAGGGATGCCGTTTGGAGCCTCTAGCAGGCCCCCATAGGTGAATCACAGTGGAGACCTCTAGGATTTTGGAGCAAGGCCCTGCCATCTTTGGCAGATAACTACTCTCCTTTTTAAAGACAACTCTTAGCCTGTTACTGGGCTTTGGTTGAAACAGAATGTTTGACTATGGGTCATCAAGTCATCATGTGACCTGAACTGCCTATCATGAACTCGATGCTTTCTCACCTATCCAGCTATTAGATGGGTCCTGCACAGCAGCATTCCATCGCCAAATGGAAGTGGTATATATGTGACAGGCTTGAGCAGATCCTGAAGGCACAAATAAGTCACATGAGGAATTAGAGTAAATTACCATGGTCTCCACTCCTGCCACCCTGCCTTCTCTACTCCAGCCTGCACTGATGGCCTGATGGCAATTTCCTTATGATCAGTTGACAAATGAAGAGAAAACTAGGGCCTGGTTCACAGATGGATCTACACAATGTGAAAGCACCACCTGAAAGTGGATAGCTGCAGCATTACAGTCCCTTTCTAGGATCTGCCTGAAGGACAAGTGAAGGAAAATGTTCCCAATGGGCAGAACTTTTGATCACTGCACCTGGTTGTGCACTTTGCATGGAAGGGGAAATGGACAGATGTGCGATTATATACTGATTCATGAGCTGTAGCCAATGGTTTGGCTGGATAGTCAGGGACTTGGAAAAAGCATGATTAGAAAATTGGTGACAAACAAATTTGGGGAAGAGGTATGTTGATGGACCTCTCTGAGTGGTCAAAACTGTGAAGATATCTGTATCCCATGTGAGTGTTCACCAATGGGTGACCTCAGCAGAGGAGGATTTTAATAATCAAGTGGATAGGATGATCTGTTCTGTGGATATCACTCAGTCTCTTTCCCCAGTCACCCCTGTCATCCCCCAATGGGCCCATGAACAAAGTCGCCATTGGGCAGGGATAGAGGTCACGCATGGGCTCAGCAACATGGACTTCCACTCACCAAGGCTGACCTGGCTATGGTCACTGCTAAGTGCCCAATTTTCCAGCAGCAGAGACCAACACCAAGCCCTCAATATGGCACCATTCCTCGAGGTGGTCAGCCAGCTACCTGGTGGCAGGTTGATTATATTGGACCTCTTCCATCATGGAAAGGGCAGAGGTCTGTCCTCACTGGAATAGACACTTACTCCAGATATAGGTTTGCCTATCCTTCATGCCATGCTTCTGCCAACACTACCATCCGTGGACTCATGGAATGCCTTATCCATAGTCATGGTATTCCACACAGAATTGCCTTTGACCAAGCCACTCGCTTTATGGCTAAAAAAGTGTGGCAGTGGTCTCATGCTCGTGGAATTCACTGGTCTTACCGTGTTCTCCACCATCCTGAAGCAGCTGGATTGATCGAACTGTGGAATGGCTTTTTGAAGTCACAATTACAATACCAACTAGGTGACAATATTTTGCAGGACTGGACAAAGTTCTCCACCAGGCTGTGTATGCTCTGAATCAGCAGCCAACACATGGTACTATTTCTCCCATAGCCACGATTCACGGGTCCAGGAATCAAGGGGTGGAAATGGAAGTGGCACCACTCACCATCACCCCTTGTGATCCACCAGCAAAATTTTTGCTTCTTGTTCCTGCGACATTACATTCTGCTGACCTAGAGGTTTTAGTTCCAGAGGGAGAAACACTGCCACCAGGAGACACAACAATTTCATTAAACTGAAAGTTAAAATCGTCACCTGGACACTTTGGGCTCTTCCTACCTTTAAGTCAACAGGCTTAAAAGGGAGTTACAGTGTTGGCTGGGGTGATCGACCCAGACTATCAAGATGAAATCGGTCTACTACTCCACAATGGAGGTAAGGAAGAGTATGCATGGAATACAGCAAATCCATTAGGATGTCTCTTAGTATTACCATGCCCTGTGATTAAGGTTAATGGGAAACTACAATAGTCCAATCCAGGCAGGACTACAAATGTCCCAAACCCCTCAGGAATGAAGGTTTGGGTCACTCCACCATGAACAAATACACGACCTGCTGAAGTGCTTGCTGAAGTCATAGGGAATACAGAATGGGCAACAGAAGAAGGTAGTTATCAATACTAGCTATCACCATGTGACCAGCTGCAGAAAGGAGGAGTGTAATTGTCATGAGTATTTTCTCCTTCTTTTGTTAAAAAATGTTTGTGCATAGATACACTTATACTAAGAAAGTATCTTAATTTTATTTCCTTCTTTTTTATCATATGATGTAAGATTTATTGATTTCACATCAGCATTTAAGTATTGTTAACCTTATGTAATAGTATTTGGGTATGAATTGGGTGCATTTCCAGTTGTATGAAGGATAGCTGTATTATGTTAGGTGTAACTATGACCTTATTATTGTCTTTATTTAAAGATTATGTATGATCTCAGGAGATGTGTATGGGTTCATGTTGACATGGGATGGACTTGTGATGGTTAATACTGAGTGTCAACTTGATTGGACTGAAGGATACAAAGTATCGGTCGTGGGTGTGTCTGTGAAGGTGTTGTCAAAAGAGATTAACATTTGAGTCAGTGGACTGGGAAAGGCACACCCACACTTAATCTGGGTGGGCACAGTCTAATCAGCTGCCAGCATGACTAGAATATAAGCAGGCAGAAAAATGTGAAAAGAGAAACTGGCCGGGTCTCCCAGCCTACATCTTTCTCCCATGCTGGGTGCTTCCTGCCCTGGAATATCGAACACCAAGTTCTTCAGTTTTGGGACTTGGACTGGCTCTCCTTCCTCCTCAGCTTGCAGGCAGCCTATTGTGGGACTTTGTGATCGTGTAAGTGAATACTTAATAAACTCCTATGTATACAATATTAGTTTTGGGTGTGTATATATATATATAATATTAGTTTTCTCCCTCAAGAGAACCCTGACTAATACACCACCATATGGTCGGCATGATAAATTCATATTCATCATTACCATAAAGAGTAGCTCTATGACTTACAAACTTACTTGCTAAGAGAATTAGTTCTGCAAAGTTGCTGGACATTTAATCTATATAATCAATAACACTCCTATACATCAGCAACAGTCAGTAAGTGTAATAAAAGATAAAATTTAGAAAATTATCAAAATATTTAAAACTAGCAATAAATTTAACAACATGTAAGATTTTCACAGAGAAAATTGTAAAATATAGAAAACATAAAACAAAACACCCAAGTAACAAGTCCAAAGTTTGCAAAGACTTAATAGTGGCAGATCTATTCCAAACATCTACGTATTAAATGCAGTTTTGATCAAGACAGTTAATGTTACCTGACATAATCTAGTCATTATATGAAAAAATAAAGTGATTTTCAAGACTTTTGAAAGTCAGTAATAAGATATTAACATGGATTATAAAATTATATCTACTTAAACAATATGTTTTCAAATAATACATGTAGAAACTCTGCCCTCAAGGAAGTGCAGCATAACTCTCCACTCCATAGTTGTGGGATACACACAGAGATTTTCTTTCAAAGAGTACAGCATGGAAAGTGGCGGGAAGGAGATTAACTTTATAGCAGATAATTTGACAAACACTACCTTAACTGAGTAATCAGGGTCAACATCAAAAGTGACAAATCATTTTTCTATGTATTCTTGCTATGATGTTCTCCTAGTCCATTTGTATTGTTATAAAGAAATGTCTGAGCCTGTAATTTATAAAGAAAAAAAGGTTTATTTGACTCATGATTCTGATGCCTGGAAGATTAGGCATTTGGTGAAAGCTTCAGGCTACTTCCGCTCATGGTGGAAGGCAAAGGGGAGGTGGTGTGTGCAGAGATCACGTGGGTTCAGAGAAAGGAAGAGATGGGTGGGCAGGCTCTTTCTAACAAACAGCTCTAGTGGGAACTAATAGAGCAATAACTCACTCATTATCATAAGGAAAGTACCAATCTATTAATGATACATCTGCCTCCATTACCCAAACACCTCCTAGTAGGTCCCATCTTCAACACTGAGTATCAAATTTTAACATAACTTTTTGGGGGACAAACATCTAAACTATAGTAGATATTATGAGAATGGCATTTTACTTCTGTGATCTTCCTTCCCCAAACTCATAATGCCAGTCTAGTGCTGAGAAAAATACCGTAAAATTTTCAATAGAGGGGTATTCTACAACATACCTGACTAGTACTCCTTTAAACTGTTAATGTCATCAAAAACAAAGGAAAGTTTAAGGAACTATCACAGTCAAAAGGAGTCTAAGGAAAGTGATAACTAAATGTAATGTATTATCCTGGGTGGGATCCTAAAACAGAAAAAGGACATTAGGTGAAAACTAATAAAATGAAGTATGTAGTTTACTTAATCATTATGTATCAATGTTGATTCATTAACTGGGGCAAATGTATCATAGTAAAGTAAGATGCTAATAGAAGAAATTCACAGGGGAATATAAGAAAATTCTCTCAACTATCATCTCAGAGTTTCTGTAAATCTAAAACAATTTTAAAAGTTAAACCTATTTAAACAAGCAGTATGGAAGAAGTGCAGACAAAGACAAAAAGTACATTGAAATATAGAAAGCCTAGCAACAAATTTAAGCAGAATTGGCCTAGAACTCATGTGATCATGTAGTTTACTATATAAAGGGTAGCACTTATTTAAAAGTGAAGTGAGGAACTACTAATAATTATGCTGTGACAACAAATGTAGGCTAGCTTTAGTCTAAACAAACTGAACTACATGGTCACCAGACACATAACACAATAAGCTTTATAAATCTGTGGTGAAAAGATAGAATATTCAATAAATGATTTTGGAGGAAAAAGGTATAGAATGGCTTAATATATTATTTTAGCCCTGGTATAGAAGTGAGTGGGGGTAATCAGACATACATTTATATTTACACAGAGCAACTGGAAGGATACACAAGAGACTGACAAAGTAATTTCTTGTGATGAAAAGATTGAGAATATGGAAGTGGGTCTGAGACTTTTAGGTGATCACCTTTTTACATTTTAGAATTTTGGAATCATGTGAATATATTAACATTTCTAAAAAATATTAAAGAAGTTTCCATTCTATTTCTAAGTTTCTAAGTATTTTTAAAAAATCTAGAATGGGTATCGAATTTCGCCAAATGCATCTTATGTATCTATTGAGACAATATTATATTTTTCTTTTGTAATTTATTGATATGGTAAATTATATTAATATTTTCTGGATCTTAAAAAAAAACTCGCTCAGGAATTCAAGACCAGCCTGAGAAACACGGAAAAACTCTGTCTCTCCAAAAAATACAAAAATTAGCCAGGTGTGGTGACACGTACTGATAGTCCCAGCTACTCTGGAGGCTGAGGTGGGTATGTCACTTCAGCCGGGGAGGTCAAGGCTACAGTGACATGAGATCATGCCACTACACTCCAGTCTGGACGACAGAGAAAGACTCCATCTCAGAAAAACAAACAAAACAACAACAACAACAACAAAACCTGTGTTTCTGAGATAAAACAACTTAATCATGAAATATAGTATTTTTTTATGCTTATTCTTTAATTGGAATATAGAACATATACAGAAAAGTGCACAAATTATAAGGACTCAGATGAATAATTTTCCACAAGTTAAAAATATCAAATTTAAACAACTCTCAAAAAATAATAATTTGAAAAAAATTTTTCCAGAAGCTCTCTATTGCCCTTCATCCCATGAAGACTTTCAGGCACTACCTCCCAAGAGGAAATACTACCCTGACTTCTACCACTTAGATTCATTTTGCCTGTTTTTTTGAACTTTATATGAACATGATCATGCAGTGTATTTCTGTCGTATTTGGATTTGCTTAACATTATGTTTATGAAAGTCATCTATACTGTCATGTGTTGCAGTAGTTTGTTCCACACTCTTGCTAACACTTAGTATTAGCTATCTTTTTTTTTAACAATTCTGGTAGATTTATGATAGTTTTAATATACATTTTTGTAATGACTAATATTAGCCATTTGGATATCATCTTTTGTGATATTCCTGCTAAGGCATTAATGTTAAATTCTGACCATCTCTTAATAAATAATGTGTTTTTAATAAAGCAGTTTTAATTTCAGAGTAGTCTAATTTCTGAATAGTTAACACAACACGTTTTGTGTCCTGTCAAGGAAATATTTGCCTAATTTAAAGTCATGAAGATATTTTTCTACTGTGGTAGGTTAGATTCCTCTGTTCTACCTTTCCCCTTTCTACCTTCATTAACAGAGTTGACTTCCTTGTTCCTTGATTTTAGACCTGGCCATGTAAATGCTTTGGTCAATTCAGTGATAACAGATGAGATGCAAGCAGAAGCTTAAAAATTAATTACATATTTGGCCTTGCTCTCTCACTCCTCTGCCATCAACAGTGAGAAAAACACATCACAGCTAGCCTGCTTGTGCAAGAAAATAAGAGATAAGTAAAACACATCTCAGCTGCCTTCAAAACAAGGAAGAACAAGTCCTATAAGACTGGCAGCTTGAAGGAGAGCTGCCAAGTTGAGTCCAATCTAGATCAGCCAACCTCCAGATGTCCTATGGACCCATGAGCTAAATACATGCTCATTGTTTATGCCACTGATATTTTGTGGATGTTATGCAGAAAAGCTAACTAATATATGTTTGTGTATGTTTCACGAAGTTCTTGTGCTGTGTTTTTCAGCTCTATCAGGTCATTTATGTTTTTCTCTAACTGGTTATTCTAGTTAACAATTCCTCTAACCTTTTTACAAGGTTCTTAGCTTCCTTATATTGGGTTAGGACATGTTATTTTAGCTCTGAGGAGTTTCTTATTACCCACCTTCTGAAGCCTACTTCTGTCAATTCATCAAACTCATTCTCCGTCCAGTTTTGTGCCCTTGCTGGCAACAAGTTGTGATCCTTTGGAGGAGAAGAGACATTCTGCTTTTTTTTTTTTTTAATTTTCAGCCTTTTGCGCTGGTTTTCCACATCTTCATGGATTAGTGTACCTTTGATCTTTGATATTGGTGACCTTCAGATGGGATTTATGTGTGGATGTCCTTTCTGTTTACATTGTTGCTATTCCATTCTGTTTGTTAGTTTTCCTGCTAACAGGCCCTTCTTCTGCAGGTCCGCTGGAGTTTGCTGGAGGTCCATTTCAGGCCCTGTTTGCCTGGGTATCACCAGTTGAGGCTGCAGAACAGCAAAGACTGCTGCCTGCTCCTTCCTCTGGAAGGTTTGCCCCAGAGGGGGTACTCACCAGATGCCAGCCAGAGCTGTCCTGTGAGAGGTGTCTTTTGAACCCTGCTGGGAGGTGTCTCCCAGTCAGGATACACAGGGGTCAGGAACCCACTTGAGTAGGCAGTCTGTCCCATAGCAGAGCTCGAGTGCTGTGCTGGGAGATCTGCTTCTCTCTTCAGAGCTGGCAGGCAGGAACGTTTAAGTCTGATGATGCTGCCCCCACAGCCACCCCTCCCCAGGTGCTCTGTCCCAGGGAGATGGGAGTTTGATCTATAAGCCCCTGACTGGAGCTGCTCCCTTTTTTTTCAGGGATGCCCTGCCCAGAGAGGAGGAATCTAGAGAAGCAGTCTGGCTACGGTGGCTTTGTCCGGCTGTTGTGGGCTCCACCCTGTTTGAACTTCCTGGTGGCTTTGTTTACACTGTGAGGGGAAAACCGCCTACTCAAGCCTCAGTAATGGCGGATGCCGCACCCCACACCAAGCTCAAGCATCCCAGGTTGGCTACAGACAGCTGTGCTGGCAGCAAGAATTTCAAGCTAGTGGATCTTAACTTGAAGGGCTTTGTGGGTGTGGGATCTGCTGAGCTAGACTACTTGGCTCCTTGGCTTCAGCTCCCTTTTTAGGGGAGTGAATGCTTCTGTCTCACTGGTGTCCAGGCGCCACTGGGGTATTAAAAAAAACTCCTGCAGCTATCTCGATGTCTGCCCAAACAGCCGTCCAGTTTTATGCTTGAAACGCAGGGCCCTGGTTGTGTAGGCACCAGAGAAAATCTTCTGGTCTGTAGGTTCTGAAGACCATGGGAAAAGTGTAGTATCTGGGCCAGAGTACACCATTCCTCATGGCACAGTCCTTCATGGCTTCCCGTGGCTAGGAGAGGGAGTTCCCCGACCCCTTGTGCTTCCCAGATGAGGCGATGACCTACCCTGCTTCTGCTTGCCCTCCATGTGCTGTACCCACTGTTTAACCAGTCCCAATGAGATGAGCCAGGTACCACACTTGGAAATGCAGAAATCACCCACCTTCTGCATTGACCCTGTTGGGAGTTGCAGAACAGAGTTTTCCTATTTGGCCATCTTGCCCA
>NW_016816983.1:0-2297 GCF_001698545.2 Rhinopithecus bieti
CTCCCAAAGTGCTGGGATTACAGGCTTGAGCCACCGCGCCCGGCCTTATTTTATTATTTTTTTGAGGCAGTCTCTCTCTGTTGCCCAGGCTGGAGTGCAATGGTGTGATCTCGGCTCACTGCAACCTCTGCCTCTTGGGTTCAAGCGATTCTTCTGCCTCAGCCTCCCGAATAGCTGAGATTACAGGTGCCTGCCACTGTGCCCGGCTAATTTTTTGTATTTTTAGTAGAGATGGGGTTTTGCCATGTTGGTCAGGCTGGTCTCAAACTCCTGACCCCAGGTGATCCAACCACCTCAGCCTCCCAAAGTGCTGGAATTACAGGCATGAGTCACCATGCCCGGCCCCATTTTAACTATTTTAAAGTGTACAATTCAGTGGTATTCAGTACAACCATCACCACTGTCTAGTTCCAGAACTTCTTCATCATCCCAAAAGGAAAGCCCGTACCTGTTAGCAGTCACTTGTCCCAGCCTCCGCAACTGTGAATTTGCTTTGTGTCTCTATGGATTTACCTATCCTGGACATTTCATGGAAATGGCGTCATACCGAGTGTGGCCTTTCGTCTCTGGCCCCCTTCGCCTAGCATGATGTTCTCGGGACTATCCATGCTGGGCCATCTCATCCCAGCATGAGTCATTTCTTCTTATTTTATTATGCCACCTGAATTCTGAGACCCACCCCGCCAACTATCAGCAGCTGGTTTCTTTCTGGGCAGCGCGGCCCGGACATCAGGAGTGCAAAGTGCACCAGACTCTGGAGTCCTGTGACTTGGATGTTAACTCTGGGCCAGTTACATCATCTCTGTAAGCCTTACTTTGCTTATCCGTAAAATAAGCATTCTAACAGCCCCTCCCTCACAAGGCTATTTGCAAAGTGGCTGCTGTATGGTAAGAGTTCAGTAGCAGCTGACCGGGCGCGGTGGCTCACGCCTGTAATCCCAGCACTTTGGGAGGCCAAGCGGGCGGATCACAAGGTCAGGAGTTCGAGACCACAGTGAAACCTCGTCTCTACTAAAAATACAAAAAAAAAAAATCAGCCGGGCGCGGTGGCGGGTGCCTGTAGTCCCAGCTACTCAGGAGGCTGAGGCAGGAGAATGGCATGATCCCAGGAAGTGGAGCTTGCAGTGAGCCGAGATCGCGCCACTGCACTCCAGCCTGGGCGACAGAGCGAGACTCCGTCTCAAAAAAAAAAAAAAAAAAAAAAGAGTTCAGTAATAGCTTTCACATTATTCCATGTTGTGAGATGTGCTAGAATTGGTTCAACCACCTCCTATTGTTGGACACTCTTTTCTGGGTTTTTTGTTGTTATTGTTGTTGTTTTTTAGACATTTTGCTCTGTTGCCCAGGTTGGAGTGCAATGGCTTGATCTCACCTCACTGCAACCTCCGCCTCCCGGGTTCAAATGATTGTCCTGCCTCAGCCTCCTGAGTAGGTGGGTTACAGGCGCCCACCACGCCTGGCTAACTTTTGTACTTTTAGTAGAGACAGCATTTCGCCACGCTGGCCAAGCTGGTCTCAAACTCCTGACCTCAGGAGATCCGCCCGCCTCGGCCTCCCGAAGTGTTGGGATTATAGGCATAAGCCACCGCACCCGACCTACTTTTCTGTTTTTTAAACAATGCTGAGCGAGATGATTTGGCTCTGGGTCCCTACCCAAATCTCACCTTGAATTTGAAACCCCATAACCCCCACATGTCAAGGGCAGGACGAGGTGGAGGAAATTGAATCATGGTGAACCCCCATGCTGTTCTCATCATAATGAGTGAGTTCTCAGGAGGTCTGAAGGTTTTATTTTATTTTATTTTATTTATTTATTTATTTTGAGACAGAGTCTTGCTCTGTCATCACCCAGGCTGGAGTACAATGGCACCATCTTGGCTCACCGGGACAACAGAATGAGACGTCTCAATAAAACAAAAAAGAATAAAACCCTGGAAGTGGAATTGATGTGTCAAATTTTATTTGTATTATGAAATATTTCTGACTTGTAGAAAAGAACAGACAGTAGCCAGGCACAGTGGCTCATGCCTGTAATCCCAGCACTTTGGGAAGCTGAGGCAGGTGGATCACGAGGTCAGGAGTTCAAGACCAGCCTGGCCAAGATGGTGAAACCCCACCTCTATTAAAAATACAAAATACAAAAAAATGAGCCAGGCGTGGTGGTGGGCACCTATAATCCCAGCTACTTGGGAGGCTGAGGCAGAGAATTGCTTGAATCCGGGAGGCGGAGGTTGCAGTGAGCTGAGATCACGCCACTGCACTCCAGCCTGGGTGACAGAGTAAGACTCCATCTTTTT
>NW_016816984.1:0-1608 GCF_001698545.2 Rhinopithecus bieti
TTGAGCCACCGCGCCCGGCCTTCCTTAGCTATATTCTATGCTATTTCACCTTTTCAGCATTTTTTTTAAATTGAGTGAACAACTGTATCCTGAACAAATAGCTTCAAAAGCATTTATCCCCCATGTAATGATTGTCCTCTGTTCAAAAAATTTATCACAGAATTTATACTTGCACTTTGCCAAGGTTAGTGTTGTATACATATATACACAAATTTAAAAAAGATAATACTAACAACTAGAGGAGTTAAAAAGATTAAACATGATAATCTCGAGTCAGAGCATCAGTGTGTTTGTCAGTCACAAGTCCAATTCAAAACTAACCATAAACAAGTTTCAGCCATAAAAAGGGTTGCAAATGTTTGAAGTAATGATACTTTGACAACTAATGCAAACCTTTCATTGACTGTAAAGGAGAGCTGCATTTGTAAGGCAAAATCTTCCCTAATGAATCCAGAACTGATACATGAAGTTTTTGGAAGTCTGCTGTTCAAGAATTGATGGATTTTCAGAAGAAGGAATATTTAGAGATTAATGGACTTTAGCTATCTTAGAGTGGCCACTGGATTAAAGCTCTTATTGATGGCTGGCTCTCAGAAGCCTGGTCACTGGAGTGAGACCTTTGCTGATCAGCTCTTGTGTAGAAGCATGTGGCTGTCACTGGTAAGTTGAGTTTCAGAAGGCTGAGATTTTTACTAACTTGCTAACTTTCAGAAGCATGGTTACTGGAGTGATGCCACTGTTGAATGCCTGATTTTCAGAAGCATGGCCACTGGAGTGAGACTGTCCTGATTGACTGAATTTTACAGCATGTGAACTGATTAGAAGTTATCTCAGATTTGGGTCTTTGGCCAAACAATAATCTTTTTCTTTCTCGAATATGAAAAATAAATACTTTTAATTCTCAATCCTCCTTTTTGATTTTTTTCTCAAACTGCTAGAGAGATCATAAGGAATTATCCAGATATTTACTTGTGGAAGCATGATTTTCAGCTTGTGTTTTCATCAAAGTTATTTAAATGCCTTGAGAAATAGCCATTTTAAAATAATTTATCAGTAAAAAGCAGAATATAGGACATTTAAGGTAGCCTGATGAGTTCAATATAGGACTTAGGACAGAATCATTAAATACAGAACATGTCTCACAAATATAGAATGTCTGGAAGCCTTAGTAATAGGGCCAATATGAAGATAATATTCATATGTTTATCATTATGTAATTGAGAGATTAATTAAAACTTAGACTAACAAAAAAATAAAATAGTGAAAAGTAGCACAGTGATGATGTCACACTTATAATGAATGCTTCTTTAACATTTCTAAAATAAATACGAATAATGAAAATTCATTTTCAGAAGTAACTTTACTTAAAAAATATTTAATATTCAGAAGAAGGAAAACCATTGATCACTTGAAATTACAAGAAACATTTAAATATATCTCAACAAAATAGATGTATTCTTAATTGTGTGTTTATGTATATTTACATTATGCTCAGCATCTGTTCACAAGAATCTATTTTTGAACATATAATTGACATATTATTAAACTGATCATAGGTAAGGTTTCCTTTCAGACTTATCTGTATGTTGCTTTCTATCTATCTATCTA
>NW_016816985.1:0-558 GCF_001698545.2 Rhinopithecus bieti
CCCCATGCCCCTCTGGCCTGACCATCCAGCCCCCAGCCTCCCAGGCCTTTCTGAAGGTGCCGCCCAGGTGGAGGGCCCGCCTCTTCCCAGCACCCCACACCCCACAGGCCCTGCCCCCTCACATTCGCCCGGTTCAGGGCCTCCGAAGGGTGTGTTTGCAAGAGGGACCAGGGCCCATCTGCAGATGGAGAAATTGACATACAGAGGGGGTGACCCCCCAGGACAAGGCCAGGATGTGCTGGGGTCCAGATGGGTCCCCAGCCGGACCCACAGAAAGAAGGGCCCAGAGAGGTGAAGGGAGCTGCCCTCAGTAGCCTGGCGAATCCTTTAACCAGGCCCGGGCAGGGTGGGTGGCCCGGCACTCTGAGCTCAGAAGGAAACCTCAGACCAGGCACGTTCTTTCCAGAGGCAGGAGGCACACGCACCCTGGGGTCTGTCCTTGTCCTCTTCCCTGACACCCCCAGCCGCTCCCATGTGGGCCCCAAGCCCCAGAGCCCACACCTCCTCCTAAGCCCCTGCCCCAAAGCCCATGCCCCTCCCCAAAGCCCATGCCCCTCC
>NW_016816986.1:0-717 GCF_001698545.2 Rhinopithecus bieti
TGAAACTGCTCTGTGTCATCTTAATTCCTCTCACTCAGTTAAGCCTCTCTTTCATTGAGCAGATTTCTAACTCTGTGTATGTTTAGCGTGAGATGGGATATTCAGGAGCACTTTGAGGCTTACAGTGAAAAGGAAATATGTTGAGACCGAAACAGGAGAGAACCTTTCTGAGGAACTGCTTTGTGACGTGTGCATTCCACTCACAGTGTTATACCTCTGTTCTAATAGAGCATCGGGGAGACCCTTTTGGAGAAACAGGTACTAAGTGATATTGGGGAGCATGTTGATGCCGATGGTGAAAAGGGAAATAGCCTCAGAAAAAACCTGGAAAGAAGCTTTCTAGGAAACTACTCTGTGATATGTGTAATCACCTCACATAGATAAAGTTTTCTTTACATTATGCAGCTTGGAAACTGTCATGGACGGATCCACGAAGGGACATTCTGGAGCAGATACAGGACTACGGTGAAACAGGAACTATCTTCAGATAAAAACTGGAAAGAAGCTTCCTGTGAATCTGCTTTTTGCTATGTTTATACATCTCACATAGATGAAGCTTTCTTTACATAATGCAGCTTGGAAACTCCCTCTTGGATAGATCAGCGAAGGGATATTTGGGATCACATTCGGGCCTAATGTGAAATAAGAAATGTAGTCAGATAAAACTGGAGAGGAGCTTTCTGAGAAACTACTTGGTGATGTGAGCATTCCACTCAG
>NW_016816987.1:0-712 GCF_001698545.2 Rhinopithecus bieti
TAGTCTGTCTAGGAATCTCATAGGCTTTCATCTTTTCCTGTTGTATATCAAATGCTTTAGAAAGATTTCGGGCTCGGGGTACTGACTCCCGAATTCCTTTTATTATTATCTCTCTTAGGTCCTGCATATTTTCCCAGTGATCTGCATTGTTATTGTCCCACGGGGGGTCTCAGGCGGGGAATTTCTGGTCTGTGGTAGGAACGTTTTCACTGGGAGGGTGCTCACGTTCCCAAACTACCATAGCAGCCCTACGAATCATACTCCTTTCTTCCCCTGAAAAGAGGATGCCCAAGATGGACATTAACTCTACCCAAGTGTATAACTGAGGTCCTAAGAATTGGTCAATTTGGTCTGCCACTCCATAAGGGTTATCTAGTAGTGGTTTAAGCTCCTTTTAAAATTCTGGACTTGTGAACTGGTTAAGGGAGCATTTACAAAGCCAATGGCCCCCCTCCTTATGGTACCTCTTTCAAAGGGAAGAGGGTTGGGGCTGACCTCTTAGGTATGGAGGGAAATGGGAAATTCTGAATATCTTTTTTACATTGTGCTACCTCACGCTGGAGTCCTTTTAGAGAAGGGTCTTTAGGTTGGGAGGGAACGGGCTGGTGGGACGGTAATTCCCAAGAGTCACGGTTATAAGGAGGAGGGATAAAGTGAGTAGAGAGGGAATTTGGAATGGGGTCTGAGGTGGCAGTGGCTGTCTGAGGGGAAA
>NW_016816988.1:0-698 GCF_001698545.2 Rhinopithecus bieti
CTCTGATGGCGAGTGATGATGAGCATTTTTTCATGTAGACATGGATTTTTTAACTAGGCTAGGGCTTGGCCTGATTGATTAGTGTTCACATATAGAGCAATCGGTTTAGCTAAGTAAATAATGTTACTAAACAAACACAACCAGGGCAGCTATTGGTAAAGAGAATTACTGATCATGTACATATATCACTTCTTAACTATTAGGTGCTCCTAGGCTCCAGGAGACAGAGGCCCTGAATTAGACCTTATTTGAGTATCTACTAGGTGCATGACTCAGTAATACATGTTGAGTGGGAGGAGTGACATAGAGTATTAGAAGCCATCTTAAATAAGGATGACTCCATCATAGTCTCCCCTGTGGAATAAAAATACCCCACACACCTTGCACTGCCACTATTATACTGTGTGTTGTTTGCCCTTTTTAGAAGATAGACAGTCTACTCTGAGGATACACATGGATGAAAATAAACAAAAATAAAGGTGCTGTTTCCAAGAAAACCAAATTCTCAATTGAGACATTGTTCAAATAACTCACTTTCTATGTCTTTGTTTGGGGTGGGAGTTAGAAACCCCAACCAAAAGATTCAAACATGTTGGTATACAATAGATATAGATCAAGAACTCAAGGTATATTTGTAGGAGGGTGCAAAGGAGACAGTGAGAAAGAGAGAAAGAAAGAAAGAAAGAAAGAAAGAAAGA
>NW_016816989.1:0-1565 GCF_001698545.2 Rhinopithecus bieti
CTTCTTCTTCTTCTTTGTCGTCGTCGTCGTCGTCGTCGTCTCAGGCTGTAGTGCAGTGGCACAATCTCTGCTCACTGCAACCTCTGCCTACCAGGTTCACGTGAGTCTGTTGCCTCAGCCTCCCAAGTAGCTAGGATTACTCGTGCCTGCCACCACACCTGGCTAATTTTTGTGTTTTTGGTAGAGATGGGATTTCGCCATGTTGGCCAGGCTGGTCTTGGGATCAAGACCAGGGATCTTGAGGGATCCCCTCAAGGGATCTGCCTGCCTTGATCTCCCAAAGTGCTAGGATTACAGCCACTTTGCCCAGTCGTGTATGCTTTTTGAATCCCAAGAAACCCTGACTTGAGGTGTGCTTGTGGCCCAGTGTACTGCCACCAACTCTGCACTAAACCAAACCACATTGTGCATGCATGCATGTATGTGTTTGTGTGTTGTGGGGCCCTGCTCCAGGAGCCCTGGTTTATTTGCCTTCATTTTGTTAGAGTCCCATTACTACTTCCCCTCTTCCTTTATTGTTCCTTTTCCTCCTTCCTCCCTTTGTATCTTTTTCCCACAGTATTTTCCTCCATGCTATTTTCTAGTTCTACTTTCTTGTGTGCCTGTTATCTGTATCCATTCAAAGCTTGAGGCTGAGTGGCCACTCACTGGTAACTGATCCCCCCACCCACGTGCGCATGTTCACTGCAGGCTGCAGGAAACAGGCTTTGTCCCACTTTGAAAGTGGAAATCAGCCCCTGGTCTGGATCAATGTGTCTGGGTCCACATGGGAGTGACTTCCTTTATGGCTCTTTTTCATGTTTACCTTTGGGCATGAGACCCAAATGCTGTCTATATTGACTGCTGACTGCAAACGGCACCTCATTCCAGGTGGTGAACCTGTTTCTTAGTGGCCAGGGTGGGGCTGGCTGTGCACACATCAGGTGAAACCATGTGAACCATGTCTGGAGTCCTTTGACTAGTGCTCAGCAGCCTAAATCCTGAGGATGAACAGGGCAGGAGCTATCCAGATTGCCAGGGTATTGACCAAGGGCCCTTCAGCTCATTCCTTCCTGAGAATCAAGAAAGGCAGGACTTGAATGCCTGTCCCTTCACTCCCACCCCTCCTGGTTGTCCACCCAGCTCCCTGCCTGCCGAATGGATGTGATTACTTCATTTCCTTTGAGCACAATTTATTCTTTTTCTGCTAAGGAGAGACATGTTGAAAAAGCTGTCACTAGCTGGGTGTGGTGCCTCATACCTGTAATCCCGGCACTTTCAGAAGCTGAGATAGGATGATCGCTTGAGCCCAGGAGTTCAAGACCACCCTGGGCAACATAGCAAGACTGTGTCTCTACAAAAGATTAGCAGAGCATGATGGTGCATACCTGTTGTCCCAGCTACTCTGGAAGCTGAGGTGGGAAGATCATTTGAGCCAAGGAATTTGAGGCTGCATTCAGCTGTGATTGCACCATTGCACTCCTGCCTGGGTGATAGAAAAAGACTGTCAAAAAAAAAAAGAAAAAGAAAAAAGAAAGAAAGAAAGAAAAGAAAGAAAGAAAGAAAGAAAGAAAGAAAGAAAGAAA
>NW_016816990.1:0-967 GCF_001698545.2 Rhinopithecus bieti
TAATAGCCTAAAAACAATCTTCTGGTTAAAAACAAACTTAACTTGTGAGATATATTCATCTTCTATAATATACAAATTATGTTTTAAGTTACACATTAGTCATATTATATACCTAGTCATTCATAATATAAAATTTGGTTGGATTAATTATTTTAAAAATTAGTTTGAGTCATAATGATTCACATAGACTATAGTATTTTAGATGACAAGGACTATGCTGATCTGTTTACTACAAACATCTTGGGCAGTGTTGATGCTTTAAAAATGTCAATGATAAACTTTTAAACCTTAATTAAAAATTACTCTGAGATTGAGAGACACATTTCAAGATGGGCCTTTAGCTTACGCAAAAAAGTCAATAATTATAATGATAAATAATAATTATCATGTATTTCTTAGTGGTTGTTAGCATATTACATATATGTGTGTATGTGTATATATATACATATGTGTATATATGTATGTATGTATATGTATATACATATGTACATATATGTGTATATACGTATGCATGTATATGTATATACATATGTATGTATATGTGTATATATAGTATGTATATGTGTGTGTATATACACACACATATATATATATACACACACACACTGCCTTACAGTGGGAAAATGGTTCCTTTTCTGGGCCATTTCTCATGTGATAAATTCGAGAAATTCTTCACATTCAGTCTTAAAAGTTTTATGCTGAATATGCTTATTGTTCTGAATTTTAAGGAAAAGTAATCAATATTTGACTTTGGTGGTTTATAAATCAATTTTCACTTTTCAATTTGGGAACTAAAAGTCTTGAATAGGTTGTTAAAATGTGTTTGTTTTCTTTTTTATTGTTGTCTTGTCCCTTGTTTTGCTTCTTTTATTTGTACCTTCCATACTATTAGAAGTAAGTCCAGACCCATTACCTTACTTATTTTTCTGACCTTTTTAGTTACCAAATTAGAAAGGATTTTTATCAC
>NW_016816990.1:5060-9087 GCF_001698545.2 Rhinopithecus bieti
TCCATCTCAAAAAGAAAAAAAAAAAAAAGAAATAATCATATGATTTTTGTCTTTTATTCTATTGATATGATGAATCCCATATATAGATTTGCATACATTGAGACATCCTTGCATCTCTAGGTTAGATCCCACTTAGTCATGATTAATGACGATTTTAATGTGCTTTTGAATTCAGTTTGCTAGTATTTTGTTGAAGATTTTTGCATCAATATTCATCAGTGATATTGGCCTGTTTTCTTTTTCTGATGTGTCATTGGTTTTGGTATCAGGGTAATATTAGCCTCATAGAATAAGTTTTGTAGTGTTCCCTCCTTCTCTATTTTCTAGAATAGTTTGAATAGAATTGGTATTAGTTCTTTCTTAAATATGTGTTAGAAGTCAGCAGTGAAGCCCTCTGGTCCTGAGTTTTTTTTCTGCTAGAAAATTGTTTTTTCTTTTCTTTTTTTTTTTTAACTTTTAAGTTCAGGGGTACAAGTGTAGGTTTGTTAATAGGTAAACTTGTGTCACGGGGGTTTGTTGCACGGTTTGTTTCATCACCCAGGTTTTAAGCCTAGCACCCATTAGTTGTTTCTCCTGATCATCTCTCCTCCCACCCTCCATCCTTCAAGAGACCCCAGTGTGTGGTGTTCTCTTCTGTGTGTCCTTGTGTTCTCATAATTTAGCTCTCACTAATAAGTGAGAACATGTTGTATTTGGTTTTCTGGCCCTGTGTTATTTCAGTAAAAATAATGGCCTTCTGCTTGATTCATGTTCCTGCAAAAGACATAATCTTGTTCTTTGTTATGGCTGCATAGTATTCCATGGTATATATGTAGCACATATTCTTTAACCAGTCTATAATTGATTGACATTTAGGTTGATACCATATCTTTGCTATTGTGAGTAGTGCTGCAGTGAACATATGCATGCCTGTGTCTTTATAATAGAATGATTTATATTCCTTTGGATATATTCCCAGTAATGGGATTGCTGGGTCAAATGGTATTTCTGTCTTTAGGTCTTTGAGTAATTGCCACACTGTCTTCCACAGTGGCTGAAATAATTTATACTCTGACCACCAGAGGATAACTTTTCCTGTTTCTCTACAACCTCACCAGCATTTCTTATGATTTGACTTTTTAACTATAGCCATTCTGACTGGTGTGAGATAGTATCTCATTGTGGATTTGATTTGCATTTCTCTAACAATCAGTGTTGCTGAACTCTTTTCATATGATTGTTGACCACATGTATGTCCTCTTTTTGAGAAGTGTCTGTTCATGTATTTTGCCAACTTTTTATCAGAGTTGTTTTTTTCTTTGTACATTTTTTTTAAGTTCATTATAGATGCTGGATATTATACCTCTGTCAGACACATAGTTTGCAAAAAATTTATGTTATTCCATGGGTTCTTTGTTTACTCTGTTGATAGTTTATTTTGCTTTGCAGAAGCTATGTCATTTAATTAGATCTCATTTGTCAATTTTTGCTTCTGTTGCAATTGCTTTTGGAATTTTTGTTATGAAACTTTTGCCAGTGCCTGTGTCCTGAATGGTATTGCCTAGGTTGTCTTCCAGGAATTTTATAGTTTTGGGTTTTATGTTTAAGTCTTTAATCCATCTTGAGTTTATTTTTGTATATAGTGTAAGGAAGGGGCCCAGCTTCAATCTTCTGCATATGCCAGTTATGTCAACACCGTTTATTGAATAGAAATTGAATAGAAAATCCTTTCCTTAGAGTGACTTGTGGGTATGTGGTCTTATTTCTGGGTTCTCTATTCTATTCCATTTGTCTATGTGTCTGTTCCTGTACCAGTGCCATGCCATTCTGGTTACTATAATCCTGTGGTATAGTATAGTTTGAAGTCAGGTAGCATGATGCCTCCGGCTTTGTTCATTTTGTTTATGATTACCTTGGCTATGAGGGCTATTTTTTGGTACCATATAAATTTTAAAATAGTTTCTTAAAATTTTACTTCTGTAAAGAATATCACTGATAATTTAGTAGGAATAGCATTGAATGTATAAATTGTTTTGGGCAGGATGACCATTTTAATGATATTGATTATTTCTTTCTATGAGCATAAAATGTTTTTCCATTTGTTTATGTCATCTCTGATTTCTTTGAGCAGTGGCTTGTAGTTCTCCTTGTAGAGACTTTTCACCTCCCTGGATAGCTGTATTCCAAGGTATTGTATTCTTTTTGTGGCAAATGTGAATAGGCATTTGTTTGTGGCTCTCAGCTTGACTGTTGTTGATGTATAGGAATGCCAGCAATTTTTGCACATTGACTTTGTGTCCTGAGACTTTGGTGAAGTTGCTTAACAGCTTCAGAAGCTTCGGGGCTGACAAAATGTTTTGTTTTGTTTTGTTTTTAGATATAGGGTCATGTCATCTGCAAACAGAGATAGTTTGACTTCCTCTATGCTGGAAGATTTTTATTATGGCTTTGAGCTCATTATTTGTTATGGTTTTGTTCAGGTTTTGGATTTCTTAATAGTTTAAACTTGATAGGCTGTATGTGTCTAGGATTTGTCAGTTTCTTCTAGATTTTTCCATTTATTGGCATATAGTTGCTAATAATGGCCACTAATCATCTTTTGAATTCCTGTGGTATTAGTTGTAATGTCTCCTTTTACATCTCTGGTTTTATTCAGGTCTTCTCTCTTTTCTCTTAGTCTGGCTAAAGGCTTGTCAATTTTGTTTAAATAAATTTTGTTTAACTTTAAACAAAATGACTTTTTAGTTCATTGATCTTTTGTATTGATTTCTTTGTTTTGATTTCATTGATTTATCTTCTATTATTATTCTTCTACTAATGTTGGATTTTGTTTGCTCTTGCTTTGCCTGTTGCTTGAGATGCATCATTAGGTTGTTTACTGGAAGTTTTTCTCATTTTTTAGTGTAGGCACTTACAGCTGTAAACTTCCCTCTAAGTACTGGTATTGCTATATCCCATAGGGTTCAGTAAGTATGGTGTGTGTCCATTGTAATTTGTTTCAAGAATTTTTTCAATTTTCTTTTTAATTTCTGCATTAACACATTGATCATTCAGCAGCATGTTGTTTAATTTCTCTGTGAATGTATAGTTTCCAAAATTTCTCTTGTAATTAATTTCTAGTTTTATTCCATTGTGGTCAGAGAAGATGCTTGATCATTTTTGATTTTTTTGAATGTTTTAAGAATTGTTTTTTGAACTAACATGTGGCCTTTCCTTGAGAATGATCTATTTGCTGAGGAGAAAAATGTGTATTCTGCAGCAGAAGGGTGAAATTTTCTGTAACTATTAGGTTTCTTTGTTCTATAGGGAGGATTAAGTTCAATTTTTTTTTTTTTCCTCTTGTTATTGTTGATTTTCCGTCTGAAAGGTCCAATGCTGAAAGTGTGGTGTTGAAGTCTCCACCTATTATTGTATTGGGGCCTATCTCTATCTGTAGCTCAATAAAATTTGCTGTATATATCTAAGTGTTGTAGTGTTGAGTACATATATATTTACAATTGTTGAATCCTTTTCCTGAATTGCCCCATTTATCATTATATAGTGACTTTCTTTGTCTCATAGTTTTTATCTTGAAATATAATTTGTCTGATATAAGTCTAGCTACTACCACTCTTTTTTAGTTTTTATTGGCATGAAATATCTTTTACCATCTGTTTGTTTGCAATCTATGAGTGTGTTTAAATGTGAAGTATGTTTCTTGTAGGCAATAGATTATATAGTTTTTTTTAATCTGTTAATCTACTCTATGCCTTTTGATTGGAGAGTTTAGTTGTTTTTACATTAAATGTTATCATTAACAAATAAGGGCTTATTCTTGCTGTATTGTTATTTGTTTTCTGTTCATTTTGTGGCCTTCTCTTCCTTCTTTCCTTCCTTTTTTCTTTCTTTTAGTTAAGATGATTTTCTCTGGTGATACAATTTAGTTTTGTTTCTTTTTAATTTTTTTTTTAATCAGTTATCTGTTTTTTGATTTGAGGTTACATGAAACTTGCAAATACTATCTTATAACCGATTATTTTACTTTTTTTTTTTTTTTTTTTTTTTTTTT
>NW_016816990.1:10514-15606 GCF_001698545.2 Rhinopithecus bieti
GTGATGTTCCCCTTCCCGAGTCCAAGTGATCTCATTGTTCAGTTCCCACCTATGAGTGAGAACATGCGGTGTTTGGTTTTCTCTTCTTGTGATAGTTTGCTAAGAATGATGGTTTCCAGCTGCATCCATGTCCCCTAAATATCTTTATGAATTATCTGCCTAATAATGTCAGTGGGTGTTGAAATCTCCCACTATTATTTTGTGGGAGTCTAAGTCTCTTTGATGGTCTCTAAAAACTTGTTTTATGAATCTGGGTGCTAATGTGTTGGGTGCATATATATTTAGGACAGTAAGGTCTTCTTGTTGAATTGAACCCTTTACCATTATGTGATGCCCATCTTTGTCTTTTTGCTATATTTGTTGGTTTAAAATTAGGATTGAAATCCCTGCTTTTTTGTTTTCCATTTGTTTGTATATTTTTTCTATCCCTTTATTTTGAGCTCATGGGTGTCACTGCATGTGAGATGTGTCTCTCGAAGACAACATAACAGTGGGTCTTGGTTCTTTATGCAACTTATCACTCTGTGCCTTTTAATTGAGGACATTTAGCTTGTTTATATTCAAGGTTAGTACTGATATGTATGGATTTGATTCTATCATCATCATGTTAGCTGGTTATTTTGCAGGCTTGTTTGTGTGGCTCTTTATAGTGTCACTGGTCTGTGTAATTCAGTATGTTTTTGTAGTGGCTGGTAACTGCCTTTCCTTTCCACATTTAGTGCTTCCATCAGAGGCTCTTGTAAGGCAGGTCGGTTGGTAATGAATTCCCTCAGCATTTGCTTGTCTGAAAATAATGTCATTTCTCCTTCACTTAGGAAGCTTAGTTTGGCCAGATATGAAACTCTGGGTTGAAATTTTGTTAAGAATATTGAATATAGGCCCCCAATCTTTTCTGGCTTGTAAGGTTTCTGCTGAGAGGTCTGCTGTTAGCATGATGGAGTTCTTTTTTCTAGGTGACCTGACTCTTCTCTAGTTGCCTTTAAATTTTTTTTTTAATTTTGACCTTGGAGAATCTGATGATTGTGTTCGGAATGATCTTCTTGTAAAGTATCTTATGGAGGTTCTCTGAATTTTCTGAATTTGATTCTTGGCCTGTATAACTAGGTCAGGGAAGTGACCATGGATGGTATCCTGAAATATGATTTCAAAGTTGCTTACATTCTCCTCATCTTTTTCACGGATAATAATGCTTCATAGATTTGTTCTTTTTTCATAATTCCATATTTTTGGAGGTTTTATTTATTCCTTTTAATTCTTTTTTCCCTATTCTTGTCTAACTGTGTTATTTTAGAAAGCTGACCTTCATGCTCTGAGATTCATTCCATAGCTTGGTCAGTTCTACTATTCATACTTGTGATTGCATTATGAAATTTTTGTAGTTTGTTTTTCAGCTCTATGAGCTCAGTATATTATTTTCTATAAATACTTATTTTGTTTGTTAGTTGTTATGTCATTTTATTGTGATTCTTACCTTCCTTGAATTGGATTTCAATGTACTCCTGCATCTCAAGGATCTTAGTTTCTATTCATATTCTGAATTCAATTTCTGTCATGTCAGCTATTTCAGCCCAGTGAAGAACTGTTGCTAGAGAGCTAGTGTGGTCATTTGGAGGAAAGAAGACAGACTTTCTGGCTTTTAGAGTTGTCAGAGTTTTTGCACTGTTCTTTCTTGTCTTTGTGGGCTGATGTTCCTTTAGTCTTCGAAGTTGCTGTTTTGTGAGCTTCTTTTTTTTTTTTTTTTTTTAATCCTATTAGATGACCTTGAGTGTTTGGTTGTGGTACAAGCTTGGTTCAGTCAACTGGGTTCATTTCTGGAAGAATTTAGGGGGCCAAGGCTCCACTCCTAATTTCTATACTGCATGCTATAACTGTGGGAGACTGGTATTGGGCCCTGACTGTTCTCTGGCTCCTCAAAGTTAGGAACCCAATGTGCCAGGGAGACCGAAATGCTCCCAGACTAAACTTTGATGGCTGGTGCCAGTCAAAACATTTGGTAGGTCAATGGCTGCGGGATCTGTCCTTGTTTGCATATGCCAGCAGCGGTGACAGCGGCAGCACTGTGTGGTACATGCATGTTTGCTGTGGCAGGGTGCTAGTGGATATTGGGGTACTGGTCTCCCTGCAGACATTCACAGCAGTGACAGAGGCAGCATGGCTCTCTAGGATGGAGATGCCTTCTGTCAACTATGCATGTGGTCATGCTGGTGGTGGTTTTAGCGCAAGGGCTGGATGCTGTCAGGTGCAGGTCTTTGTGCACCCTCTGTGTGCACTCAGGCAGGCAGAGGTCCCCACTCAGGGAGTGGGAGGGTCTGCTGTTCTCTGTTCCTGGTTTCACTCTGACAACAACATTGGCACAGGGGCAGGTGCCTGGTAAAGGTGGGACTGGTGGGCTCTGTTCCCACCAAGGCTCTGACTGCAATGACAGTACAGTGGGGAGAGAGGAGGCAGAGTGAACTCATGCTGGCAGCAGTGGAAGGGCAGGGTACACACACACACACACACACACCCCACGCACACACATCCCACACACACTGAGGGGACAGGGAATGCAAAAGCCACGTTACACACACTCACCAGCAAGGCAATATGAGGAGTGGCCGTGGACCTGGGGCTAGATGTAGTTGGGAGAGGGAGGGTGTGGGCTAGTGCATGGCCATGGTCTCTGCTCTGCTGGAGCTCTCTGCCAGTGTGGTGCAGTCCACCAGTGCAGGAGCTATGATGTGAGTCCACAGGGCAACAGAGGTTGCACTGCAAGGAGGTAGAGTCAGGCTGGGCCTCCAGGACAGGCTGGTAGACCAAGGGGTACACAGGTTGCACCATCCCCTTCTGATGGGCCTGCCGAGTTCAGGTCTGACAGTTCCACTAGGGATAAATTATCCTATTAAAGCAAGCCAAGCCTGGGGTGTGAGAGTCTCTGACCATGCTCTGCTACAGATGCTCCCACACCAAACCCTCTGCGCTCCCCACTGAATGAAATACTGCCCCTACCACTTCTCTAAGCAACTGTCTCTGCCAATGCAAGCGTCTGTGGTGGTCAAATTGTTTCCTACTGCTGGGATTCTAGAAGTCCATGGTGAGAGCTAATTGCTCCTTACCAGTTCGACTTACATGTTCCCTAAGAGTTACTGGGGGCCAGGAACGAGTCCTGCTGCACAGTAGACACTTGCAGTATTCCCAGCTTCCTCCCACTTCAGCCCATTTTTGTCTTCCCTTTGTCCAATCTCAGTGCCTTTCCTCTGAAGATATGTTAGGAGTGCAGCAGCTGTCAGGATCCCTCAGTGGCAGCCGTTCCACCTGGCTGCTTCTAGTTGGCCATCTTGCTCAGCTCCAATCATTTAACCTCTTAAAGTCTGTTTACTCATTTGTAAAATATAAATACCAATAGCAACTATTGCAAAGAATTTAGCAGTGCCCCTTAGACACTGTAGATGTTAAATGCTATGCTAATATAATAATAGCATTCTTATTTTTCCATTATTATTATTTTTTTCTAAATGGAACTTTTAGTGGATATACACTTAGCTTTTAGGCAAAATCAATTTCATTTTGCTTTTATTTCAAATATAAATAAAAGAGGTACTGCTTGTTTTCATTAACCCGTGAAATATTTTCTATGAATTAAAAAATAAAGCTGTGTGCATAATTCTGTTCTTTTATCATTATTAGTATTTTCAGCCACTTATATCTTAAGAAACAGAGGAGATAATTCTTTTTACGAGTTTATCAAATTATCTCGTAATTGTTAAATACACCTTGAAGTCTCCATTCCCATAACTAAATCTGGTTTGTCTTTAACCTTTAATTAAGCTAACCTCTCTGTTTAGTAATGCCTGACTGTAAAGATGATAAGCCAGGTACCAATGTTTAACTTGCATTTTTTAGCATATTTTAAAACTTCAGCGAAATCTTGATGTAAATGAATAGATGTATGTGTATCAGTCTATGGTTATAGTATCTGTTACCCACACATGTCTCATTAAAATTATTGGGAACATTTGTCCTTTATTTTGTTTTTCACTTAGTCTTCAAAGTTTTATGTGTAGACTCCTTATAAATGGTTTAAATCAGATTGTTAGTAATAAAGAAGAATATCGCTTTAAGAATCTGACAGCAATATTTGCATTTTAACATCCATGGGAACAGTATATTTTGTCTAACTAAGTATCTGACACCAAACATTAAACATAACATTTCCTTTCTAATCTTATCCTTTGATACATTTTAGTGTATGAGGTATTTCAAGTAAAGATGTGAAACATGTAAATTAATTGTCTTTTTTATCCCTCATAGATAAGCAAGGTATTTATTAAATTCCCTGAAGCAGTATGACAAGACATACAGCTAAACTCAAACTAAATTATCTGGCTCTTGTAAGCTTTATGTTTGACATCATGATAATCCACATTTTGTTCTTTTACAAAAGTGATGCAATGAATTTATAAATTAACACAGAGATATTGATTACAATAATTTCATAAAGACAAAGAGAAGCCTCACAATTGTGACATCGGGCTTGTTTGACATTCCTCGCACCTAAACATTTTACTACCTTTTACACTATGGTCAGAGGTAGTTAAGTATTACTGGAAAAATGGTATTTTCTCCATGCATTGGAATTTGAATTATTCCTGAAAGATAGTTCTTGCACTGGGTAATGTTCCTCGTGTTGTCACTTGGCCAACAGACTGTACCCTGGCATAGGAAAATTGGTTAGCTTTTTCACATGTGACACAGGTGTTGCTTTTAATGATGCATTTAAATAATTTTGCATAGAAAGGTGAGATTACATAAAAAGAAAAATAGTTACTCAAGACTATAATATATGGCCGTGCAGTTAGTTTATGAAGGCTCAAGAGACTGGAGAGCCAATAATACACTCTGAATAAGGTCTATGACGTTTCACTTATGAGGAATTTACACCTAATTTTCATAAATTATGTGTTGATGTATTGTAAATTATGTACTTCATTTTCTTTATAAAATTATGTCCAATGTTTTGCTAAAGTTCATTATACAAATTCCAAAACAAATAATATTGTTTATTTTAGATTTGGTACTTTCATGATGCCATTCGTTTAACATAAATATGTTT
>NW_016816990.1:18720-20604 GCF_001698545.2 Rhinopithecus bieti
GTAAAAATGTTCACATGTTTTTATACATCATAAGAAGCACAGTTACAGTGAAGAATAATTTGGCTTTTAATAATAAGAGAAGTGTTTATAATAATGTAACAGGATGGCATAATTGCTCATCACAATTAGAGGCTATCTTTAAGGCCTGAAAGCACATGCAATCTATCTGAGTCGATCTATTATTTTTAGTAATCAATGAAATTTCAGTTACTTGTGATAATAAAGATAATATTATTTTTCTCTAAGATATAACCTTGCATAATAATAGAAAGATTGATGAAACGATCAGTTATGTTAAACTTAGAAGAAACATTTCTTACTAGAAAAGAACATCTTGCAGTTCTCGAAACTCATTTATTTCTGTCAACACAGCAAAATTCAGAATATGTAAAAGCCTTATTATCCCATTAAATGTAGAGCTGAAAGCCTCTTCAGCCTGCCTACTGAATTAGCAAATACAAAATTGAGTACTTTGATTGATATCACCCTGCCAAAGATTCAGCCAAGAGAATTTGGGTACCTTTATTAAAGCTGGGTTGGACGGTGAGTCTGAGCATTAATTTTTTATGTAGTAGAACACAAGGTCAAAACT
Source organism: Rhinopithecus bieti (assembly GCF_001698545.2). Lineage (NCBI taxonomy): Eukaryota > Metazoa > Chordata > Mammalia > Primates > Cercopithecidae > Rhinopithecus > Rhinopithecus bieti. Next base: position 19,313 of record NW_016816990.1, read on the forward strand.
TGCCTTCTGGAACTGCCTTTCCTTGTGCTATAATAGATTATCAGATTGAAAAGTACTCTCAGAATACAGAACAGAGTATAAAGATTAAGTGCTAGCTATTTATACATCAAGGAACATGAAGTATTTTGATTGTTGTTATTATTATGTAACATAACAGTAACTCCCCCAAATACCCAAACAATAAGAAAATGTAAATTATCTATTTTAACTGTTAACTGGATGGTGGAGGTGAGTGAGATTCACTGATTGAATGATACAAAAGACATTATATTTAACATAGAAAGTTATAAATATTTTACAATCTTATTTATGAACACCTGTATTATGGTTGAAAATGAAGGCTTTCATGAAAATAATCCTATATAACTATATAAAATAATATGCAGGACACGCATGACCCTTATTTATTCCCCATTAGTTTCTTATAGTTTGAAAGTCTAATAGCTTTGATTTCTTCATCTGAAAATGTGCAATAGTAATATGTTAGAACAAACATTTGTAAAACCCTTATATCATAAATGCTCAATATATATTGGTTTCTCATTGCAATAAGTGACTGCAAAATCATTAAAAGTAAAAATCATGGACATATAATGCAAAGACGTGACAAAGTAAATTGACTCTCACAAGTCACAATTTAAAATATCTGTACACTTCTATTTTAAATTTCTTTTTAGAATAAAATGTACTAACTCTATCCATTATGCTCCAACTACAATTGCATCACAATTAATAATTGCTGTATCCATTCCATATATTTCCAGGGGAGTTATTTTGCTTGCCAAATATTGATATAAGCAAATAAGCTTACCAAGTATTGCTGATTTTTTATTATCACTCACCCAATCAAGGCACAAATTGAGAACAACATTTTTAGCATATATTAAGCAGTGGTAAGGTCATCATCTTGTCAGAGAAGGATTTTAGTATATCTTTTTAGGGATAATGTATTGCGCTTTTCCAAGTGTCATATAATACTTTGCTAAATTTTAAATTGAAGTATTACATTGTGAAGCTACAGAACCCCATGATTATAGATAAAGTGCTTTTCTTAGCAAAGCTTCTCTGACATGACAAATATACAGGTTTTTATGATCTCTGAGAAACATGCTTTTCTTTCTTTCTTTCTTTCTTTCTTTCTTTCTCTCTCTCTCTCTCTCTCTCTCTCTCTCTCTCTCTCTCTCTCTCTCTCTCTCTCTCTCTTTCTTTTTTTCTTTTCTTTTTTTGTGTGAGACAGAGTTTTGTTCTGTTGTCCAGGCTAGAGTGCCATGGTGCGATCTCGGCTCACTGCA
>NW_016816991.1:0-2449 GCF_001698545.2 Rhinopithecus bieti
CAAAACAAACCAAAATATAAAGACCAATGACACTATGAGGAAACTGCATCAACTAGTGTACAAAATAATCAGATAGCATCATGATGACAGGATCAAATTCACATATAACAATATTAACCTTAAATGTAAATGGACTAACTGTGCCCAATTATAAGACACAGACTGGCAAATTGGATACAGAGGATACAGAGTCAAGACCCATTGGTGTGCTGTATTCAGGAGACCCATCTCACATGCAAAAACACACACAGGCTCAAAATAAAGGGATGGAGCAAAATTTACCAAGCAAGTAGAAAGCGATAAAAAAGCAGTGGTTGCAGTTCTAGTCTCTGACAAAACAGACTTTAAACCAACAAAGATCAAAAATGACAAAGGCATTACATAATAGTAAAGGTATCAATTTAATGAGAAGAGCTAACTATCATAAATATATATGCATGCAATACAGGAGCACCCAGATTCATAAAACAAGTTCAGAGAGAACTACAAAGAGAATTAGACTCCCACACAATAATAGTGGGAGACTTTAACACCCCACTGTCAATATTAGATAGATCAATGAGACAGAAAACAAGGGTATTTAGGACTTGAACTCAGTTCTGGATCGAATGGACCTAATAGACATCCACCACAAATCAACAGCATATACATACTTCTCAGTGTCTCATGGCACTTATTCTAAAATTGACCACATAATTGGAAGTAAAACACTCCTGAGCAAATGCAGAAGAACTAAAGACATAACAAACAGTCTCTCAGACCACATTTCAAATTGGAACTCAGGATTAAGAAACTCTCAAAACCACATAATTACATGGACATTGAACAACCTTCTCCTGAATGACTCCTTGGTAAATAATGGAATTAAGGAAGAAATCAAGAAGTTCTTTGAAACCAATGAGAACAAAAAGGCAATGTACCAGAATCTCTGGGACACAGCTAAAGCAGTGTTAAGAGGGAAAATTATAGCATTAAATGCCCACATCAGAAACCTAGAAGGATCTCAAATCAACACCCTAACATCACAATTAAAAGAGCTGTAGAAGCAAGAGCAAACAAATCCAAAAGCTAGCAGAAGACAAGAAGTAACTAAGAACAGAGCTGAATTGAAGGAGATAGACACAGAATACTCTCCAAAAAATCAATGAATCCGGGAGCTGGTATTTTGAAAAAATTAGCAAAATAGACTGCTAGCTAGACTAATAAACAAGAGAAGAGAGAAGAATCAAATAAACACAATAAAAAAATTTTAAAGGGGATATTACCCCTGAGCCCATGGAAATACAAACTACCAGAGTATATATAAATACCTCTGTGCAAATAAACTAGAAAATCTAGAAGAAATGGATAAATTCCTGGACAAATACACCCTCCCAAGACTAAACCAGGAAGAAGTTGAATCCCTGAATAGACCAGAACAAGTTCTGAAATTGAGGCAATAATTAATAGCCTACCACCCAAAAAAAGCCCAGGACCAGACAGATTCACAGCCGAAATTTACTAGTGTTACAAAGAGGAGCTGGTATCATTCCTTCCAAAATTATTCCAAACAATTGAAAAGGAAGAACTCCTCCTTAATTCATTTTATGAGGCTAGCATCATCCTGATACCAAAACCTGGCAGAGACAAAACAAAAAATCTTCAGGCTAATATTACTGATGAACATCAATACAAAAATCCTCAATAAAATACTGGCAAACCGAATACAGCAGCACATCAAAAAGCTTATTCACCACGTTCAAGCTGGCTTCATTCCTGGGATGCAAGGCTGGTTCAACATACACAAATCAATAAATGTAATCCATCACATAAACAGAACCAAAGACAAAACCACACAATTATCTCAACAGATCCAGAAAAAGCCTTCAATAAAATTAAACATCGCTTCATATTAAAAACTCTCAGTAAACTAGGTATTGATGGAACATATCTCAAAATAATAAGAGCTACTTATGACAAACACACAGCCAATATCATATTGAATGGGCAAAAGCTGGAAAGATTCCCTTTGAAAACCAGCACAAGACAAGGATGCCCTCTCTCACCACTCCTAGTCAACATAGCATTAGAAGTTTTGGCCAGGGCAATCAGGCAAGAGAAAGAAATAAAGGTATTTAGATAGGAAGAGAGGAGGTCAAATTGTCTCTGTTTGCAGACGACATGATTGTATATTTAGAAAACCCCATCATCTCAGCCCAAAAACTCCTTAAGCTCATAAGCAAGCTCAGCAAAGTCTCAGGATACGAAATCATTGTGCAAAAATTACAAGCATTCCTATACACCAACAATAGGTAAGCAGAGAGCCAAATCATGAATGAACTCCCATTCACAATTGCTACAAGGAGAATAAAATACCTAGTAATACAGCTAACAAGGGATGTGAAGGACCTTGGAGAACTACAAACCGCTGCTCAAGGAAATAAAAGAGGACACAAACAAATGGAAAACA
>NW_016816992.1:0-522 GCF_001698545.2 Rhinopithecus bieti
AATGCACAATAAAGGACACATTTGCATATGTGTATGATTAAAGGGTTAAAATACTGTACAATAGAGAAACTGTATTTACATATTTTATATATTCTACAACTACAGTTACTATGTGACTTACATGTATAGTATAACACTGGGTGTTTTTTATTAAATAGGAATTCAGCCAAGTTAAACAGTATAATAAGTTTGTTCTAGTATAAAAATTAATTCCTCAATGAAAATTATAACAATTTTCCTGGCAACAGTAGCTGGTGCCAGCAGACACATTTAGCCACCAACTACTACATGGAAATATGCTTTCTTCATTACAATTTCTGATTGTAATGGTACTTTTGTTGTTGTTATTGTTGTTTAATGGCTCAGTGTCCCTGGTATTTTGGTATAATAGCTGGGTCTTTTGACTATAGAAAATGGGGATCAAAAAATATTTTTTATATCTCTTCAAGACATCCTTTAAAGTTAGGTGTCTTTGGGGAGTTTCTTTTGAAAAACCATAGCAAATAAATGTTTTATTACTAA
>NW_016816993.1:0-1322 GCF_001698545.2 Rhinopithecus bieti
TCTCTCCTGGAGCTGCACAAGAGGAGGAAAGCCCTGACTGAGCCTGAGGCCCGATACTACCTAAGGCAAATTGTGCTTGACTGTCAGTACCTGCACCGAAACCGAGTTATTCACCGAGACCTCAAGCTGGGCAACCTTTTCCTGAATGAAGATCTGGAGGGGAAAATAGGGGATTTTGGACTGGCAACCAAAGTCGAATATGACGGGGAGAGGAAGAAGACCCTGTGCGGGACTCCTAATTACATAGCTCCCAAGGTGCTGAGCAAGAAAGGGCACAGTTTCGAGGTGGATGTGTGGTCTATTGGGTGTATCATGTATACCTTGTTAGTGGGCAAACCACCTTTTGAGACTTCTTGCCTAAAAGAGACCTACCTCCGGATCAAGAAGAATGAATACAGTATTCCCAAGCACATCAACCCCGTGGCCGCCTCCCTCATCCAGAAGATGCTTCAGACAGATCCCACTGCCCGCCCAACCATTAACGAGCTGCTTAATGACGAGTTCTTTACTTCTGGCTATATCCCTGCCCGTCTCCCCATCACCTGCCTGACCATTCCACCGAGGTTTTCAATTGCTCCCAGCAGCCTGGACCCCAGCAACCGGAAGCCCCTCACAGTCCTCAATAAAGGCTTGGAGAACCCCCTGCCTGAGCGTCCCCGGGAAAAAGAAGAACCAGTGGTTCGAGAGACAGGTGAGGTGGTCGACTGCCACCTCAGTGACATGCTGCAGCAGCTGCACAGTGTCAATGCCTCCAAGCCCTCGGAGCGTGGGCTGGTCAGGCAAGAGGAGGCTGAGGATCCTGCCTGCATCCCCATCTTCTGGGTCAGCAAGTGGGTGGATTATTCGGACAAGTACGGCCTTGGGTATCAGCTCTGTGATAACAGCGTGGGGGTGCTCTTCAATGACTCAACACGCCTCATCCTCTACAACGATGGTGACAGCCTGCAGTACATAGAGCGTGACGGCACCGAGTCCTATCTCACCGTGAGTTCCCATCCCAACTCCTTGATGAAGAAGATCACCCTCCTTAAATATTTCCGCAATTACATGAGTGAGCATTTGCTGAAGGCAGGTGCCAACATCATGCCGCGTGAAGGTGATGAGCTCGCCCGACTGCCCTACCTGCGGACCTGGTTCCGCACCCGCAGCGCCATCATCCTGCACCTCAGCAATGGCAGCGTGCAGATCAACTTCTTCCAGGTGAGCTGGATGTCACCAGGGGCAGGAGAGAGCTGGGGTAGGCTCCACGTGCCTGGCAGTGGCCCATGATCACACCAAGCTCATCTTGTGCCCACTGATGGCAGCCGTGACCTACATCGACG
>NW_016816994.1:0-718 GCF_001698545.2 Rhinopithecus bieti
AACTGCTGTCACTTTGCTGTGCAGCATATCACCAGAATGTATCTCTCCTTGCTGAAGCATTACCCATTGAATAGTTCCCCTTTTCCCACCCCCGACTCTGCCCTGATCAGCCTGTGATAAATCGCCATTCTAATCCAAACTTCACCCCCGCCCTGCTCAGCCTCTGATAAACCATCATTCTACTCCCAACTTACATGAACCCTGGCCCTGCTCAGCCTCTGATAAACCACCATTCTACTCCCAACATCCTCCCCGGCCCACTCAGCCTCTGATAATTCACCATTCTACTCCCAACTTCCTCCCCACCCGGCTCAGCCTCTGATAAACCACCATTCTACTCCCAACTTCCCTCGTCCCCCGCTCAGCCTCTGATAAACCACCATTCTACTCCCAACTTCCCCCCACCCCCAGCCCCGCTCAGCCTCTGATAAACCACCATTCTACTCCCAACTTACATGAACCCCGGCCGTGCTCAGCCTCTGATAAACCACCATTCTACTCCCAACATCCTCCCCAGCCCACTCAGCCTCTGATAATTCACCATTCTACTCCCAACTTACCCCACGCGCCCCTCTCAGCCTCTGATAATCCACCATTTTACTCCCAACTTACCCCACGTGCCCCACTCAGCCTCTGATAATCCACCATTCTACTCCCAACATCCTCCCCGGCCCACTCAGCCTCTGATAAACCACCATTCTACTCCCAACTTACCCCG
>NW_016816995.1:0-2450 GCF_001698545.2 Rhinopithecus bieti
TTCTCCCTATTGTTATCTGTATCGGAACATTTCCAAAATCAAAAGCTAAGTTTTATTTGTTTTATACTTATTTTATTCCAGGTGCTCAGGGTGAATTTTGCCCACCAATAAGAGTAGATATATTAATTTTGTAAGATTAACATCTATAGAGTACGTTGGTTATCTCAAAAGAAACATTTTACAAAATTTTTACAGACTATCATATACCAATTTATAATATTTTGACATAAAATTATCAAATATTAGTTCATTATAAGAACATAAAATATTCATAGTAAATATTAAAATATTATTGGAAATATATTAGGAAACAAGAACATATTAACATTTTTTGTCAACTACAAGCATAGCATAATATACGAATATCATCTATATATTATAACTTCCTTTTAATCAAAAGCATAGGCCATCTCTTGTACATGAATAGTCATAATAGCATTTTTCATAATAGCCAAAACTAGAAACAATCCAAATATCCATAAAATGTTGAATGAACAAAAAAATGTAGTATGCTCATTCTATGAAATAATACTTAGCAATAAAAGAAAGGTACTGATACATGCCATGACATAGATGAATCTCAAAAATATTATGTTAAGTGAAAGATTCCAAGTATATAACTATGTATCATATGATTCCATTTATATAAAATTTCTGAAAAGTGCAAAACCATAGTGAAAGAAAGATAACTAGCTGCCTCAGGCTGAAGGTGAATGTTGGGATTGATTGCAAATGTGCATGAGGAACTCTTTAGTATGATGGAATTGCTCTAAAACTGGATTGTGGTGCTGGTATACAATTTTATACATTTACTGAATTCAAATGATACACTTAAAAAGGGTTAAAGCAGTAATTTTCAAGGTATGGTCCCAAATAGAACTATTGGCATGACCTGGGAACTTGTTAGAAATGTATATTCTCATATCCCACCTACCTTACTGATTCAGAAAGTTGATACAGAGTCCTTTAATCTGTTTCAACGAGCTTCCCAGGTGAACCTTACACATGCTAAATGTAAAAACCACTGAACTTAGGGGTGTGCTAACTATTCTACTATCTAAGGTTTTCCAAATTTTATCACTACCAAATCAGATCATTGCACAGCTTCATACCTGAACCATATGAGCCTTGTCTACAGTCTCCACTGCCTTTATAAAAATAAAACTCAGTATTATGCTGTTAGTGTTTAGTGAAGGTCAAAATTAAAATGCTACATGAGAACTGGCACTTAAGGTTTTTTATAAATAAAAATGCCTCTAAAGCAGAACTCAGCAAACTTTTCCTACAAATGTCAGATAGCAAATATTTTTTGCTTTTTAAGACGTAAGGTCTCTGTTGAAACAGCTCAGCTCTGCCTTTGTAGCATAAAAACAGCAAGAGGCCATATGTAAATGACCAGCGTTATCACATTGGCCCATAGCAGGCTAGTTTCAGTCAATAGGCCATAATTTGCTGGCCACTGAACTATAGCAGTCAGATAGATATGAATCCAAATCCTGGATTTATACTTTGCTAGCAAAAAAAAAAAAAAAAAAAAAAAAATCATAACTATATTTTGTGTATTCAATAAAGTACAGAAAAACACGAGCATATTAAAAATATATATAGGCAGTATAAAAGAGGATCCAATCAAGCTTCTAGATGAGAAAAGGACGACAGCTGAGATTTCAAAACATACACATACACACGCACGCACGCACACACACACACACACACACTGGATGGGATTAAAAATAGACTCTGTGGAAGAAAAGGCTAATAAACTTGAAGAGAGGAATAAAAGTTACTTAAAACAAAAACAGAGTAAAAGGACTGAAAAACAACAACAACAAAACAGAGCATTAATGAAGTATGGGACAACTTCAAGTGCCCTAATATAAATTATACATGTAATTGGAGTCTTGAGAGAAAGAGAAAAAAGAACAGGAAAACATTATTAATTTTATCTTTTTTTTTTTTTTTTTTTTTTTGAGACGGAGTCTGGCTGTGTCTCCCAGGCTGGAGTGCAGTGGCCGGATCTGAGCTCACTGCAAGCTCCGCCTCCCGGGTTTACACCATTCTCCTGCCTCAGCCTCCCGAGTAGCTGGGACTACACAGGCGTCCGCCACCTTGCCCGGCTAGTTTTTTGTATTATTAGTAGAGACGGGGTTTCACCGTGTTAGCCAGGATGGTCTTGATCTCCTGACCTCGTGATCCGCCCGTCTCGGCCTCCCAAAGTGCTGGGATTACAGGCTTGAGCCACCGCGCCCGGCCTTTTTTTTTTTTTTTTTTAAAGACAGAGTCTCACTGTCACCCAGGCTGGAATGCAGTGGTACAATCTTGGCTCACTGCAACATCTACCTCCCGGATTCAAGTGATTGTCGTGCCTCAGCCTTCCAAGTACCTGGGATTATAGGTGCGTGCCACCACACCCAGCGAATTTTTGTATTTTTAGTAGAGATGGGGTTTCA
>NW_016816996.1:0-2883 GCF_001698545.2 Rhinopithecus bieti
TAAATTATTATATATAAAATATTTTAATATTCTTTGCCCATGTAATCATCATAGACTCCTTTCTCAATCTGATTTCAACTTGATTATTATAATCATTTCATGAGCTCTCTATAGAATATTCGCAAAGTATGTAATTAATTACTTAAACAGGTAAACTATAAGGTAAGCTAGCACTATTATAAAATAAACACACAGAGAAATAGATTTATTACTATATATTTGAACCTAGAGATTTTAGTATCATAATATTACTAATATTTTAAATTACCTTGTGCAGCATAATAACAAAAGTTTTCAAACTCAATGATGTTAGCAAGGGTAGCAAATACAAGGCCAAAATATAAAATCAAGGGTATTTCCATATATTCACAATGAACAGTAAGAAATTGAAATCAATAGAGTAAAATTCCTAATACCTCCTAACATAAGAAACACATATGAATTTAACAAAGTGTTCTGAAAACTACAAAACACTGATAAAAGAAATCAAAGAATACCTAACTAATGAAGAAATAGGCATTTTTTGAATTAGAAGAATTAATGTTGTCAATCTTCCTCAAATTGATCAATAGATTCAACATACTCCTAATAAAATTCTAGTGCTTTTTTTTTTTTTTTTTTTTTTGAGATGAGTTTTGCTCTTGTTGTTCAGGCTAGAGTGCAGTGGCGCAATCTTGGCTCACTGCAACCTCCGCCTCCCAGGTTCAAGCGATTCTCCTGTCTCAGCCTCCCTAGTAGTTGGGGTTACAGGTGCCCGCCAATAGGCCGGGCTAACTATTTGTATTTTTAATAGAGATAGGGTTTCGCCATGCTGAGCAGGCTGGTCTCGAACTCCTGACCTCAGGTGATCCGCCCTCCTTGGCCTCCCAAAGTGCTGGGATTACAGGCATGAGCCACTGCACCCGGCCAACTTACAAGGGATGTGAAGGACCTCTTTTTTATGAATTAGTAGGCTGATAAAATGTATATGGAAATGCAAAGGAATGAAAATAGCCTGAACAATTTTGAGAAAGAATGAAGTTGGAGGATTTGTAACACTTGATTTTGAGGCTTCTTCTAAAGCAGTGGCTCTCAACAGGGGACTCTTTTGCACCCTCAGGAAACATTTGGCAATGTCTGGGGACATTTTGCTTCTCATAGCTTCGAGGTTTCTACTGGCATCCAGTGGATAGAGGCTAGGGTATCTGATAAACATTTGCAATGCAAAGTGTGGCACTCAAACAAATTATCCAGCCCGAAATGTTAATATTTGCAAGGTTGAAAAACCCTGGTCTAAGCTCCAGTAATCAAAACAGTGCAGCATTCATTAAAGGGTAGGTCCATATATCAATAAAACATAAATATACCCACATGTATATGATCAACTGATTTTTAACCAGATGCAAAGGTGTTTCAATGGAGAATAAACCCTTCAAGATAGCGCTGGAACAATTGGGTATAAATATGCAAAAAAATAATTATAACTTTAACCTCATACTTCACATTCATATCCAATAATTAACTCAAAATTGATTATAAACCTAAACATACAACTGAAAATCATAAAATACCTAAACAAAACACAGGAGAAAATCTTTGTGACTTGGGCCAGGCAACGACTTTCTAGAGATGATGTCAAAACCATGATCCTTGTAAGAACATATTGATAAATTAGAATTACAAAGTAAAAGTGAATAAATAAGCCACAGACAGGGATAAAAATGTGTGGAGCACATACCTGACAAAGAACTTGAATCTAAAATATGTAAAGGATTCTCAAATTTCAAGAAAACAAAATGATGCAGTTTTAAAAGGGCAAAAGATTTGAGTAGACACTTTAACAAAGATACATGGATGACCAATAAGAATAGGATGATACTCAATATCATTAGTCTTAGACAAATACAAATTAAGAATGCAGTATGACACCACTGCTGCTCCCAATTCTACTACTACTACACACACACACACACATGCACACCCTGAAACAAACAAGCAAACAAAAACCCCTTAAAATACCAGATGAGAACACAGAACTTCTACAATTCCTGTACCTTGCTGTTGGGAATACAAAATGGTACAGTCACTTTGAAAAAACAGGCAGTTTTTAAGTATAGTTAAGCATATACATACCAATGACATAATCTCATTTCTTCTTCTTTACCCCAAGCAAGCAAGAACTTATGTGCACACAAAAGCTGTATGTGAACATTTAGAGTGGCTTTATTCATAAACACCAAAACCTGGGAACAATCTAATATTCATCACCTGGTGAATATGTAAACAAAGTGTGGTACATCTACATACTGGAACACTACCTGGTACTAAAATGAACTAAACTACTGATAACAGCATGGATGAATCTCAAATGCATTATGCTAAACAAAAGAAGCAAAATTTCAAAAACTCAGAAGATTTTATTTGATTCCTTTTATGTGAAAATTTGGAAAAGACAAACTATGGCCACAAAAATAGTCAATACATAGTCATTACCAGGGACTCATATAGAGACATATTGGCTAAAAATGGTCCCTGAGAGAGAGAATATTTGATGGAAGAAAACTTTTCTGTTTCTTGATTATGGTTGTTGTTAGACAACTGTATATGTTTATCAAAATTCATAAATCTATAAAGAGTGAATATTACAGTGTGTAGTTTTACCTGAAAACCAACCCTAAAATTTAAATAATAACAAAAATTACACCTCGTCCAACGTCCTCTATTTTATAAAAATAAAAATAAGTAAGTAAAATCTTTCCTCCCCTTTACAACTACATGTCTGTGTGTATCTGAATTTTATTCATCTATTTCAATTAAAACATTTCATAACCAATTGAAAGTAGAAAGAGATATGAGAATTCAGTCATCCTTTATTCAGCTAGACATTAAAGAGATTTGCAAACA
>NW_016816996.1:6913-7527 GCF_001698545.2 Rhinopithecus bieti
TCTGATGGCCAGTGATGATGAGCATTTTTTCATGTGTCTCTTGGCTGCATGAATGTCTTCTTTTGAGAAGTGTCTATTCATATCGTTTGCCCACTTTTTGATGGGGTTGTTTTTTTCTTGTAAATTTGATTGAATTCTTTATAGGTTCTGGGTATTAGCCCTTTGTCAGATGAGTAGGTTGCAAAAATTTTTGATGGGGTTGTTTGATTTTTTCTTGTAAATTTAAGTTCTTTGTAGATTCTGGATATTAGCCCTTTGTCAGATGGGTATATTGTAAAATTTTTCTCCCATTCTGTAGTTTGCCTGTTCACTCTAATGGTAGTTTTTTTGCTGTGCAGAAGTTCTTTTGTTTAATTAGATCCCATTTGTCAACTTTGGCTTTTGTTGCAGTTGCTTTTGGTGTTTTAGTCATGAAGTCCTTGCCCATGCCTGTGTCCTGAATAGTATTGCTGAGGTTTTCTTGTAGAGTTTTTATGGTCTTAGGTCTAACATTTAAGTCTTTAATCCATCTTGAATTAATTTTTGTATCAGGTGTAAGGAAGGCATCGAGTTTCAGCTTTCTACATATGGGTAGCCAATTTTCCCAGCACCATTTATTTAACAGGAAATCCTTT
>NW_016816997.1:0-1314 GCF_001698545.2 Rhinopithecus bieti
ATTTTAATTTTGTACATTTAGAAAAAATATAAATAATTTGGTGGGGTAACTTCAGAGAAAAGGACTGAAAATTTTACCTGTTTTAAAACTCATTAAGAAACTATTTATTGTTATCTAGCATTTTGTAAATGTGAAAACATCGTCATTGAAAACATACTAAAACATAAAACACTGTATGATTTTAACGTTTAACATTTAAAATACAAGCCTTGTGTCAATGGAAAAGAAAATAAAAGTAGGATAAGAAAATAGAAAGGGGTTGGGCACGGTAGCTCAAGCCTGTAATCCCAGCACTTTGGGAGGCTAAGGTGGGTGGCACTTGAGGTCAGGAGTTCGAGACCAGCTTGGCCAACATGGTGAAACCCCATCTCTACTAAAAATACAAAAAAATTAGCTGGGCGTGGTGGCGTACATCTGTAATCCCAGCTACTCGGGATGCTGGGACAGGAGAATCACTTGAACCCAGGAGGCAGAGGTTACAGTGAGCTGAGATAGCGCCACTGCACTCCATCCTCGGCAACAGAGTGAATCTCTCTAAATAAATAAATAAAGGTTAGAGAAGTAGGAAAATATTAAAATGTAGGGCATAGGATGGCTGGGCGCAGTGGCTCACGCCTGTAATCCCAGCACTTTGGGAGGCCGAGGCATGTGGATCACAAGGTCAGGAGTTCAAGACCAGCCTGGCCAAGATGGTGAAACCCCCGTCTGTACTAAAAATACAAAAATTAGCTAGGCGTGGTGGCATGTGCCTGTAACCCCAGCTACTCGGGAGGCTGAGGCAGACAATTGCTTGAACCTGGGATGCGGAGGTTTCAGTGAGCTGAGATTACACTACTGCACTCCAGCCTGGGCAACAGAGCGAGACTCCGTCTCAAAATAAATAAATAAATAAATACATAAAATGTAGGGCATAGGATCATGATCTGTATGGTATTGTCAAAGGGGTTTTTGCTTAGCCACTGGATTGGCTGCAGCCAATTTACAAATGGCCAATACTTTTTTGTTGTATTTGATTAAGGAAGATGTTAGAGAGGTTTTCTTTCTATCAAGTGAGAATCTACTCTAAAAGTTGACCTTTTGGGGAATTATTAGCTCAAAAGTTCTCATTATTTAAGATCGTTTAAAGTATTGATAAAATACGTACCTCTAAAACACTAGGCTATAACATTTACCCATTTTGTTTTTTGTTTTTAAATTCTTTAACTCATGAAGTTTAATAAGCTTATAACTAATTATAACAAGTTCTTAGAATAATACATTTCCAGTTTGTTACATAATCTTTTAACAGATGCAAATATTTTTAATTGGTACAAT
>NW_016816998.1:0-717 GCF_001698545.2 Rhinopithecus bieti
ACTCTATGAGATGAGTGCACACATCACAAAAGTGTTATGAAGAAAGCTTCTCTCCGATTTTCGATGGAACACATTTCCGTGTGTCACACAGGCCTCTGCTCGCCACTTACTATCCCTTCACTGAACCCTCAAAGACCGACTTTCCAACTGGGAAATGTACAGTAAGCTTTAACCCTCTGAAAAGAGTGGACATGTCAGAGAACAGTTTCTTCGAGTGCTTCCTTCTCTTTTTTAGTGGAAGACATTTCACTTTTGTCATAGTCTTCAATGTGCTCCAAATATCACTCTTTTGGCTTTACAGGAACAGTGTTCAAACTGTGCCTTATGAGAAGAAAGTTATAACTCCCTGCGTGGAATGCACACATCACCAACCAGTTTCTCAGAAAGCTTCTCTCCAGTTTTTATCTGACTATATTTCCTATTTCACCATAGGCCTGAATGAGATCCCAAATGTCCCTATGAGGATCCATTCACGAGGGAGTTTCCAAGCTGTGTAATGTAAAGAAGGCCTCCTCTATGTGAGATGAATAAACATAGCAAAAAGCAGATTCACAGAAAGCTTCTTTCCAGTTTATATCTGAAGATATTTCCTTTTTCTCCACAGTCCAGAATATGCTTCCGAAGGTCCCTTCGTGGATCTGTCCGTGACAGTATCTGAGGTGCGTAATACAAAGAAAGCTTTATGTGAGATGATTACAGATATCACAGAGTAGTTTT
>NW_016816999.1:0-1922 GCF_001698545.2 Rhinopithecus bieti
GTTTAGCCTACTTTGATCTCAGTTTACATCCTATCTCCACAAGTATTATATGTGTAACTAAGACAATATGAACAATTTCAAAGATATTTTGCTTGATTTCTATATAAAAGTGAATAGATATGAGTTTCACTTCTAACTAGCATAGAATAATAAATATGATTTACCATCTTAAAATGTTTTAAAATCTGAACAAAATATATGAAAAAGGACTTTCAAGACAATGAAGATCAATCAATGAAGGACACTCTGGAAATAAAGGAGTTGGATCATTACGCCAACTTACATTTTTCAGCAAACAGAAAAGGGAAGGAGAACCCTGGTGGAGCAAGGCAGACTCCCTAAGTTGAGGAAACGAAGTTAAGCATTTGCAGAGACCAAGGAGGCTAAAGCTTATAGAGAAAAATCCCAGAGAGTGAAAGACTACGCAAAGAGTGAGCTCTGTAGATCTGTACAGTTTCCCATCCAGTATTCAGTAGAGCACTGTTTAGGTCCTGTCTGGAAGAAAAGTCCTCAATGCTGGTAAAAGAACCACATGAAATCATTAGAGAAAATATATCCAGAGCTCACAATAAACTTGAAATAGTTCCTATTCCCACAAACCATGCTGAAAAACTGTGTAATTTATGGAACATTGATAAGAGGGTCTTGCTTCTGTAGAAGGTAATAATTTAGAAAATATTATTCTTTCTATTTTGAGAGAGAGTCACACTCTGTTGCCCAAGCTGAAGTGCAGTGGCAGGCAAGATCTCCCTTTTTTTGCCCAGGCTGGTCTCAAACTCCTGGGCCCAAGCAACCTTCCCACCACAGCCTCCCAATGTGCTGGGATTACAGAAATGAGACACCAGGCCCAGCCAACAAATATTCTGATCTCACCTAACAAATATTTTTTAAAAGACCCCAAAAGATCAAGTAATTTCAAAGTAACTTAATTGTGTCCCACAAAATGCTCAAGAATATTTATAGAAAACAAAATATCTACCACCCAAATGAAGTAAAATGCACAATATCTGGCAACCCATCAAAATTACAAAGCATGCAAAGAAACAGTAAAATGTGACTTTTACTAAACAAAAAAATCAATCAAACCCAACCCAGAATTCACACACTGGAATTAGTAGATCTAATTATATGCTGCCTATGAGAAATTCCCTTTAAAGATAAAGACACACTTGGTTTAAACATGAATCAATGGAGTAAGACATCATGCTCAAAAAATTAAAATAAAGTTCACATGGTCAATTTGTGGAAAATGGTCAGTTCATAAGAAGGACATAGCAGTCCCAAACCCTTATGACCATAATAACAAAATTTCAAAACACACAATATATACATTTTTTTATGAGCACATGGAACTTTTACAAAGATAGATGATATGTTGTGCAACAAAACTAATCTCAATACATTTAAAAGAATTCAACTCAGACAAATGTTTATTCACAATTGGAATTAAATTAGAAATCAATAACAAAAAGATATCTGGAAAATATCCAAATATTCAAAAACTGAATAACTTACTTCTAAATAGCCCATAGGCCAAAGGAAAAAAAGAAAGAAATTGGAAGGTATTTTGAAATAAATGAAATAAAAACAACGTATCAAAATTTATAGGATGCCATTAAAGCAGTACTTAGGCAGAAACTGATAAATTCTTATATTAGAAAAGAAGAAAGGTCTCAAATTAATAACTTCAGTTTCCACAAAAAAAAGAAAAACTAAAAGGGTAAGAGCAAATAAAAACCCAAATTATGCAGAAGAGAGAAAATAATAAAGATAAGAAGAAAAAACAATGAAATCAAAACAAAGCAAAAACATACAATCAATGAAACAAAAACCTGGATCTTTGAGATCAGCAAAATTAATCATCTTCTACACCAAACGATCAGGAAAAAAAACAGTGATGAAATCTCCCAAGATTGAATAGG
>NW_016817000.1:0-567 GCF_001698545.2 Rhinopithecus bieti
GGTGGGACGGGGAATGCCGGTGTATGGAGGGAGGCTGGTGGGACGGGGAATGCCGGTGTATGGAGGGAGGCTGGTGGGACGGGGAATGCCGGTGTATGGAGGGAGGCTGGTGGGACGGGGAATGCTGGTGTATGGAGGGAGGCTGGTGGATGGGGAATGCCGGTGTATGGAGGGAGGCTGGTGGAACGGGGAATGCTGGTGTAAGGAGGGATGTTGGTGGAACTGGGTGACTTTGTTTTTAAATTGTTTCTCACTGTAATGCTAGTAGGACTACGGTAGCCAGTTGAGTTAAAATGTAAATATAAATCTTTACCAGGAGAAATATAAAATGAGTATTGATAGACCTTTGGGGCAGGGGAAGTCTTTCCAACCTGGACGTTACAATCAGAAACTTCATCGGTCTAATTACATAAAAATTTAAAACTATCTCTACAGGAAAATAAAATCTCACCATGGTAATAGAACATTGGGGCCGGGCACGGTGGCTCATGCATGTAATCTCAGCACTTTGGGAGGTTGAGGTGGGAAGATCACAAGGTCAGGAGTTCGAGAACAGCTTATCCAACA
>NW_016817001.1:0-540 GCF_001698545.2 Rhinopithecus bieti
AGGTGTGTGAATTCATCTCACAGAGTTACACTGTTCTTTTGTTATTTATAACTCTGCTAAAACTGTTTTCTTGGAATCTGCAAAGGGATAATTTGGAGCACATTGAAGCTTATGGTGAAAAAGTAAATATCCTCAGAGAAAACTAGAAAGAAACATTCAGAAAAACGACTTGCTTATTTGTGAATTCATCACACAGTGTTACAAGTTTCTTCTCATGGATCAGTTTGATAGCACTGTCTTTGGGGAATCTGAGAAGCAATATTTTGGATTGCCATTAAGCCTATGGTGACAGGGGAAATATCCTCAGATAAAAACTATAAAGAAGCTTTCTGAGAAAGCTCTTTGTGATGACTGAATTCATCTCACAGTTTTACAGTTTTCTTTTCATGGAGAAGTTTGCTAACACTGTTTTCGTAGAATCTGCAAATGCACATTTGGTAGCGAATTGAGGCCTATGGTGAATAAGGAAATATCCTCATAGAAAAACTAGAAAGAAGCTTTCTGATAATCAGCTGTGGGATGTTTGAATTCAATGCACAA
>NW_016817002.1:0-2452 GCF_001698545.2 Rhinopithecus bieti
AAATAAATAAATAAATAAATAAATAAAATCCATGTCAGGTCATCCCAGTTTTATTCTTCTTAGTGTTATCATCTGTTGTCTTTTCTCATTCATGCTGTGATTTTTCTGGTTCCTGGCATAACAAGTGATTTTCCACCATATCCTGGACATTTTAGATATTATCTTATGAGACTTGGGATCCAATTTAATTTTCTCTTTTAGAAAGAAGTTCCCATGTTGAGATAGCATGAGACCTGGGATGATCTGTACAATTGGCTTTCCTCTTGGTCACATTGAAATCAGTCCAACAGTGAGATACTGATGGGTAAAATGGAAGCTCAGCTACCCCATAGCCCTTTTGATACCTTCTTGGTAAAAATGGAACACAAACTCACAGCTTCTCATTGCCTCTACAGAGATCATCTCTTTGCTGGGCCATGATACAAGCAGAGAGGTGGGAAGTGGAGGACTGATTTACAACACTTTGATGCTGCAGGACAGAGGTGAACATTTAGCTCCCCATTGGAACCTGCTGATACGAGGCTGAGCAGAATTACCTTGCCCTGTACTAATACTTCCAGGTTCAGTTTTGTTGCTTTTAGATGGTGATACAGCCTTTGCTGAGTTTCCCACTGGGTCTGCCTGACACTAATTCTTGTTGGAAAGTACAGTGCTGATTTGCCCCATTTGTCTCTACCATGTTCAGACTTGTTGCTTCCATATGGGGATGAAGAATCGCCTCCCCACTGGGACCCCTGACATGAGGATGGAAGTAAAGTTGAATGATAACTAGCTCCATCTCTTACATTTTGTTAATTTTCATTGATGCTAGGTGGGAATGAAGACTCAGCTTGCTGCTGAATTCCCTTAACACTACTCTTGTGGGAGAAATGCAAGACCAATTGTTTTTGTCAAGTGGGAATACATAAACTCCCCACTCAGCCTCACTAACATTACCCTCCCTCAGGAGTTATAACACACTCTGCTCATGTGCAAGGAATAATAGAAGATCAATTGCCTACTGAATCCCACTGGAACTACCTAGGGAAGGAATCAAAGTGTGATGCTTACTTCTACAGGTGGGTGTTGGGGAATTTGGAAGATCACTTCTCCACCTGTCTCCACAGAAACCACGAAGGTGAAAGTCTGTTTTTCCATAGGTATTTGTTGGACACCATTGATTGGATAGTTTTTTCATGTGTTTGGCTACAGTAGGATCAGTATTGCCAGAAAATTATCTGTAGTTATGACACTCTTTCCTCGTCCTTTGGCTAGAATAAACAGTCTTTTCTTGAATTTTTTTTTTTTTCATCCCTGTTGGAAGTTCCAGTTGGGGATTTCTGCAGTGCTTGTCTGGGATATATGAGTTAATGATGTAACCCAGAGAAGGTGAGTTACCATGTTTTCCCTCAAATATCAATTTCCCTGAGCAGCCTGGCTTCATCTTTCCACCTTTAAGAGACTTTCTATGCTGACTTCGTTAAGGAAGTGTGGCTACTTTACATGGGGTGGCGAGACAAGTCCTCTCTGAGAATATGTCATTTTAGCTGAGACCTGAACATCAGAAAGGATCTAGTCATGCCAAGATCTTGAAGAAAGATTTTTCAGGCAGAGTGAATAGCACCAAAAAAAGCATTTGGGAGAAAATATACTTAACTAGTTTGAAGAACAGAAAAATTGCCAGTGTGTTTGTAGGACTGTGGGAAAGTAAGTCTGTGAAATAGGCAGTGCCAGATGATACAGATTCTTACAGGGCAGGTAGAAAGTTTCATTTTTATTGCATGCATAATGAGGATTTTTAAGCATGGGAGTGATATTATCTGATTCAAATGTTAAAAAGACTCCACTGTTTGCTATGGGAAGAATAGATTATAAGAAGTCAAGAGTAAAAGAAAGATAAACAGTGAGGAGGCTATTACACTTGTTCAGTTGATGACAGTAGCTTGAAATAGGGTTAGATGGTGGAAATGATGAAAATCAAATTAATCTGAGTTATGTTTTGAAGAAAAAACAGTTAGAAATTTTGGTTAGATTGAAAGTGAGGGATGGAGGAAATGGAGGTGTCAAGGGTTAAGTTTCCATCTTGGATAACTTTATGGATGATGGTACCATTTTTTGAAGTGGGATAAACTGGAGGAACAGCACATGTAACGAAGAAAAGCAGTATGTCTCTTTTAGACATGTTAGCATTTGAATTTTCTGTTCACATCCTGAAAACACAATATCCTCCCAAGCCTCCTGCTGTCATAAATGCTACTATCTTAGCTAAGAATGCTTTTCCTCTGTATTTCATCCAGCAAATTTTTCCTTATCCTTCGGGATTCAACTGAAGCGTCATCTTTGAAATTTTCCCTTATCTGTCCTGCTTATCTGGTTTTCCCTTTTGCTCTTAAAGCAGTTTTACTTTTAACCACCTATCATTTGTACTAAAATATGAGCCTGAGTAATTTTGTCTCTATGTCCTTTGTATCTA
>NW_016817003.1:0-394 GCF_001698545.2 Rhinopithecus bieti
AAAAAAACAAAAAACCTTAATTAGCCAGACATGGTGGTGCATGCCTGTAATCCCAGCTACTCAGGAGGCTTGACGCTGGAGGATCACTTGAGCCCAGGAGTTTCAGCTGCAGTAAACCATTATTACATTATCACACCACTGCACTCCAGCCTGGGAGACAGAGTGAGACCTTGTCTCAAAAAAAATAAAATAAAATAAAATAAGAAGGAACTGCGGGCGATGAATAAACCTGTCTCTATTCCAGGTGCAATTGCTCTGGGTACAATAATCATAATAAAGAAAATAGTGAGAAATAAACAAGGGTATTCAGTGAATGTCCTAAGGCTGTGCTTTTCAATAAGACTGCCACTCATTGCATATGGTCATCTATATTTACAGATATTTGAACTGATTT
>NW_016817004.1:0-1603 GCF_001698545.2 Rhinopithecus bieti
AAATACCTATATATAACTGGAACTATGACTAATAAGTAATTACTGTAAAACTGCAACTGAAACAAATTTAGCAAAATTTTCCAATGTTTACTTCAACTATACTAGTCTATATGTCAAATCACTTTGTGGATAATTAACAGAAACGTTTTAAATAATAATTTTGTTAAGTTGTAATTATGGTAATCATAGAATTGTATCTTCTGTCTAATACCATAATTTATTCAATAATATTTTTATTATATATTAGGTTTCTACTTGCAAGCTTCTGGGTTTGGAAGGACTATATGAACTTTGAATTGTTCAGAGTTGCTTCAGTAATAAAATAGAGTTGACTTATTTTAGGAAATGTAGTAAAGCAATCTGTATACGTATACACACACACACATATGGCAGTGTTAAAATAATTCATAAATAGATATTTGAAAGTATTTTTAAAACATTTTATAGAATTTTAAAAATTGAGAAAATTATATAATAAATGAGTACATGTCATATCTGTTTATACAGACACACACATCAATGTACATCTTATATGCTAACACTTTTGAAAGTAAGGCCCAAAAGCATGAGGTCATGACCCTTCATTCCTTAGTCTTTCAGCATCCATTACTAAGAATAAAGGATGCTTCTCTGTAATTATCATTATTTCCAAGAAAAGTAGTTATTTCAATAATATAATTTTATATAGTATACAGTTTATTTTATCCAATTGGTCCTAAATTTTCATCTTTTTTCAAATCAAGATTAAATCAAGGCTATTGTCTTTCATTACAGAATTATCCACATACTTTTTTTTTCATGACATTAACTTTTAAAGATATTTAGTCTTTTCTTTTTGTAGGCCCAAATCTGGGTTTTGATTTTTGTTTCTTGTTTTTCCTTTTTTGCTTCCTCATAAAAGATCCAGGCTAGTCATTTGCTAGTGTTGCTTCGTATGTTGTTTTTAATTAATCAGTAATCCATCATGTGAATTTGAGACTGAATGTCAAATTCCATAACTTTCTTTCTCCCAGCGATGAACCTTGCCTGAGTTACTCACTGGGAGTTGAAATATGGAAATTTTTAAATTTTGTCATTCTTCCACATTTTGGTCTCTTTACGGAACTTTTTCATTTGATCCCCACTTCTTGCATCTTCAGTCTTTCTCTTACACACACACACACACACACACACACACAGAAACACAAATACAATTAATATTCACAATGTACTTTATCTGCCCTGAATTGGAATCATTAGTTTTGCCAAGGAGTCCTGGTTTCTTTTAGCGGCAACGTACACTTAGAAACAAAGACCCAGATGCTGTGTGTGCTTATGGCCAATGCGGCATGTCTGCTTCTAGCCATTTTTGATGTCAAATTACCAATAGGTATATTTTAAAATTTCACAATTTAAATGTTGTGTCCTTTCATTCCCCATGCCATATTTGTATCTTTCTTTTTATACAGTCGAAATGTTTGTGTGATCATATCATTCCCTCTGTTCTATTCCATGATGTAATTAAATAATTTTGAAATTACTACACCATCATATGTTTATAAATTTAACTCTTTTTTGTACAGATCAGGTCAAGATTTCTCTTTTTTTTTTTTTTTTTTTTTTT
>NW_016817005.1:0-486 GCF_001698545.2 Rhinopithecus bieti
TCTAGTGGTTCTGAGTCTCAGGACTTGGGGCTGATGCAGAGCCTCTAGCTGAAGCAGCCTTGATGGAAATGTGTAGACATAAATGTTGCCCAAGGAGCACGAGTACCGCAGGTGCTGCAGTTACGGGGCTCGCCCATTCCTAATCATTGTGCTTTGTGTCTCCTCAGGGAGAAACAAAGGCAGCACTGCCCTCGGGGGAGCATTGGCCCTGGCGGAACGCAGCAGCCGCGAAGGATCCAGCCAGAGGATGCCACGCCAGCCCAGCGCTACCAGACTGCCCAAGGGGGGCGGGCCTGGGAAGAGCCCTACGCGGGGCAGCACCTAGGATGGGGCAGAGACTTGTCACATCTTTGTTCCCAGCAAAGGCTACGTGTTATCTCCTTCAGTTGATAATAAACCTTTCTGAGATGCAGAGGGTCCAGGTCAGACGTTCTCTACCTTTTTTTTTTTTTTTTTTTTTTAATATTAAGGCACAGACTTAGAATG
>NW_016817006.1:0-614 GCF_001698545.2 Rhinopithecus bieti
TCTTTCTGTGAAACTGCTTCCTGTTATTCTTATTCATCTCACATAGATAAAACTTTCCTTATATCACGCAGTTTGGAAACTATATCAGGGATGCTTCCACGAAGGGACATTCGGGAGCATATTCAGGCCTGTGGTGAAAAAGGAAATACCTACATAAAAAACCGGAGAGAAGCTTTCTGAGAAACTGCTTTGTGATAGATATGTATATTCATCTCACACAGATAAAACTTTCTTCATAGTACGAAGTTTGGAAACTTCGTCATGGACGGATCCACGAAGACACATTTGGGAGCACATTCAGGCCAACAGTGAAAAAGAAGATGTCTTCAGATAAAAACTGGAGACAAGCTTTCCGAGAGACTGAGTTGTGATGTGTGCATTCCACTCAGGCAGTTATACATCTTTTCACATAAGGCAGTGTTTAAACCTTGTTATTGTAAAAACCGAGAAATTGATATTTCAGAGCGCATTGAAGACTATGGCGAAAAGCAAAATATCCTGAAATACAACTTAGAAAGAGGCGTTCCAAGACGCTGTCTCGGATATGTGCATTCATTTCACAGAGTTAAAACTTGATCTACATTGCCCAGTTGGGAAACTCTGTCTTTGAGGAG
>NW_016817007.1:0-13006 GCF_001698545.2 Rhinopithecus bieti
CATGGTAGCACAGGCTGAGAGCACTGAGGTCCCAACCCCAGAGAAACCGCACCATCATCTACACCCACAATCCCCAGTCCCAGCGCCCCTCCTCCACCCAGAGTAGACCCTGTGCACTCAACCATCTTGGCCAGCGTGCTGATCTCAGCCAGGACCCAGTCGGGACAGTCCAGATCACCACAGAACCAGAACCTCTGCAAGGGAGGGAGGCAGGTAATCAGGCTGGAGGGAAGGCTGAGGTGTGGCCAGGATCTGTGTGTCTTTCACACTGCTGCCCAGCAGGGATCCCGGTCCCCATCATAGATGGATACCCTCTGGCCACTTGTTCTCCCCTATCACCAGGCTGTTGAGTGAACTCTCTCCTGACCCACCCTGCCACCAAACCCTGCTCTGAGGTCTACTCCAGGCACTCATCTGCTCAGCAAACATCAATCAAGCACCTTCTCTGTGCTAGTTCCCATTCTATGTGCTGGGGGTACAGCAGGGGATAAAACAAAGTCCTGGGCCTCACAGAGACGAGTGACCTCTTTCCCCTCTTCTGCATACCCACACAAGTGCAGCCACTCCGGCTTCCCTGCTGCTGCTCGGGGACACCAGCCTTGCTCCCGCCTCCATGCCTGCTGCACTCTCCATGTGGCTTGCTATCCTTTATTTCATTCCATTCTCTACTCAAGTCACACCTCATCAGACCAGTCTTATTTATTTATTTATTTATTTATTTATTTATTTATTTATTTATAAAGATGGAGTCTCACTCTGTCACCCAGGCTGGAGTGCAATGGTACAATCTTGACTCACTGCAACCTCCGCCTCCTGGGTTCAAGCAATTCCCCTGTCTCAGCCTCCCAAGTGGCTGGGACTACAGGCATGTGCCATCACGCCTGGCGTTTTTGTATTTTTAGTAGAAACAGGGTTTCACCACATAGGTCATCTTGACCTCGAACTCCTGATCTCAGGTCATCCACACAACTCAGCCTCCCCAAAGTGCTGGGATTATAGGCATGAGCCATTGCACCCTGGCAGGCCGGCCCTTCTTGATCATACTTCCTAAAATAGCCCCTCATACAAGGAAATTTTGGGGGGCGGGTGGATATGTTCATTATCTTGATTGTGGTGATCCAAGAGCCAGGAAGATTTGGTCTTTACTTGTTCAGCCTCATCTTTCCCTAACCTCCAGGTGGTACTCTCCCAGATATGGCAAATGCATTCATTCCTGGGGAGCCATGCTCTCTCTCACCTGAAGTCTCTGCACATGCCGTTCCCTGTCTGAAGACACACGCCTCCACCCTTGCCTCCCAACTCCTGGCACACATAAGGGAGGAAACCACCCCTCATATCATCTTATGCCCAATTTCTGCCTCCAAAGAAAGAAGAAGTAAAAACTAAAAGGCAGAAATGAAATCCACAGGCACACAGCCTGGCACTGCACCCTGGGCCTGGTAGTTAAAGATCGACCCCTGACCTAAACGGTTATGTTATCTATAGATTACATACATTGTATAGTAATGCACTATGAAAATCCCTATCCTGTTTTGTTCCGATCTAATTACCAGTGCATGCAGCCTCAGTCACGTACCCCCTGCTTGCTCAATCAATCACAACCCTCTCACATGCACCCCTTTAGAGTTGTGAGCCCTTAAAAGGGACAGGAATTGCTCACTCGGGGAACTCGGTTCTTCAGACAGTAGTCTTGCCAATGCCCCTGGCCAAAGAAACCCCTTCCTTCTTTAACTCAGTGTCTGAGGATTTTTGTCTGCAGCTTGTCCTGCTACATTTCTTGGTTCCCTGACCAGGAATCAAGGTGATTGGCGGATGGTCAAGGCAGCTCCTTAGGAGGCTTAAGCCTTCCCTGTGGAACATCCCTGCGGGGGACACCGACCAGACCCAGCGATGTGGATCCTGAGAGCACTCCCGGGTAGGCACTTGCCCCCATGGGACACCTCGCCAGAGCAGTGTGTGGCAGGTCCCCGTGGAGGATCAATGCAGTGGCTGAACAATGGGAAGGAAGGGGCACGTGGAGTATGGACATCTAAAACTTGGTAAGACTAGTCTTTGAAACTTGCCCAGTCCATTTGAGTGGAAGCATGGCCTGATCACCCATGGCATGCCTTCATCGGCACTTTGGTTTTGGTTTTGACTTGGTTTGAATTGCTTGACAGGATTGGTCTTAGGAACTTGCCTACTCCATTTGAGAGGAAGCATGGCCTGATCACCCACGGTGTACCTGCACTTTGGTTTTTGTTTTTGACTTGACTTGGATTGCTTGATACTTTGGTTTTGGTTTTGACCTGGCTTAGATTTCTTGATACTCTGATTTTGGTTTTGATTCTGGTTTGGTATAAACTGTAAAAGTGTATGTGTGCCTTTTTACCCATTCTTTGTTTTGTAGTGTGTGTGTGTGTGGTGTGAGTGTGGTGTTTTGTCTTGAGGAAACATGGGTCAGGCACAAAGTAAGCCCACCCCACTAGGAACTATGTTGAAAATTTCAAAAGGGATTTAAGGGAGACTATGGAGTCACCATGACACGAGGAAAACTTAGAACTTTGTGTGAGATAGTCTGGCCAGCATTAGAGGTGGGTTGGCCATCAGAAGGAAGCCTGGACAGGTCCCTTGTCTCAAAGGTATGGCACAGGGTAACCTGTAAGCCAAGGTACCTATATCAGTTCCCATATTTAGATTCATGGTTACAGCTAGTTTTAAGAGGACAGGCAGCAGCAGTACTAGTAGCAAAGGGACAGTTAGTTAAGGAAGGTTCTCGGTCCACCCACCGAGGGAAGTCAGCACCAAAAGTCCTGTCCGACCCAACACCAGAAGAATCACGGCAGGAATTGGTACAAGCAATACCCTCTCCTTATCAGGAGGAAGAACTCCCCACCCCTGAGCCCACAGCACCTCCACCTCCACCAGATAACCACACCCCTAGACCACCCAGAGTAGAAAAGAGAGAAAGTGAAGGTGCGGGAGAAACTCCTCCCTTGGCAGCTCGCTTATGGCCCAAGACTGGAATCCAAATATCCCTGAGAGAGCAGTGATATACTGGGGTAGATGAGGATGGACACATGGTGGAAAGGTGTGACTTTGTGTATCAACCTTTCACCTCTGCTGACCTCCTCAATTGGAAAAATAATACTCCATCTTACACTGAAAAGCCTCAAGCTTTAATTGACTTGCTCCAAACAATTATATAGACTCATAATCCTACTTGGGCTGATTGCCACCAGCTGCTCACGTACCTCTTTAATACAGATGAAAGGCAAAGGGTGCTCCAGGCGGTAACTAAGTGGCTACAGGAGCACATCCCAGCTGATTACCAAAACCCCCAAGAATATATAAGAATTCAACTGCCAGGACCAGACACCCAATGGGACCCAAACGGGGACCAGACATGGAGAGGCTAAGATGGTACAATGAGGCATTAATAGAAGGTCTAAAGAAAGGGGCTCAAAAGGCTACAAATGTAAATAAGGTCTCTGAGGTCATCCAAGGAATAGAGGAGAATCCGGCACAATTCTATGAAAGACTGTGTGAGGCTTACCATATGTGCACTCCTTTTTATGCAGATAGCCCTGAAAATCAGCGCATGATTAACATGAACTTAGTTAGTCAAAGCATGGAAGATATCAGGAGAAAATTGCAGAAACAGGCTGGGTTTGTGGGTATGAATACCTCACAGTTACTGGAAATAGCCACTCAAGTACTTGTGAATAGAGATGCAACAAGCCACAGAGAAAGCTGTAAGGAAGGTGAACGCCAGGCTAGGCAAAACGCTGACTTACTGGCCATGGCCATTAAGGAAATTCCCCTGAAAGGAGAGGGAAAGGGGGGTTGCAGGAAGAATACCCACTCTAATCGCCCACACTTGCAACGTAACCAGTGCTCCTATCGTAAGGAAATAGGACAGCGGAAAGATAAGTGTCCCCAGTTGAAGGAAAAGCAAGGTGGTTTGCAACAAGAGACCTTAGATAAAGATGATGGAGCTTTGTTGAATCTGGCTGAAGGGTTATTGGACTGAAGGGGACCGGGCCGAAGTGCCCACAAGGAGCCCGCATTCAGGATTACAGTTGGGGGCAAGGACATTAAGTTTTTGGTCGATACTGGTGCTGAACATTCAGTAGTGACCAGCCCGGTCACCCCCTTATCCAAGAAAACCATTGATATAATCAGAGCAACAGGAGTTTCCACTAAGCAGGCTTTCTGTCTACCATGGACCTGCTCAGTGCGGGGACATGAGATAGTTCACCAGTTCTTGTACCTGCCTGGCTTGTCCCTTGCCCTTGCTCAGAAGAGACTTGCTTAGCAAGCTGAGAGCCACCATCTCCTTTACAAAACAGGGCTCTTTACAGCTAAAGGAACAGGAGTTATCATGGCCCTTACAGTCCCCCAGGAAGAAGAATGGAGACTTTTTCTAACTGTGCCAGACCAAGAGATAAAACCAGCTCTAGCTAAGCAATGGCTCTGAGTACAGGCAAAGGATAATCCTCCAGGACTGGTGGTCAACCAAGCCCCCGTACTCATAGAAGTTAAGCCTGGGACCCAACCAAATTAGACAAAAGCAGTATCCAGTTCCCAGAGAAGCTCTCAGAGGAATCCAGGTTCATCTAAGGTGCTTGAAAGCCTATGGAATTACAGTTCCTTGCCAGTCTCCATGGAACACCCCCCTCCTGCTTGTCCCTAAGCCAGGGACCAAGGACTACCAGACAGTGCAAGACTTGTGCTTGGTCAACCAAGCTACAGTGACTCTGCACCCAAGAGTTCCTAACCCTTACACACTGTTAGGGCTACTGCTGGCTGAGGACAGCTGGTTTACCTGTCTGGACTTAAAAGGTGCCTTCTTTATCATCAGAATAGCTCCTGAGAGCCAGAAGCAGTTTGCCTTTCAGTGGGAAGATCCGAAGTCAGGTGTCACTACTCAGTACACTTGGACCCGGCTTCCCCAAGGTTTCAAGAACTCCCCTACTATCTTCAGGGAGGCCCTGGCTCGAGACCTGCAAAAGTTTCCTGCTAAAGACCTAGGCTGTGTCTTGCTTCTGTACTTGGACGACCTGCTGCTGGGACACTCCATGGCAGTCGGGTGCACAAAAGGGACTGATGCCTTGCTTTGGCACCTGGAGGACTGTGGGTATAAGGTGTCCAAGAAGAAATCTCAGATCTGCAGACAGCAGGTACACTACCTGGGATTCACTATTCAGAAAGGAGAGTGCAGCCTGGGGTCAGAAAGAAGGCAGGTCATCTGCAGCCTACCGGAACCAAAAACCAGAAAGCAAGTAAGGGAATTCCTAGGAGCTGTGGGGTTTTGCAGATTATGGATTCCTAACTTCGCAGTACTAGCCAAACCTTTGTACAGCGTTGTGGGCGGCAAGCCACCCAGGTGCTGAGGCAAGAGACCAAGGGCACAAGCTGTTCCAGTATAATAAAATATATAAAATAAGAATAGTCATATAAAATACAGATAATAGATATGATTATGTATGAATATCATTAATCATTAGTTTGTAACAATTACTATTTTTTCCAATATTATAATAATCCTTGCTCTATAATTATAACCTAGCAAAAACCAGGCCAAACAGAGATAGGAGCTGAGGGGACGTAGTGAGAAGTGACCAGAAGATACAAGTGTGAGCCTTCTGTTACACCTGGGCAGGGCCACCAGAGGGCTCCTTGGTCTAGCAGTAATACCAGTGTCTGGGAAGATGCCTGTTGCCAAGCGGACCATGGTCTAGCGGTAGCATCAGTGTCAAGGAAAAACACCCACTACTTAGCAGAAGGGGAAAGGGAGTCTCCCTTTCCCTGAAGGAGTTCAGAGAAGACTCTACTCCTCCACCTCTTGTGGAGGACCTGACATCAGTCAGGCCCATGCGCAGTTATCCAGAGGCCTAACCATCTCCCTATGATGCTGTGCTTCAGTGGTCACGCTCCTAGTCCACCTTCATGTTCCATCCTGTACACCTGGCTCTGCCTTTTAGATAACAGTAGCAAACTGGTGAAAGTACTAAAAGTCTCTGATATGCAGAAATAATGGCATAAGCTGTCTCTCTCTCTTTCTCTCTGCCTCAGCTGCCAGACAGGGAAGGGCCCCCTGTCCAGTGGACACATGACCCACGTGACTTTACCTATCACTGGAGATGGCTCTCACTCCTTACCCTGCCCCTTTTCTTGTATGCAATAAATATCAGTGCAGCCTCACGTTCAGGGCCACTACCAGTCTCCATGTCTTGGTGGTAGTGGTCCCCCAGGCCTAGCTGTTTTTTTTTTATCTCTTTGTCTTGTGTGTCTTTATTTCTACAATCTCTCATCTCTGCACACAGGGAGAAAAACCCACTGACCCTGTGGGGCTGGACCCTATACAGGTTTACAAAGCAGGGCGACTGGGAGCCTTTTGAATGGGGGCCTCTACAACAGCAAGCCTTTTGTAAGTTAAAGGAAAAACTTATGTCAGCCCTAGCCCTAGAACTACCAGATTTGATAAAACCCTTTACGCTCTATGTGTCAGAAAGAGAAAAACTGGCAGTTGGAGTTTTAACCCAGACTGTGGGGCCCTGGCCAAGGCCAGTGACCTATCTCTGAAAACAACTAGATGGGGTTTCCAAAGGCTGGCCAGCATGTCTAAGGGCCCTGGCAGCAACGGCCCTGTTAGTACAAGAAGCAGATAAACTAACCCTTGGGCAAAACCTGAATATAAAGGCCCCCCATGCTGTGGTAACTTTGATGAATACAAAAGGACATCATTGGCTAACAAATGCTACATTAACCAAGTACCAAAGCTTGCTATGTGGAAATCCCCGCATAACTATTGAAGTCTGTAACACCTAAATCCCGCCAGCCTGCTTCCAGTATCAAAGACCCAGTTGAGCATAACTGTGTAGAGGTGTTGGACTCAGTCTATTCTAGCAGACCTGACCTTCGGGTCCAGTCATGGGCATCAGTAGAGTGGGAATTATGTGTGGACAGGAGCAGCTTCATTAACCCACAAGGAGAAAGATGTGCAGGATATGCGGTGGTAACTTTGGATGCTGTAGTTGAAGCCAAACCGTTGCCACAGGCACTTCAGCCCAGAAGGCTGAGCTCATTGTTTTAACTGGGCTCTAGAATTCAGTGAAGGTAAGACTGTAAACATCTACACTGACTCCCGATATGCCTTTCTAACCCTCCAAGTGCTTGGAACATTATATAGGGAAAAGGGTCTGTTAAACTCTGGGGGAAATAACATAAAATATCAACAAGAAATTCTATAATTAATAGAGACAGTGTGGAAACCTCAGAAGGTGGCAGTCATGCACTGCAGGGGACACCAGCAAGCCTCCACTTCAGTGGCTTTAGGAAACTCTTGAGCTGATTCAGAAGCTTGAAAAGCAGCATCTACCCCTTACTGGGCATCAGTAGTAGCCCCTTACTCCCTCAAACACCTGACCTGGTACCTACCTATTCTAAGGAAGAAAAAGACTTCTTCCACACAGAAGAGGGACAAGTAATAAAAGGAGGATGGATCAGACTGCCAGATGGGAGAGTAGCTGTGCCGCAGTTGCTGGGAGCCACAATCATATTGGCCATGCCCAAAACCACTCATCTAGGTCAAGAGTCACTTGAAAAATTGTTAGGCCGGCCAGGCGCGGTGGCTCAAGCCTGTAATCCCAGCACTTTGGGAGGCCTGAGACGGGCGGATCACGAGTGTCAGGGAGATCAAGACCATCCGGCTAACATGTTGAAACCTGGTCTCTACTAAAAACTACAAAAAACTAGCCGGGTGATGTGGCGGCGCCTTCGTCCCAGCTACCCGGGAGGCTGAGGCAGGAGAATGGCATGGAACCCGGGAGATGGGAGCTTGCAGTGAGCTGAGGATCGGCCACTGCACTCCAGGCCGGGGTGACAGAGCGAGACTCCGTCTCAAAAAAAAAAAAAAGAAAAAAAAAGAAAAATTGTGACCAGCTACTTCTAATCTCACACTTGCCAGTCCTTGCCAAAGCAGTAGCACAAGGGTGCACTACTTGCCTACAGCACAATGCAACACAAGGGCCGCACTGTTCCCAACCGCATACAAGCTTAGGAGCAGCTCCTTTTGAGGATCTTCAGGTCGGATTTCACAGAAATGACCGAAATGTGGAGGTTTTGCTGGTTCCTTATGTGTACGAGTTACAGAAATTCCAGGAAAAACAAGAAATTTGTTTTTGCAATTAGCCAAACATGTAGCCCAGTCTCTCAATGGTCACTTCATTGTTATGTATGTGGAGGGAACTGTAATGGGAGATCAATGGCCATGGGAAGTCAGAGAATTATACCTACAGACCCCAGTTTCCTTGATGAATTCTTGGGCTCAAAAGATCACCTTGATAATTCTGGTCCTAAAAGCCTCAATTATTGTACCAATAGGCATAGTTAGAGGAAGGAAAATAATTCACTCACCCCATAGGATGACTTAGTTGTCTGGGACAGAAACGTATAATGGTAACACAAAAAAACAGTCACTTGGGGAGTTCGGAATCAGAGAGGGAATCCATTTAGCAAATTCCCAAA
Source organism: Rhinopithecus bieti (assembly GCF_001698545.2). Lineage (NCBI taxonomy): Eukaryota > Metazoa > Chordata > Mammalia > Primates > Cercopithecidae > Rhinopithecus > Rhinopithecus bieti. Next base: position 8,512 of record NW_016817007.1, read on the forward strand.
GTGCAATTGGTGGAAACCACCAGGAGTCCCACCAAGACTGGACAGCCCCACTGGATTTATGTGGGCATAGAGCTTATGCCAAATTACCTGACCAGTGGGCAGGTAGTTGTGTTATTGGCACTATTAAACCATCTTTCTTCCTACTGTCCATAAAAACAGATGAACTCCTGGGTTTCCCTGTCTATGCTTCCCGTGAAAAGAGAAGCATAGCTATAGGAAATTGGAAAGATGATGAATGGCCCCCTGAGACAATCATACAATATTATGGGTCTGCTACTTGGGCACAAGACGGCTCATGGGGATACCAGACCCCCATTTATATGATCAACCAAATCATACAGTTACAAGCTGACTTAGAAATAATCACTAATAAAACCAGCAGAGCTTTGACTATTCTGGCCCAGCAAGAAACTCAGATGAGAAATGCTATCTATCAAAATAGATTGGCTCTTGACTACTTGCTAGCATATGAAGGAGGGGTCTGTGGGAAATTTAACCTTACTAATTGCTGTCTACACATAGATGATCAAGCGCAACTAGTTGAAGACATAGAGATATGACAAAACTGGCACCTGTGCCCGTGCAAGTGTGGCATGGATTTGATCCCGGGGCCATGTTTAGAAAATGGTTCCCCGTGCTAGGAGGATTTAAAACTCTTATAATAGGAGTTACAATAATAATAGGAACCTGCCTACTGCTCCCTTGTTTGCTACCTGTACTTCTTCAAATGATAAAAGCTTCATCGCTACCTTAGTTCACCAAAATGCTTCAGCACAAGTGTACTACATGAATCACTATCGATCTGTCTTGTAAGAAGACATAGGTAGTGAAAATGAAAGTGAGAACTCCCACTAATAAAATGAGTGAGAGTCTCAAAAGGGGGGAATAAGGAAGGAGACCACCCCTCATATTGTCTTATACCCAGTTTCTGCCTCCAAAGAAAGAAGAAGTAAAAACTAAAAGGCAGAAATGAAAGCCACAGGCAGACAGCCTGGCACCGCACCCTGGGCCTGGTAGTTAAAGGTCAACCCCTGACTTCATCGGTTATGTTAGCTATAGATTATAAACATTGTATAGAAATGCACTGTGAAAATCCCTATCCTGTTTTGTTCTGATCTAATTACCGGAGCATGCAACCCCCAGTCACGTACCCCCTGCTTGCTCAATCACATCCCTCTCACATGCACCTCCTTAGAGTTATGAGCCCTTTATTAAAAAGGGCAGGAATGGCTCACTCGGGGAACTCAGCTCTTTTGACAGGAGTCTTACCAATGCCCCCGGCCAAATAAACCCATCTTCCTTCTTTAACTCGGTGTCTGAGTTTTGTCTGCAACTTGTCCTGCTACACACAAACTGTACTTCTGCCAGCCAGCTCCTGCTATCCGCCTTTAAAGTTGATGGCATCTTTAGCACTACATGCAAAGTGCAGTTAGGTCTCTGCCCCTGGAGCCTTAACTATGACTGCCAATTCAAACCTCTGATTCCCCCTTCCCTCAGCAGCTCAAGTCCTCCCAGTGCCTAGCACACTTCATGGTATAGACTAGGCACTTAGAACGTATGGATGCATGGATTGGATGGATGGATGGATAAGTCTCAACCCCAACACTACTACTTTCTGGGTCTGGAAAGAGCAGAGGGGCTTCCTAACAGTGTGGAAGAGTGAGACTGATTCTAAGCACGTGTCCAAGTCCCACAGCAGGGACTGGGGAAGGTGGTGCCCTTGGGAGGTCCTCTCTGGCTGGGGAAGACCTGACAGGCCTCCCAGCTCCAGACAAGCCCCACTTCCTGCCCAGGGAGGTGGGGGTCCTTCCTTCCGCCAGGGAAGCCGGGTAACTGCTCTGTCTTATCCACCCCCCACCCCGTCTGGGGAGGGGATGGCGGTGGACCTTTCTCTACCAGACCAGCAGCCCTCACGCCCACACACACTGTGTTTGCCGAGGGGCCAGGGCAGACAACCTCCCCCGCTTTGCCGGAGCCACTGGCGCCCCCTCATTCCCGCTCCAGCAGACGCCCCCTCGCTTCACCCCTGGTGCCTCCTCATAGGGCCAGGAAGCCAGGGCCCGGGAATTTCTTTTTCCCATGGCGCCTGGTCAGCTGATTCCACCATCAGGTAACCTTGACTAAGGGACTCTGGGAGGGCGGGGGCTGCTCCAGTGAGGTTGAGAGCAGACCGCAGCCCATTGGAAATGCCAGGGTCTAAATGCTGACGTCTCCTCCTCCGTCTCCCAGAATCCCTCCCTGGAAAAAAAAAACAGCACCAACCGCCAGTTTAACTGACAGTGGGAGTTATTTCATTTGTTTAGCTTAAGGTGGTAGGATCTCAGGAGCCAGTGGGATTCAGGTCATTGCCATGTTTTCCACTGTTAAGCGAATAGCATTATACACAGCTGCGGACTGTGGCAAAAGACATTTTAAAAACTATTGAACTATACTACACATACAGAAAATTGTACCTATTATAAATATAAAGCTTAATAAGTTTTCATCAACTGTAGACCTCACATAACCAGCACCCAGATAAGGAAATAACCAGATAACTTCTTCAAGTGCATGGGTATTTTATTTCATTTTGATGAGTCGTCTAGGTGCCTAGCAAAAAGGGCTGTCATAATTAACATGTCAGGAAAACTCCCTACAGCTTCAACATCGATAGATGCTTATCTTAATTTTTGCCAATCTGATGGGGAAAAAATCGGTTGCTTAGATTGCAGTGGTAGTCTGCTTACTGGTAGCTTTGAGCTAATGAGTAGTCTAGAACAACTAAGTTTCCGACATTGACTTGAAGAGGCAAAAACAAAATGACAAAACAACAACAAAAATATATTAGAGAGTGGACTAATAACCAGAGAAGAAATTGAATAGAGTCTTCCCTTAGTAACCTCAGGATATTGGTTCCAGGACCCCAGAGATACCAAAATTCACCGATGCTCAAGTCCCTGATATAATATGGCATAGTATTTGCGAATAACCTATGCACATCCTTTCGTAGACTTTAAATCATTTCTAGATTACTATAATACCTAATACAACATAAATGCTTTGTAAATACCTGTTATAAAGTATTTCTAAATTTTTGTTTTTTATTGTTTTACTTTTCCAAATATTTTGATGCACAGTCGGTTAAATCCAAGGATCCAGAACCCGAGGATACAGAGGACTGACCGTAGTTTGAGCTGTCTCCTCAATTCCATGCCTATCCCATGCACCAGGTGCAGCTGGTTTTATTATTGCAGACTTTCAAGTTTTCAAAAGACAGAGCTCATGACAAGTAAACTGTTCTATAGAATAGAAAGAAATGGAAAGTGTCCCAATTCATGGTAAAATTGAACTCATTTCTGAAGAGTTATTTTACAAATCATAAGCACTAGCCTGTTGAAAACAATATGTCAAGTTACTAGACTATCCTATACCATGTCGAAAAAAAATTTTAAGAACATAAGACCTGTAATCATAGCACGTTGGGAGGCCAAGACTGGTGGAGCGCTTGAGCACAGGAATTCTGGACCTGGTTGGGCATCATAGGGAGACCCGAGTCTCTACAAAAAATAAGCCACTTGTGTTGGTGCACATGTGTTGTCCCAGCTACTTAAGAGGCTGAGGTCAGAGGATCTCTTGAGCCTGGGAGGTGGAGGCTGCAGTGAGCCACGTGATGGCACCACTGTACTCCATCCAGCCTGAGCAACAGAAGGAGACCATCTCAAAAAATAAATAAATAATAAATAAACAAAAAATAATAAAAAATTTTTAAAAGGCTGGGCGCAGTGGCTTATGCCTGGAATCCTAGCACTTTGGGAGGCCAAGGCAGGCAGATCACCTGAGGGCAGCAGTTGGAGACCAGCCTGGCCAACATGGCAAAATCTGTCTTTACTAAAAAAAAAAAAAAAATAGATGTAAGAATGGCTCAACTTTTGTTTCTTCCTGTCAATAGCTTAAAGAAGAGAAAATAGATAGATTAGGAAAACCAATTTTATTTTAAAAGAGAAAATTAGGAACAGATGAAAACTGTCTTAAGAGTATTTGAAAACCAAAACAGCAAATTTAACATCAGACGGACAGAATATTTAAATTCAGAAATAAAGTTAAAAGGTGGGTGGCATGCCCTTTTAATGTCATACTGGAGCATTGTTTCATAGATACTTGTTTTACAAATAAAGATTGACTATTTAGGCTGGGTGCAGTGGCTCACGCCTGTAATCCCAGCCCTTTGGGAGGCCAAGGTGGGTGGATCATGAGGTCAGGAGATTGAGACTATCCTGGCTAACATGGTGAAACTCCATCTCTACTAAAAATAAAAATAAAAAATTAGCTGGGGTGGTGATGGGCGCCTGTAGTCCCAGCTACACGGGAGGCTGAGGTAGGAGAATGGCATGAACCTGGGAGGCGGAGCTTGCAGTGAGCTGAGATCACACCACTGCACTCCAACCTGGGTGACAGAATGAGACTTTGTCTCAAAAAAAAAAAAAAAAAAAAAAACAAAAAAAAAAAAATTAAGAAA
>NW_016817007.1:14513-41139 GCF_001698545.2 Rhinopithecus bieti
TTATACTTTGATACAGTATGCTAATATAAAGGATATAATATGGCTTGGCTTTGCGTCCCCATCCAAATCTCACCTTGAATTGCAATAATCCCCACGTGTCAAGAGTGGGACCAGGTGGAGATAATTGAATCATGGGGCAGTTTCTCCCATGCTGTTCTCAGGATAGTGAGTGAGTTCTCACAAGATCTGATGGTTTTATTACGGGCTTTCCCCTTTGCTCAGCTCTACTTCTCTCTCCTGCTGCCCTGTGAAGAGGTGTCTTCTGCCATAATTGTAAGTTTCCTGAGGCTTCCCCAGTCATGCAGAACTGTGAGTCAATTTAAACCTCTTTTCTTTATAAATTACCCAGTTTTGGGTATTTCTTCATAGCAGCATGAGAATGGACTAATACAGTATACTAATAACAGCCCAGACAATAGTATACAGGTGCTACTATACTTTGATGCCAGAGGTATTCCCATTAAGGTCAGGAGCAGTATGTGCTATCATTACCATGATCTAACATTGTTCCAGAGGTTTTTAGGTCAGCAGTTCTCAACTGGAGGCGATTTTGCCTCTCTGGGGACATTTGACAATATCTGAAATCATTTTGGCTGTCACACTGAGGAGTGCTACTGGCATGTGGCAGGTGGAGGCTGGGGATGCTGCTAAACATCCTGCGAGGCACAAACAGCTCCACAACAAAGAATTATCCAGCCCAAAACGTCACTAGTGCTGCTCTTGAGAAACCCTAGTCTAGAGAAATAAAACATGGGAACTCCACTAACATAAATGTGGGAAAATAATAAACTAGCATTTGCCAATGACAGTCTAGCTAGGAGGCCCAAAAGAAGCACCTGAAGAACAGTTAGATTTTGCAGGGGCTGCATGGTGGTGGCTCATGCCTGTAACCCCAGTGCATTGTGAGGTCACACTGGGAGAATCTCTTGAGGCCAGGAGTTCAAGACCAGCCTGGTCAACATAGTGAGACTGCATCTCTACCAAAAATTAAAAAATTAACCAGATGTGGTTGTGTGCTCTGAGAGTCCCAGCTGCTGAGGTGGGAATATCGCTTGAGCCCAGGAGCTGGAGGCTATGGTGAGCTATGATCATGCCACTGTACTCAAAAACATTTTTTTGGAGACAGGTATTTTCTCTGTTGCATGTGGGATTTTGCTATGTTGCCCAGGCTGGTCTCAAACTCCTGGCCTCAAGCAGTCTTCCTGCCTCAGCCTCTGAAAGTGTTGAGATTACAGGTGTGAGCCACTCCCCCGGCCTTAAAAAATAACAATAAAAAAATAAATTACAAGGTGTTATGTGGCCCGCTGAAAGATGTTAGAAAACAGTTGTGCATGTGACCCCACTGTAACCAGTTATAAAAGTATCAGGATCATTAAGAAATGTACTGCGTCTGGCTTTCCCAAGTGTAGTTTCCTGCTGAAAGAATGAGATGGATCTTTTCTTCCTCTGCTCCTCACCTCCCTGCAAGAACCAGGACGGTGCATTTTGATGGGCAGGCTCTTACCTCTGGCAGGCCACGGGGGCATGCAGAGCCTTTCTGCATGTGTGTCTTGGGCACTCGGATAAAGACCCCCTCCCTATCCAGGACTTTGTTTAGGATATTTGGCCCATGGAGGAATGAGACTGGAATCACCTGGGAGGGATAGAGGTTGACTGGAAGGAGGAGTGACCTGAACTCCAGGTTCTGTGCCTACACTTTGTTCCCATGCAGCACCCTGTTAGTGGTGACTGGAGCCCGGAAGTCAGGGACCTTGGTGACCAAGTGTTGGGTGGACAGAAAGAGCTAAGGGAGGTGAGGGGCATCTCTCCAGTACTTTCCCCGGCCCTGTCCCCAAATCAATGCCCTCTGTCAGCTCAGACACAGTCCCAGCCAGCACAAGTGTGGGTCAGGAAGGACGAATGCACTCAGCACGGATCTGCTCTGTAATCTCCACCTCACTTCATTTCAGGTTGTGGGGAGTGAGTCCCCACAGCACTGATGATATCCTGTCAGCTGAGAACATTCAGCTTTATTTAGAAAGATAAGGTGGGACATCTCTTGGGCATGGCGTGTGGAGAAATGCCATCCCTCTGTGGCAATGAGCCAAGCAATAAACCAGAATATGCAAAACCTGCGTCCCAAAATCACCATTCCTGGAGGAAAAGCCTATATTGTCAAGATGCCCACAACTAAATTAACCCAAACATTCCACCCGGCCTCGAAAAACCAGTAGAACTAACCCTCAGGTCTGTACAGAAATGTGTAAGAATAGCCACATACTGTAACATGTGGTCATTGAGAGAGGAGCCCATCAGAACAAATGGAACCAAGTCCAGAAACATGTCTGTCTAGGTGCAAGATGCCAGCATGTGTGTCAGCCAGGGAAGCAGACCAGGAGCAGATATTTAGTAAGATTTAAAACTGGGCTCTGTAACTCAGGCCTATAATTTCAGCACTTTGGGAGGCTGAGGTGGGAGAATCACTTGAGCCCAGGAGTTTGAGGCAGCAGTAAGCTATGATCATGCCACTGCATTCCAGCCTAGATAACAGAACAAGACTCCGTCTCAAAAAAAAAAAAAAAGTGCTCAGATGTGCCCTTACATGGAGCCACCTTTGGCACAGCTTCCAAGACTGGCAAGGCCTCACTCAGGACCAGGAGAACCAGTCATAGCTCAGTTTCCACCGCCTGAGTGGCACAGTGTCCTCAGTCCAGGCTCTGTCGGGTCTCAGATCCCCCCATCATGCCCCTTCTGCCCAAGCTCTGCCTCATTATGGCCTCCACTGACCACAGCCTCTTCCACCTTCCCAAAGGGACCCCTGCTCATGCTCCCCAGCCCACAGGAGCGTCTGCGTCTCCAGGAAGCCCACCCTGCTGGCTCTGGGCTCTACGTAGGAGAGCTGGGCAGGCTGGATCCTGCCACTGAGTTCAGTCTTGGGGGTCTTGCTCTGTCACCCAGGCTGGAGTGTAGTGGCATGATCTCGGCTCACTGCAGCCTCCACCTCCCAGGTTCAAGTGATTCTCCTACCTCAGCCTCCCAAGTAGCTGGGACTACAGGCACCCACCACTGTACCTGGCTAATTTTTGTATTTTTGGTAGAGACAGGGTTTCACCATGTTGGTCAGGCTGGTCTTGAACTCCTGACCTCAGGTGATCTGCCCACCTCGGCCTCCCAAAGTACTGGGATTACAGGCGTGAGCCACCATGTCCAGCCTCCCTATAGGATATTAACAAGTTTTGTCTCTATCTTAGAATGCATTTCAGAATGCCCTTCCTGGAGCACTACAGACACTGTCTCTCAAAAAACTCCTTGAACTAGCTTCACCGTGTTGCTGACTCCCTTGTAAATTAAAGAAAATATACCTATTCCTTCATTATTTGTATGAAAGTCAAGCTTTCACACTGTGAAAATTATACTTCAGGTTGGGTGCAGTGGCTCATGCCTGTAATCCCAATACTTCGGGAGGCCGAAGTGGTGGGATCACTTGAAGCCAAGAGTTTGACACCTGTCCGACACAGGTTGCACCCCGTGTGTACTAAAAAAATAATCAAAATTAGCTGGGTGTGGTGGCACACACCTGTAGTTCCAGCTACTTGGGAGGCTGAGGCACAAGAATTGCTTGAACCCGGGAGGTGGAGGTTGCCATGAGCTGAGATCATGCCACTGCACTCCAGCCAGAGCCAGACTGAGACTCTGTCTCAAAGAAAAAAAAAAAGAAAATTATACTTTGATATAGTATGCTAATATAAAGGATATGATATAGCTTGGCTCTGTGTCCCCATCCAGATCACATCTTGAATTGCAATAATCCCCACATGTCAAGGGTGGGACCAGGTGGAGATAATTGAATCATAGGGGTGGTTTCTCCCATGCTGTTCTCATGATAGTGAGTGAGTTCTCACGAGATCTGATGGTTTTATTACGGGCTTTCCCCTTTGCTCGGCTCTACTTCTCTCTCCTGCTGCCCTGTGAAGAGGTGTCTTCTGCCATAATTGTAAGTTTCCTGAGGCCTCCCCAGCCATGCAGAACTGTGAGTCAACTTAAACCTCTTTTCTTTATAAATTACCCAGTTTTGGGTATTTCTTCATAGCAATATGAGAATGGACTAATACAGCGTACTAATAACAGCCCAGACAGTAGTATACAGGTACTACTATACTTTGATGCTAGAGGTATTCCCATGAAGGTCAGGAGCAGTATGTGCTATCATTACCATGATCTAACATTGTTCCAGAGGTTTTTAGGTCAGCAATTCTCAACTGATGGTGATTTTGCCTCCCTGGGGATATTTGACAATATCTGAAATCATTTTGGCTGTCACACTGAGGAGTGCTACTGGCATGTGGCAGGTGGAGGCTGGGGATGCTGCTAAACATCCTGCGAGGCACAAACAGCTCATAACAAAGAATTATCCAGCCCAAAACATCGATAGTGCCACCATTGAGAAACCCTAGACTAGACAAATAAAACATGGGAAATTCATTAACAAATGTGGGAAAATAATAAACTAGTATTTGCCAATGACAGTCTAGCTAGGAGGTCCAAAAGAAGAACCTGAAGAACAGTTAGATTTTGCAGGGGCTGCATGGTGGCTCATGCCTGTAACCCCAGTGCATTGTGAGGTCACACTGGGAGAATCTCTTGAGGCCAGGAGTTCAAGACTAGTCTGGGCAACATAGTGAGACTTCATCTCTACCAAAAATTAAAACATCAGCCAGATGTGGTGGTGCGCTCTGAGAGTCCCAGCTGCTGAGGTGGGAGTATCGCTTGAGCCCAGGAGCTGGAGGCTATGGTGAGCTGTGATCACGCCACTATACTAAAAAAAAATTTTTTTTGAGACAGGGTTTTTCTCTGTTGCATACAGGGTCTTGCTGTGTTGCCCAGGTTGGTCTCAAACTCCTGGCCTCAAGCAATCTTCCTGCCTCAGCCTCCAAAAGTGTTGAGATTACAGGCATGAGCCACTGCCCCTGGCTTTACAAAATAAAAATAAGAAAACGAAGGTACAGGATGTTATGTGGACCGTTGAAAGATGTTGGAAAACAGTTGTGCATGTGACCCCACTGTAACCAGTTATAAAAGTATCAGGATTAAGAAATGTACTGGGTCTGGCTTCCCCAAGTTTAGGTTCCTGCTGGAAGAATGAGAGGGACCTTTTCTTCCTCTCCTCCTCACCTCCCTGCAAGAACCTGGACTGTGCATTTTGACGGGGAGGCTCTTACCTCTGGCAGGCCACGGGGGCATGCAGAGCCTTTTCGTGTGTGTTTTCTGGGCACTTGGGTAAAGACCCCCTGTCCAGGCCTTTGTTTAGGATATTTGGCCCATGGAGGAATGAGGCTGGAATCACCTGGGAGGGGCAGAGGCTTCGACTGGAAGGAGGAATGACCTGAACTCCAGGTTCTGTGCCTACACTTTGTTCCCATGCAGCACCCTGTTAGTGGTGACTGGGGCCTGGAAGTCAGGGGCCTTGGTGGCTAGTTGTTAGGTGGACAAGAGGAGCTGAGGAAGGTTAGGGGCATCTCTCCAGTACTGCCCCCCACCCCATCCCCAAATCAGTGTCCTCTGACAGCTCAGACACAGCCCCAGCCAGCAGCAGTGCGGGTCAGGAAGGGTGAATGCACTCAGCTGGGATCTGCTCCACAGTCTCCGCCTCACTTCATCTTGGGTTGTGGGGAGTGAGTCCCCGCAGCACTGATGATATGCTGTCAGCTGGAAACATTCAGCTTGATTTAGAAAGATAAGGTGGGACATCTCTTGGGCATGGCGTGTGGAGCAGTGCCATCCCTCCGTGGCAATGAGCCAAGCAATAAACCAGAATATGCAAAACCTGCATCCCAGAATCACCATTCCTAGAGGGAAAGCCTATATTGTCAAGATGCCCACAACTAAATTAACCCAAACATTCCACCCAGCCTTGAAAAACCAGTAGAACTTCGACATTAATACACTAACCCTCAGTTCTATATGGAAATGTGTAAGAATAGCCACATACTATAACATGTGGTCATTGAGAGAGGAGCCCGTCAGAACAAATGGAACCAAGTCCAGAGTCTAGGCGCAAGATGTCAGCATGCGTGTCAGCCAGGGAAGCAGACCAGGAGCAGGTATTTATTAAGATTTAAAACCGGGCTCCATAGCTCAGGCCTATAATTACAATACTTTGTGAGGCTGCGATGAGAGGATTGCTGGAGCCCCGGAGTTTGAGGCTGCAGTGAGCTATGATAGTGCCACTGAATTGCAGCCTGGATGACAGAACAAGACGCTGTCCCAAAAAAAAAAAAGTGCTCAGATGCTCCCTTACATGAAGTCACCTTGGATACAGCTTCCAAGACTGCTGAGGCCTTACTCAGGGCAAGGGGGCCCAGCCCTAGCTCAGCTTCCACAGCCTGAGTGGCACCTGGAGGAAGTGGCCACAGTGTCCTCAGTCCAGGCTCTGTCGGGTCTCAGATCCCCCGATCATCATGTCTTTTCTGCCCAAGCTCTGCCTCATGATGGCCTCCACTGATGGCAGCCTCTTCTACCTCCCCAAAGGGACCCCTGCTCATGCTTCCCAGCCCGCAGGAGTGCCTGCATCTCCAGGAAACCCACCCTGCTGGCTCTGGGCTCTATGTAGGAGAGATGGGTAGGCAGGATCTCGCCACTGAGTTCAGTCTCAGGGGTCTCCACCCATGCTAGGCTTCCACTGATGGGACATAAGTGGCCTGGGGTCCTTTATATCCACACAAGAGCCCTATGGTGACCAGGAGTGGGGTTCTGAGAGATTAAATGACTTGCCCAGGGCCCCAGAGCTGGCTAGAATTCCTGCACTGCCACATCCAAGGCCACGTTTGGGCCTCCCACTCACTGTCCCGGACACCCCTCTGCATCTACCAGGCTGGGAAACACATGTCTGCTGCAGCTTCCTCCCAGTGACTTACAGCAGCTGCAGATTTCTCGGGGGCCTTCTATGGGGCCCACCGCAGCAGGGAGCCGAGAACTCTTACAGAGCCCTGTGTTCTCTCTCTACCCGCTTCAGCTCTGACCTCATACTAGCTGGTCTGATGTAAGAACAGGCCATGGTGAGGGAGTTGGGGTTCTGGTCAGTAAGCCAGGCCTTCAGGAATCAGGTGATGTCGATCTGGAGAGGGGGTGCCTGCTGGAGGGACTTGGGGAAGCAAGCCTGGCCCAGAGCCCTGGCCTCTTGCTGGAGCATCCCCCTCTTCCTTTCCAGAGCCCCCTGAGAATCCGAAGGCATCCAGGGTAGAGTGCAGTGTTCAGCTGTGTCCTGGGGTCCAGGAAAGCCAAGGAGAAGTTGCTCCACCTGCTGTCCACCAGGCACCCCAGCAGAGAACAGCCTCAGCTCACCCCAGCCCAACACCAGATCCCAGGGACTGACCCACCTGTAAGAGGGCAGCATGACGACTGCCCCCATTTGTCCCAGAGAGTCCCCTCAATCATGGGTCTGACCAGGGTGAGGTGGGCCCAGCAAGGCTGGAGCCAGCATGGGTGTGGCTGCCCACTGGTCCTCTGAAGAGCCTCAGGGGCTTGTGGCAGCTGGTGTGCGTTTGGGCTTGGATGTAGAGGATGTCCCCCAGCCAGAGGGCAGGGGACACTTGTTTTGCATTCCAGTCCTCTGCAAGAACAGGGACCCCAGGCTCCAGGCACCCCAGCTCTGCCTGCCCTACTCACAGCCTACCACTATTTGGTGCAGGCAAGTTGCCCCAGCTCCCACAGAGGGAGCCACGCTTCCCAACTCCTGATGTTTGCCCGCACCATTCTGGAAAAACCCTCCACATCCTTGGGACGACACCTCTTCCTTGACTCCTTTCCAGAGCTATCATCCCCACTTCCATTTTCTACCTATCATTCTATGCAGAGACCAGCTTCTTCCCTGGGCCAGGGCTGCTCTGGAGGCAGGGAGGTTGTGACCAGGCCATGGGGTGTAGCAGAGCACCAGGTATAGACCAGGCTCTCCAGGCACACCTGGGCAGAGAAATCAGAGACCCACAGGTGAGTGCCCCTCCTTCTGGCCCCACCCACCTCACAGGCAGAAAGAGGGAAGCTCCACAAGGAGGCTGAGGCAAACAGGGGAGCCTGGATCACCTCTCTGATCTCCTGCCCTCCTGGGAGAAAGCCAGAGGTTGGAGCTGGGAGTTGTCGAGAGCCCTGACCCAGCCCTGGTTTCACCGATGAGGCTCAGGGAGGGGCTGGGTCAGCCCAAGTCACTGAGTCCATGAGGGATGGTTCTGACCATAACCCAGGACCCTAGAGCTAGCCGAGGCCCCATCGCTTTCCTATGTATATTATCCTTTTCCCACATAGGGGCATGAACTGGCTTCTGACTTCTAAGGCCGGGGCCCAGCACACCTCTCCCTCCCCTTGCCTGCAGCTGTTGTCACACATCAGAAGTGAGTTTTTCCCTGAGGGGCTGGAGGCACAGCTCCTTGGGCTGGACCTGGTGGCCAATCCAAACAAGTCCCTGTGTGTCCCCGCCAGCCAGGAATTCTCATGCCACGCAGCAGCTGGGGGCACCAGGATACCTGGGGGGATTCCAGGGATGAGCCCACCTAGAGGCTCCCACAGTAGCACTGCCACCCCCACATCCCACCACAAGCCCCGTGTCCATCCAGCCTTTGAGAACCTGGCCCCTCACACATACCTGCCCCACTCCTCACACCTGGCTTTCCTGTGAAAAGTGGAACTGGTTCCACCTAGGCCAGCTGGAGAAGGGCCTCAGGAAATTACCATTTGGGGGATTCATTCCAATCATTCATTCATTTATTCACCAAATACTCACTGTCCACCTTTCTGTACCAGGCCAGGGGTGATGGTCAAGCGGAACACATGTCCCAAGGAGCTTTCCTCTCTTTAGAGACAGGCAGGCAGACTCTCACACCATGAGGTGCCCTCTGGGCTAGGGGGTGCTCAGGGCTGGATGCAGGGGAGGGTCTCGCCCACAGGAGGTGCTGGTGAGTATGGATGTGGAGGCCACCACGGGGTGAGGATGTCCAGTCGTAGGGCCTAGCATGTGCCCAGGCCCAGGGTGTGACCTGGGGCAGGTGCAGGGCTGCTCTATCTGGAAGGTTTCCTGACTCTGCCAATGATAGGCCGTGGCTGGATCAGGCTTCATGTCGATTTTTAACACTATATTTAATACATTTTGATTATGTAACTAAACATGATTATTGTGATAAAAATTATGAAATATAGAAAAGTTAACACAAAAAAACCAGCAAACCCCTTCTCTCCCAAATAGCTGCTTCAACAGTATTTTCTGACTTTTTTTCTCATGTATCTGCAGCTATAAACAAGCTGCACAAGATAGTATCCTTCCCCATATTCTGTTTTGGAGCTGGAGTTTTCACTCAGCAGTGAATAGAGGCAGGCTTTAAACAGGCCAGGCATTGTGAGGGCCCTGGGAAAGGAGACTGACCATGTTGCTGGGTGACCTTGGGCAAGTCTCGCCCTCCTCAGGGCCTGGATTTTCTCAGTCCAGTGAAGGGCAGGAAGGGCTGTAGTTGGACTCCATCAGCACTTCCCACACTCAGAACCACCATGTGGAGCTGTGTGAGCTGTCACTGCACAGCCCCAGGGGCAGGAGCATTCTTGTCATAGCCTCTGTGAGTGGGGCTCCTGCCCGGAAGTGTGGTGTGTGAACCTGGTGCCCACAAGAGGATTTCAGGTGATACGCAGATGCATTTATTTTTACCATTACCTTCTATTTGTAGTAAATGAGACCAATTCTCACCGGGAGGGCTTGTTAAACTGCAGATCACTGAACCCCCTCCTCAGAGGTTCTGATTCAGGAGGTCTGGGGTGGCACCTGAGAATCTGCATTTCTAACAAGTTCTCAGGTGATGGTGATGCTGATGCTACTGCCTCAGGGACCACACTTTGAGAACCACTAATCACAAATTTTCTTTTATTCATTTATTTAAGGCAGGGCTTTTCTCTGTCACCCGGGCTGGAGTATAATGGTGCAATCACGGCTCACGGTGCCTCGACCTCCCAGGCTCAAGCAATCCTCCTGTCTCACTTCTCAAGTAGCTGAAACCATAGGTGCACGCCACAATGTCCAGATATTTTTGTATTTTTTGTAGAGATGGAGTTTCACCATGTTGCTCAGGCTGGTCGTGAACTCCTGGGCTTGAGCAATTTGCCTGCCTTGGCCTCCTAAAACAAAAGTTTCCTTTTAAAATACGTGTATTTAGGTTTTAAAAATGAGTTGACTTAAAGCACATGAATAGATCTTCAACACTAACCACTGAGGAAATGCAAATTAAAACCACAGTAAGATATCACTACATGTCTATTAGAACAGCTCAAATCAAACATAGTGATAATATCAAATTATTGAGGTGAGGATGCAGACAAAACTAACTCATACATCACTGGTGGAAATATAAAATGGTGGCCGAACATGGTGGCTCACGCCTGTAATCCCAGCACTTTGGGAGGCCGAGGTGGGTGGATCAGAGGTCAAGATATCAAGACCATCCTGGCCAACATGGTGAAACCCCGTCTTTACTAAAAATACAAAAAAAATTAGCTGGGCATGGTGGTGGACACCTGTAATCCCAGCTACTCGGGAGGCTGAGGCAGGAGAATCACTTGAACCCAGGAGGCTGAGGTTGCAGTAAGCTGAGATCATGCCATTGCACTCCATCCTGGGCAACAAGAGCAAAAAAAAAAAAAAAAGTCAGACATGTTGGTGGGGGCCTATAATCCCAGCTACTTGGGAGGCTGAGGCAGGAGAATTACTTGAACCCAGGAGGTGGAGGTTGCAGTGAGCTGAGATCACGCCACTGCACTCTAGCCTGGGCGACAGAGAAAGACTTCATCTCAAAAAAAATAAATAGATAAATAAAAAGGAATATGTACAACTTGGATGGATCTCAAAGGGCATTTGCTGAGTAGGAAGAAAAAGCCAATCTCAAAAGGCCACATACTTTGTGATTCCATTTGTATAATGTTCCTTTTTTGTTTGATTTTTGTTTTGTTTTTGAGACAAAGTCTCACTCTGGCCCTTCTGGAGTATAGTGACATGATCTTGGTCATTTTTAGTAAAGTATTTACACCGTGATGTCAGTGTATCTTTAGTAGAGACAGGGTTTTGCCATGTTGGCCATGCTGGTCTTGAACTCCTGGCCTCAACTGATCCACCTGCCTCAGCCTCCCAAAGTGCTGGGATTATAGGTGTTAGCCACTGTGCCAGGCATTCATTCATTCATTCATTCATTCATTCATTCATTCATTGAGACAGAGTCTCGCCCTGTCTCTCAGGCTGGACTGCAGTGGCAGGATCACTGTAGCCTCCACCTCCTAGGTTCAAGTGATTCTCCTGCCTCAGCCTCCACATAGCTGGAACTACAAGCTCGTGCCACCATGCCTGGCTAATTTTAAAATTTTATAGTATTCTTGAAGTTGAAAGATTATGAAGACAGAAAGCAGATTAGTGGTTCCCAGGAGTAGGAATAGTAGAGGGGAAGAGCCTGGAATGAGTGCAGAGGAATAGCAGGAGAGGGATTTTCATGGTGGTGGAACAGTTCTGTTTCTTGACTGTAGTGGTGGTTAAGGGAGTCTACATATGTGATAAAATGGCATAGACCTAGACATGTGACATTGTTAGATATTGTCCTACATTTATACAAAATAGAACCTTTGGAGGAAACTGAGTGAAGAGTCCATGAAACCTCTCTGTACCATCTTTGAAATTTCCTCTGAATCTCTATTTCCAAATAAAAGGTTAAAATTTTAAAGTTGCTCTAGACAAAAATATTAAATAAAAATAATATTGATTGTATGCAGGTCTGGCAAAACCTTAGACACATTGAATGACTAACATCTCTAACCCATCCAATGCACAATTGCCCCTGGTCAGGCCCTGTCCTAGGCTAGGTCATCTGCTGGAAGATAGGACTCTGGACTCTCTCCTGCTTGGCTTTGGGGTAGAGATGCCAGATAAAATATAGGACACCCACTTAAATTTAGTTTTCTGATAACAAATAATTACTTAGTATGCATGTACCATGCATATTTAGGACATATTTATACTAAAAATTATTTCTCTAAATTATCTTTTAACCATCTTCAGCAAGTATTGATATTTCTTTAATGTATGTATATAGTTACTTTAAAGCTCTTCCCTGCTAATTCCAATGTGTGAGCCATTTATGGGTCTGGTTTGTTTGTTTGTTTGTTTGTTTGAAATGGAATTTTGTTCTTGTAGTCCAGGCTGAGCGCAATGGTGTCTTCTCAGCTCACTCTAACCTCTGCCTCCCAGGTTCAAGCAATTCTCCTACCTTAGCCTCTGGAGCAGATGGAACTATTGGTGCACATTACCATGCCCAGTTAATTTTTGTATTTTTAGTAGAGATGGGGTTTCACCATGTTGACCAGGCTGGTCTTGAACCCCTGACCTCAAGTGATCCACCCACTTCAGGCTCCTAAAGTCTTGGGATTACAGATGTGGGCCACCATGCCCAGCCCTTTTTTTTTTTTTTTTTTTTTTTTTTTTTTTGAGACAAGATCTCACTCTGTTATCCAGGTTGGAGGGCTGGAGGGCAGTGGCATGATCTCAGCTCACTGCAACCTCCACCTCCCAGGCTCAAGCCATACTTCCATGCAGCCTTCCAAGTAGCTGGGACCATAGGCACATGCCACCAGTAGTCCTGACTGGTTTTTTATTAGGGGAAAGACAGAGATGTGGGGAATAGCACCTGGGAGGCTCCAGCTATATGCTTCACAATCCTACCAATGAAAAATCTGAATTAGGCTTCAGTTTCCCATCTACAAAATGAGACAGGACAGGAGTGGGTAGGAAGAGGAGCAGCTAGGCTTTGTTGGTTTAAGCTGGGCCCACCTGATTCTGTAACGTGGACTTCACTGTCGGGTCCAGCCCACTCCCCAGCCAGGGATTCCCGTGCTCTGAATGTCTTTCGGCCAAGTCCAAGGCTGTCCAGGGTCAGGATGGGGAGGCGGGGTGGAGGGTAGTGGTATGCAGAGAAGCAGTCCCGCATAAAACCTGCAGATGGCACGAGAACAGCGCGGGAGCCGAGGGTTCCGCTCCAGCCTTCCTGGAGACCCGGGCAGGGCGGGGTAGGGTGAGGCAGAGGTGGTGCACACCGCTCAGCTGGGCAGTGGCACTCGGCTGTGGGCCAGTCCATACCTTTTAAAATAGACACATGGGTCTTCTGGCTAATTTCCTCTCTTTAGTAGGGTGATCATATGCTTTTTCATCCAAATCCAGACACTTCGGAGAGTGAAAGGGGCACTATAATAATTGCACCGGGACAGCAGACATAACCTTAGCTGTACCCGGCAAACCAGAACATATGGTCACCCTACCGTCTGGTCACTTTTTCTTCCTTGTTTCTATTCATTTAAGTTTGTTCGTTTGTTTGTTTTTGTTTGTTTGTTTTTTAATTTATTTTTAAACACGCAGCATTCTCTTTCCCGAGCACCACTGTTTTTGAAAATGCCCTTGCAATCGGGATATTTTCGACCAGGCAACATCTGCTTTCGCATCTTGAGTCTGAACAGTCTCTCTGAACCCACCCCAAAGGCTGGTTTTAGCTTCCAGTCAGAAGATTCTGTTCCTGGCTTGGCATCCCCATGACTCAAGAATTAAAGATGTCAGACGTGGAACAGTGGCCCTTATCTCAACTTTGGTGCCTCTTTGCCAAATTTATTCCTGTAAATTTTTGTTTGTTTGTTTGTTTTTTGAGACGGAGTCTCGCTCTGTCGCCCAGGCTGGAGTGCAGTGGGGCAATCCGGTCACTGCAACCTCTGCTTTCCGGTTTGAGTGATTCTCATGCCTCAGCCTCCCAAGTAACTAGCACTGTAGGCACCCACCACCATGCCTGGCTAATTTTTGTATTTTTGGTAGAGATGGGGTTTCACCCCGTTGACCGGGCTGGTCAGAAACTCCTGACCTCAGGTGATTTGCCCGCCTCAGCCTCCCTAAGTGTTGGGATTACAGGCGTGAGCCACTGTGCCCGGCACTATTTCTGTAATTTTGTCCTGAGTGCTCATGTCCTTTGTCTCTTTGAATTTACTATACTGGTTTATTGAATTGCAAGTAGACAAGTCCCATTAAGCAGGATTCTTACATTTCCAAGATCATCTCATTACTCCATTCAAACCCAAATTAGCATGCCATTTATCCCCTTGTTTCTGAACCCTCTTCACTTAATAGTCTCATAAACATCCATCCATCACAAAAAGGACTCAAATTGTTCTCACTTCCATTTTGGTTGATTCATTGCTATCCAAGTAATGATTTGTCTGGGGGAGTCATTAGTAGAGAAATGTACTCTTAAATTTATTTTTATAGTTGGATTCTGCTAGTTAATATCTCTCTGTGTCATTCTCACATTGCAACAAATGACTGTGGGTTCCTGTCTTAACCTAAAATCTAGGTTAGAAATTTGGTTTTACCTGAATAAGATATTAATAGATAATGTAAGAAAAAATTAACTTACTGAAACTTTTCTCAGCTAAGAATGACACTCATGGTCAAAAATATGTAAGTAAGCAAGCGGAAAACTGGAGTGTAAATATATAAACTCTTAAAATATTATGTTTAGAGACAAGATTTTTCTTTTTTCTTCTTTTTTAGTAAAGTATATTTGTTATGGTTGGAATGATTATGTCTCCTCCAAAATTCATGTTGAACTTAAACCCCAATGTGATAGCATCAAGAGGTGGAGTCTTTGGGAGATGATTAAGTCATGAGGGAGGAGCTCCCTCATGAATGAGATTAAGGACCTTATGAAAGGGCTTGAGGGAGCTACCTAGCTCGGTTTTCTTCTTTTGTTTTTCTGTCCTTTCCACCATGTTAGAACACACTGTTCAAAGTGTCATCTTGGCAGCACCCAAAACATGGCGAAATTAGTTTCACCTGTTCTTGAACTTCATATAAATGGAACCATTCAGTATGTGAACGTTTGTGGCTGGCTTCTTTCATTCAACATAATCCTGTGAGATTTAGCCATGTTTTGGGTACTGGTAGTTGTTTATTTTCTGGTTGTGTAGTTTTACATATTTCATTTATTACCCTTCTATTTTATGTCTACTCAGTATCTTGTGGGATCTGTTGTCCTTTTTAGCTAGATTGCTATTGAACATCTTATCAATGGAACTTAGGAAATTTTTAGAAGACAAAGGCCTAATAAATTCAAACCCTCCAATCTTAAGCCAAGCTTCCTTCTCACACCTGCTTCAGTTGCTCTTCTTCATGTGGTATTTTTTGCCTCACAAAGCTGATGGAAATTAAGAAACCCGAAAGTGGTGGGGCACGGTGGCTCACACCTGTAATCCCAGCACTTTGGGAGGCCAAGGCGGGTGGATCACAAGGTCAGGAGATCGAGACCATCCTGGCTAACACGGTGAAACCCCGTCTATACTAAAAATACAAAAAAAATTAGCCAGTCGTGGTGGCGGGCGCCTGTAGTCCCAGCTACTCAGGAGGCTGAGGCAGTAGAATGGCATGAACCCAGGAGGTAGAGTTTGCAGTAAGCCGAGATCACGCCACTGCACTCCAGCTTGGTGACAGAGTGAGACTCTATCTCAAAAAAAAAAAAAAAAAATAAGAGAGAAAACCAAAAGCTCTTCATCATGCTATCAGCTTAGGGATGCTTGTCATCTGAATAACAGGGTAGATATTTATGATCTGAAATGTTAAAATGACAATAGCAAACACTTAAATAGCAATAACTGCTATTTAAAGTGCTTTATATATATATTATTTTCCTCAAAACAACTATGTGAAATAGACACTATTATTGTCATCCCTACATTTTAGATGGAGATATGGAGGCACAGCAAGACCATGTAACCTTGCCAAGGTGATAGAGCCAGGACTTGAACCTGTGTTTTCTGGTTTTAGAGCCTGCACCCTTCACCACCACATCATATTGTGTGGCATGATACTTCCTGTGGTTAAATTGTTTCCTTTTATTAGTTTGGGAGCATTTTCTGAATAATTTGAATCTTACAAATTTGCTTCAAAGAATACAAGTAAATTGAAATGGAAGATCTAATATAGAATGTGTGGCATTCATAAATAAATTATAGGACTCTCTGGTTTTAAATAATAATTATTTGCTTATCTTGTGACTTTTGTTGGCAGGGCTATAATGTGCTCACCTCATTTTCCTTCTCTTCAATAGGAGGAGATGGGCTCAGAGACAGGCACAATTTATCATAAAATCTCACTACACCTTCCCTCACCATCTGGAAGCTAGAGATAGGTTTGTGAAATCTTGGTTGAGAAAGAGTTGAATGCCACTTGTAGCATAATGAGTTTTAGAAAGATGGTTTTACCAGCCATTTCTATTGCACAGAGTCCTGCACATTTTGGCAATTAATATATGTGATTGACAGTTTTCTCACAAAGATTATCAGGGTTCTAAAATAAATTATCTTCCAGTTGCATTCTGCTGCTAAAGTGCTATATTTCTTTATAGATGAACTAATTAATTCTTGATCACTTGTTTTTCATTAGATATTTCTCTGTCTCTTTGTGCTGTGCTTTATGTCTTTTTATTTCCAGCCCCAGGTTTCTTTTCCTAACTGCAAGAAGATCATTGAAATTTTCTCTGTCTCAAGCTCCTGGGCTCAAGTGATCCTCCTTCATCTGCCTCCTGAGTAGCTGGCATTCCAGATATGCACCACTGGACAGATACACACATATATAACGATACTTATAGACACACAAACATCCACCTAGATACACAAACACACAGAGACATACACATATCCACACATACTCATTAGATATACATTTACACACACAAACACACATGTGCACACACACACATACGCACACCTTGTTTCCATCTTCCTCTCAGGACTCGGGGCTCTCAAAGAGTGAAAGAGTCTTGTACCATGAGTCCAGGATCTACTGTGCAACCTTGCCCAAGCGTCTTCCCTCTTGAGATCTTGTTTATGATAATAAACATCCTTACCCACCAATTAGGGTTATTTTGAAGATAAAACAGAAAGGATAACAGAGTGATGGCATGTTGTATAGTTTCAAATAAAATTAACCTTGACCAAAAACAGGTCTGGCCTTTGTCCTAGACTCCTGGGAGGTAATCTGTTGAAACATGTAATGCCTAACAGGGGTATCTTTGCCTGGGGGTCTTGAGTCATAACGGATAGTCTAATAATGAGATTTAGTGTGGGGTTTAGCCAGGCCAGGAAAACCGACTAAGAGATTTAGAGTCTGGACTTTAGGCCACCCCTGGAAGGACTGGAAACTCAAAACCGAGAGGATCCCCGTGGACAATCAAGCATGCCTCTGTGATGAAGCTCCAGTAAAAACCCTGAACACTGAGGCTTGAGGGAGCCTCTCTGCCTGGGAATACTCCATGTGTTTTGGCACATAGCAAAGCCAGGAGGGTAATGCACTGCCAGACTGAGAAGACTACAATAAATACCTAACTCTTCAGTGCTCAGGCATTGAATATCCATAAGCATCAAGACCATCCAGGAAAACATGTCCTCACCAAACAAACTAATTAAAGCACCAGGGACCAATCAGAGAAAACAGAGATATGTGACCTTCCAGACAGAGAATTCAAAATAGTGGTTTCGGAGAAACTCAAAGAAATTAAAGATAACACAGAGAAAGAATTTGGATTTCTGTCAGATAAATTTAACAATGAGATTGAAGTAACTAAAAAGAATCAAGCAGAAATTCTGGAGATGAAAAAAGCAATTAACATAATAAAGAATCCATCAGAGTCTCTTAATAGTGGAATCGATCAAGCAAAAGAAAAAAATTAGTAAGCTTGAAGATAAACTATTTGAAAATACACAATTAAAGGAGACAAAAAATTTAAAAGAATGAAGCACGCCCACAAGATCTAGAAAATAGCCTCAAAAGGGCAAAGCCAGGAGTTATTGGCCTTAAAGAGGAAGTAGAGAAATAGACAGAGGTAGAAAGTTTATTCAAAGGGATAATAACAGAGAACTTTCCAAACCTAGAGAAAGCTGTAAATATTCAAGTACAAGAAGGTTATAGGACACCAAGCAGATTTAACCCAAAGAAGACTACCTGAAGGCATTTAATATTCAAACTTCCAAAGGTCAAGGATAAAGAAAGGATCCTAAACAGCAAGAGAAAAGGAACAAATAACATACAATGGAGCTCCAATACATCTGGCAGCAGACTTTCAGTGGAAACCTTACAGGCCAGGGGAGAGTGCCATGATATATGTTATGGGCTGAAGGAAAAATCTTTTACCCTAGAATAATATCTCCAGTGAAAATATTCTTCAAACATGAAGGAGAAATAAAGACTTTCCCATACAACAAAACCTGAGGGATTTCACCAACACCAGACCAATCCTACAAGGAATGCTAAAGGAAGGTCTTCAATCAGAAACAAAAGGACATTAATGAGCAACAAGACATCATCTGAAGGTACAAAACTACGGTAATAGTAAGTACACAGAAAAACACAGAGTATTATAACACTGTAATTGTGGTGTGCAAACAACTCTTAAGTAGAAAGACTAAAAGATGAGGCTGGGCACGGTGGCTCACGCCGGTAATCCCAACACTTTGGGAGAATGAGGTGGGTGGATCACGAGGTCAGGTGATTGAGACCATCCTGGCTAATATAGTGAAACCCCATCTCTACTAAAAATACAAAAAAAAAAACCCCAAAAAACTAGCCAGGCGTGGCGGCACACACCTGTAGTCCCAGCTACCTGGGAGGCTGAGGCAGGAGAATCACTTGAACCCGGGAGGTGGAGGTTGCAGTGAGCCGAGATGGCACCACTGCACTCCAGCCTGGGTGACAGAGCAAGACTCTGTCTCAAAAAAAAAAAAAACCCTAAAAGATGAACCAAACAAAAATAACAACTACAACAACTTTTCAAGGCATAGACAGTACAATAAGATATAAGTAGAAACAACAAAACGTTAAAAAGCAGAGCGACAAATTTAAAGTGTAGAGTTTTGTTCATTTTCTTTTTGCTTGTTCGGTCCTTTATGCAAGCAGTGTAAAGTTATCAGCTTAAAACAATGGGTGATAAGATAGTATTGCAAGCCTTGTGGTAACCTCAAATTAAAAAAAAAAAAAATACACACAAAAAAACAGCAGCAAGAAGTTAAATCATACCACCAGAGAAAATCACCTTCACAAAAAGGAAGACAGGAAGGAAGGAAAGAAGAAAGAGAAGACCACAACCACCAGAAAACAAATAGCAAAATGGCAAGAGTAAGTCCTTACTGATCAATAATAACCTTGAATGTTAATGGACTAAACTTCCAATCAAAACTGTTATGGAAAGAACTGTTATGGAAAGCAGTTTTCCCTGTCCCCACCCACATCATTTTTCATCAACTCTAGATGAGGTAAGGGCCCCCAAATGCCTTAGGTTTAGCATTCCTTGGGGAGAAGTCCCTTCTTGCTCAGAGTGTAAAGACAAGTAGTGACACTGTTTCTGCCTAATAGGCCTTCAGTCTCCAGAGTGGAGAATCTGCCTTTGTGTGGGGTCTTAGTAACAAAAGCTAGGAGCCAGATCAGATCCTCTCTCGCCCTGCTTCAGCCAGGGAGTGTGCATGTGACTTAGACTCAGCCAACCAAATGCTCTTTCCTTGCACGTGGAAATTTGAGTGAGAAAGGCGGGGAAACAGAGATGGCTGTAATACCACCAGAGGTCGTGGGGTGGGCAGGCTGAACCATTTCTGTTAAGAGACTGTTGTTGTGGTTCTTGGGGCCTTCCTCTTTGTTTCTCGGTTCTTAACTGTTCTCAAGCCTGATCCATCAACTTCCTTCTATCCTGTCAGTTCCCTGACAGTCTTTCCATAAGTCCCTTTTACTTAAGTTAGCCACATTAGTTCTCAAGCTTTTAACCAAGAATGCTTCCTGGTGGAACAGAGCCTCTATCACCCCTGTGGTTTGGCCAATAGAGAAAGGAATGTCTTGGGGGAGCAACGTTGAACTTGGCTTTGTTTCCAGGCTTGGCTCACTGTGGCAGGCTGGTCTTAGGGTACTGCCTCGGCTACCAGGGCCCTTCTCAGTAGGATCATTATGCCATATATTGGTCTTAAGTGTGACTTTCTCTCTGTCTCATGTAGGATAGTTGACACTGGCAAAGACCAGCCTCCCAGAATCAGACACAGAGGAGACGGCTTCTCTAGGACTCTTCATGACAAGCTAGTGCCAGTTCTTGTGGTCAAGGGTTGACATGGGTTAGGAACAGAGAGGTAAATAAACTCTTGGGCTGCTGGAAAGTTCCAGCTGTGCATCCCCACCCTCCCCTGCATCTTTTCCCTTTTGTGTAAATTTCCATTCCTGGTAAGGATGGGCATGGGGGGAAACCCATCTTTGTTAATAAAATGTCACCCCCAGAAAATCACTGGAGGGGTTGTGACCTGTAGTTCTGCATCCAGGGGCTTAGTGCAGACTTCTTAGGCTGATCTGGAGGTGGTGCTGTTTGCATGTGGTCAGTCTGGACTGATAAAGATGCTACCAGGGTATTGGATAAGATTCACTAGCTAAACTTCACTTTGCATCTCTTTTTCGGATTAAAGAGGTTAATTAGTGAAAAACAGGTGAATTTCACTTCTTTGGAGTGGTGCAGAGGATTTTCTAACATAAAACTCAGACGCTATAAAAAGACAAGATTAACAAATTTAACTGCATAAAAACTTCAAATTTCTATAGCAGAAAACAAACAGCAAACTGAGAAATAGTAGCAACAGTTGTGACAAAGAGATAATTTTCTTAATATACAAAGAGCTCTTACAAATAAATCCAATTAAAAATGGGAAAGGACCGGGCACTGTGGCTCATGCCTCCCGGCAATTTGGGAGACCAAGATGGGCGGATCACTTGAGGTCAGGAGTTTGAAACCAGCCTTGCCAACATGGTGAAACCCTGTCTCTACTGAAATACAAAAAATTAGCTGGGCGTGGTGGTACATGCCTGTAATCGCATCTACTAGGGAGGTTGAGGCAAGAGAATCACTTGAACCCGGGAGGTGGAGGTTGCAGTGAGCCGAGATTGCACCACTGCAGTCTAGCCTGGGCAACAGAGCAAGACTCTGTCTCAAAAAAAAAAAAAAAAAAAAAAAGGCAGTCATTTCACTGCATGTGCCTCCAGCAATTGCTCTGTGCAAAATACACAACTATTCCATCACAGACCATGAAGGGTGCCTCTCTCCATTCTGAGATTTTCCACTTGAGTTTCTAGGCAGCTTCTCACCTGTTTTCAAGCAGGGTTGGGGCAACCATTTCTTCAACAGCGCCAGCCCTAGGAACACCAAGATACAGGCCAACCTCCCACTCTCCCACACCCCATGCTGAGACTGACAAGTAAGCAACATGGTGGTCGGTACTAAAATGGAGAGTCAGCTGGGTGCAGTGGCTCACACCTGTAATCCCAGCACTTTGGGAGGCTGAGGAAGGAGGATCCCTTGAGCCCAGGAGTTCGAGGAGACCCTGGGCTCAAGCGAGGAGTTCAAGGAGAGAGATAAATATAGATATCTATCTATCGATAGATAGATAAGATAGATATAAATATATATATATATATGTAGAGAGAGAGAGATCTTGTCTCTCTCACGCACTCTCTCCCTCTGTGTGTGTGTGTGTATTTCTTTTTTGTTTTTTTTTTTTTTTTAATAAAATGAAGACGTCCAACAGCTGTGCTGGAGCAGTGTCTCTGCCTAGGGACGTGATGACAGGGCAGGCTCCACCCAGGAGGAGCTGAAAGAATGGGAGTTCCGCGGCAGAGGAGGCGGGCAGAGCTTTTCTCCAAACACAGGTATACCACGTGCGAAAACAAAGGGGTGTGCGAAGGCCAGGTGCATGTGTACAGCTGCAAACCGGGAAAGAGGCGCCGGGCTTGGGCGATGAGAGATTTTTCCTGCATGGATTCCCTTCCTGCCCAGGGTCCTCTGTAGCTTCTCGGGGGCGCCAAACAATAATCCTTGCCACGGGTTCGCAGCTGAAAACGACCTTCCAGTCCGTCCTTCCACATTTCACTTTTTATAGACGAATATACAGAGGCCTTAGAGAATTGAAATGGCTTGTCTCAGGTCACAGCTCTGGCCAACACTGGGGTCCTGACGGCCAGTTTGCGGATTTTTCTGCCTCTGGCCTGCGGGCACTGCCCAGGCTATCAGCCCCAACCCTGCTCAGGGTACCGCGGTCCGGTTCGTCTCCAGACGGACTACGTCTCCCACAATGCCTTGGGCCCAGACTCCTTCCCGCCCTCCGACTGGGTGCTATCTCCGCCAATAGAAAGGCAGAATTCCCAGGGCCGTTCTCGGAAGCCAATGAGCGCGGCGGTGGGCGGACCTCTCCCGCCCAGGGTTCTCGGTGCCCCACAGGCTTGAGCGGCAATGCTTGGGGCTGGCGGAGGCCGGGGCTGCTTTTGCACGCAGAGCATCTGCTACTGCGGGAGGTGGTCTCCCTAGACGTGAGCCGAAGAGGCAGGCCTTGAGCAGCGCGGACCCCAGGCAGTAGCCCGAGGCGAGGGAATTGCGGCCCTGGAGGCAGCTGCCGGCAGCCCTGCTTGGGCATCTGGGTCGCGCTTCGTGTCCCGCGGGCCCGGGCAGCGTCGATTTACACGCCAGGCTACGCTCCGCGAACAGTCCCCGACGCTTCTCCCTGGTGGAGAGCTCCTTGCGTCTCCTACGTGGAAGCGCAGACTTTGGACGGGAAGGGACATTCGACGACATCCCGCGCAACCAACTCGTTTTACAGATGGAGAAACTGAGGTTCAGAAGGGACGTGTGATGCCCCAAGTCAGACGGCAAATTAGCTGACCGGGCAGTTTTCCTAGGCACCCAAGTAGGAAGGGTTGTCTTACACCATATGCCACTGTTTCTTCTAGTCATTTGAGTAAAATACATGTTGAGAGCTTCGGTTTTCCTCCTAGCTTTTTCTTCATCTTTTCTTTTTTTTTTTTTCCCCTTTTTCCCCCCCCTCCCCCCCCCCCCCTTTTATTGAGGGGTTGTTATCTGAGTCTTTATGATGTAGTAATTTTAAAATTTTTTCCTTTTGTAGAGACGGGATCTCAAGCTGTCGTCCAGGCCGGTCTTGCACTCCTGGTGTCAAAGGCTTGTGAACCAGAGCAACTCCATCTTGAATAGGAGCTGGGTAAAAAGAGGCTGAAACCTACTGGGTTGCATTCCCAGATGGTTAAGGCATTCTAAGTCACAGGATGAGATAAGAGGTCAGCACAAAATATGGCTCATAAAGACCTTGCTGATAAGGTCTTTATGGCCTTATCAGTCACAGTGGCTGATATGGCCTGATAGCAGTGAAGAAGCCGGCCAAAATCCACCAAAACCAAAATGGTGACAAGAGTGACCTCTGGTCCTCCTCACTGCTACATTCCTACCAGTGGCATGACAGTTTACAAATGCCATGGCAACATCAGGAAGTTACCCTATGTGGTCTTGAAAAGGGGAGGCATGAATAATCCACCCCTTGTTTAGCATATCAAAAAATAACCATAAAATTGGGCAACCAGCAGCCCTCAGGACTGCTCTGTCTATGGAGTAGCCATTATTTTATTCTTTTACTTTCTTAATAAACTTGCTTTCACTTTGCACTACGGACTCTTCCTGAATTCTTCTTTGTGTGATATTCAAGAACCCTCTCTTGGGGTCTGGATCCAGACCCCTTTCTTGTTTCACTGGCCTCAAGCCATCTTCCCTCTTCAGCCTCCCAACGTGCTGGGATTACAGGCATGAACCACAGTGCCTGGCCTAAAAAATAATTTTGTATTGCTTTTATAATATTTATTTTAAGTCGTTTGCAGTTCCACTGCTCTCAGTATTTTGTAGCTGCCATCTGGTTCTTTTTTCCTGTGAGTCCATTTTTAAAGGGAATTGGGGACTTACTGTGTCTGTGGTTTTTCCGCCCTGCTGGTTTTGTGTTTATACATTATTTTCATTTCATATCAGAAGGATTATCTTAAATCATTAGTGATTAATCTTTGTGAGTATAACTTTTAAAATATTTGAAAATACATGTAGTATAATGCGCAGATCTTAAATTTCATGTTTGTTCTTATGCAACCATTGCCAAATCAAGATACCAAAAATTTCCAGCATCCCAGTTGGCTCCTTTGAGCCCCTTCCCTGTCATTACCACCAAAGGTAGCTTTTATTATACCACGGTTTCTGATACATGCTACTATATGGATGTGCCGTAGTTTATTAGCCATTCCCCTGCTGGTGGATTCTTAAGGACTCAATTTTTTGGAATTAGAAATAATGTAGTTTTGTGTCCTTGCAAATAAATTTCTTTTGTAAAATGGGTTTTGTTGTTGTTGTTATATATAAAGTTTTCATGCCGCAAAAGAAATAGCACTCGAATATAAAATTTTCTTTTTGATTCTCAGCAAGGCAAGTTACTTCTATAGAAGGGTGCGCCCTTACAGATGGAGCAATGGTGAGCACACACTTGGACAAGGGAGGGGAAGGGGTTCTTATCCCTGACACACATGGCCCCTGGTGCTGTGTCGTTCCCCCATTGGCTAGGGTTAGACTGCGCAGGCTAAACTAATTCCGATTAGCTGATTTAAAGAGAGTGACGGGGGTGAGTGCTTTGGCGGGAAAAAAATGGTTATGCAAGGTGGAGAATGAGTCAGGGTGGAGCAGATAGCAGGTAATCTGAATGAGTCAGGGTGGAGCAGATGATCAGAATGAGTCAGGGTGGAGTAGGTAATCAAAAAAGGTTGCTTTACAAGGAAGTTAAGTTTAAAAGTAGAAGGCAAAGAATTGAACATACTGACATATTGATTCGTTGAAGATAAATTTAGAACTTAGAGCTAACATTTTTAAGATAAATTACTGAGGGGCCAAGACTGGATTGGAGATGTATGAGCATGTCTGAAACTTCATAAAATATGGTAATAATGCAGTCGAGATAATTGTCTTTCTTCCAACGAAGCTCAAAGTGCTTTGACATCTGATCCATTGCTAATCCTTAAGATGCCCCCATAAGAATATGAAGATGAGTGTTACTATCTCTGTTTATTCGGTGGTCACTGAGATTGAGTGACTAAGTTGTATGTTAGGTCAAGGTCACACAGTGCAAGTTGGAGCTGACTTAGGAGAGTCCTCAGTATTTCAGTCGGGTTTTTCTGGGGACTTTGCATTTCTGATACTTTCTTTGGTGCTTTGGAAGGAGCAATGCTATATGTTTTGTGCTTGTGATACTTTTTTTTTTTTTTTTTTTGAGATCGAGTCTCACTCTATTGCCCAAGTTGGAGTGCAGTGACATGGTCTTGGCTGACTGCAACGTCCACCTCCCAGGTTCAAGTGATTCTCCTGCCTTAGCCTCCTGAGTAGCTGGGACTACAGGAGCATACCCAGCTAATTGTTGTATTTTTAGTAGAGACAGGGTTTTGCCATGTTGGCCAGGCTGGTATCGAACTTCTGACCTCATGATCTACCCACCTCGGCCCCTCAAAGTGCTGGGATTACAGGTGTGAGCCACCACACCTGGCCACTTGTAATAATTCTTAACTTCTCTTACCACAGAGGGAGGTGTTTTCAGGAATAAGTCATTTTTCCTTTAAGAGGGACAGGAAGCATCTGTTGGTTTGCATATGTAAAGACCACCTGGTGGTCTGACCTGGGCTCTTGTGAGTTAGATTGCTTTAGGACAGTCTACTTAGTGATTATGGTTCTCTTTTTTGTTTTTCAGCAGGACTACTTGTTGAGATTTGAGGAAGGAGATGTCTTACCCCAGAACTGGGTGAGGCTGGATGAAAGAGCAACAGGTGAAAGCAATTCCAGCAAGATGCCATCTATTCCTTAGAAATCAATTACTGAGATATCAGAAAGGAAAAGCAGCAGAATGCTTTGCCTAATTAAGCAATTGAGTTCATAACTATTTGATAAAAATAACAAAAGTAAATGCAGCACATTTATCAGAGCTCTTGTTTGTAAACAGTGGGAACACACGTTGGCTTACTTTGAGCACCACAGAAGAACAAAGGTAGAGATACAAGAGGGGCTCCCAGAAAGTGGGAGGAGATAAGGACCAAGCCCCAGAAGACAGGGGGCACAGATTTGGCCAGTGGGATTCTCCAGCTCTAGAACTGAGGACTTGACACTTTGTATCATGTGTCTGAACAATTGGACTTCATTCTTTCATACCAACCTTCTCCATGTGGTGGAGGTGCATGGCTGCTTCAAAACATCATCACTAGAATAGAAAGTTCTTTCTCCCTGTGAAACTCCACTTCAGAATCCTGGGGACAGCCTCTGATTGGTTTAGCTTTCATAGCCTCTTTGAACAATCACTAAAGACAGTGCTTGATGCATGGTAATTAACAATGTTCCTGCCCTATGACTGGAACAGAGAGATCAGGGGTCCGTAATTAGAAGTTCGCACTAGAATCACATGATTGAAATGGAGAATGGTAGAGAGAAACAATTGATGTTCAATGAAGCCTGTATGTGGAGGCAAATATGCCATATTTCGGTATTCATAAGCCTATGGGAAGAAAGAATCTGGATATAATTTGGTTTCACAAACTAACATACCATCAAAAGTGAAAACAAAACAAGATGTATTCAACAAATACTTATATGGTTTTAAATGAGCAAAGCTTGTTTATTCCTGATTTTGGCCACTCACTGGCTTTTCAGTATGCCACTGACATTTTGTCTCTGAATGTGAA
>NW_016817007.1:42604-53837 GCF_001698545.2 Rhinopithecus bieti
TTTTTTTTTTTTTTTTTTTGAGACGGAATCTGGCTCTCTGTCACCCAGGCTGCAGTGCAGTGGCATGTTCTTGGCTCACTGCAACCTCTGCCACCTGGGTTCAAGAGATTCTCCTGTCTCAGCCTCCTGAATAACTGGGATTATAGGCGTGCGCCACTATGCCCGGCTAATTTTTGTATTTTTAGTAGAGATGGGGTTTCACCATGTGGGCCAGGCTGGTTTTGAACTCCCCATCTCAAGTGATCCACCTTCCTCAGCCCCTCAAAGTGCTGGTATTACAGGCGTGAGCCCCCACGCCTGGCTAAGGAAATGGAGATCACTTTAGATCCTTCCAAGGAGGCCTTCTGGCTTTCACTACTATGATCTGAATGGATAATTGGATGATATAAACCTGTCTTTCTTTTTCCCAATTCTTCTAAGGCAGTTAACAAGAACAAGACAATCCTTCAATTCCTGTGACTATCACAACCCCATATCCTTCAGGAGGATGAGCACTACTGCATAAGCTAAGCTTCTCTTTCACCTTTACCTCATCCAAGTACACCATGGGTCAAGTGTAGATATGGAATCTTCGAAGTGCCAGGCTTTGTCACCACCTTACTCACCACCACCAGTGGGGTTTTTGTTGCCACCATACCATTGAGAATATACTTTCTATAGTCACTTCCAGTACCCGTTACCTTAATTTGAGTTCCTCCAAAATCAAACCTTGTGACAAAGCTTTGGATACAAGAGGCTATCTTGGAGAGGATCCCAGGTAGAGCAAGTGAGTGAGTGTGGAAAGTGAGAGAGGTGAAACAGAAAACTGAATTGATGAATGGGTTATTACTGTGGGCAATTTGGGCTCATTCCCATTTGGGACCTCTGAGGAACCACACAGAATGCCTTATAATAGTCCCACCAAGGTATGGGATGGTTGGATATTAATCCACTGATCCTCATCCTTCATGAGTTGAGGGGTGTTCTGTCCCCAGCAATTCTAGGATGCCTTGTGAAGGTTGGGCAAGCTTTTGTTGTACTGGAGGAAATCCTCAGTCAGAGAAGCAGAATGAGGCAGGTGCTTGAGTGGGCAAGCCGTCAGCATGCTTAGGATTCCTAAGTTCACTGCAGCTGCAGGTCAGGTCAGCTCAGTCCAGGGGACATGGGGAAGGGCATCAAGATGGTCTGCTACCTGCTCTTCGGTAATTCATATGGAAAAATCAGGAGGCAGTCCCTGTTAAACATCGTGGACTGAACACATGTGTTTATCACAGCTCCATCCTGAAGCATCTCTGAAATGACTGAAAAGGAATAAAAAACAATCTTATAAAAACTGGAAGGATAAAGAGAACAGAAGAGGCAAAAATAGACAAGAACTAGCAACAAAATGCTGGAAGATGGAAGGCAGATGGGTGAGCGGTAACAAAGTTAGCAGAGCAACAAGGAAGTTTGCTTTGCTGTGAAAAATATCAGAAAGTAAAAGCAATATAGGGTGTTTATAGCAGAAGCTGTCCCTGCTCTACCTATGTCATCCGGGATCCCTCTGCCATCTCTTTGTAGACCAGCTGAATTCCAGTGTGCATTCTTTCACAAAAGCCAGCATTCTGCTGGAAGGTGCAAGAGCCAGAAGCGCCTGAAAATTTGTGTCCCTTCCCTCCCAGCACAGCCCTTAACCAATGACTGACGAGGGTGGGGACAGACATACTCTAGCTCTTTTGCCGTCTCACTGGGATGACTTTGAGGTGTGACCTATGATGTTCCCCAGGCCCTCTGTGGGAATGAATCAAAATTGCCTTCCATGGGACTTGGCTTGATGTTGTACCCTTACGTGGCCTCTTTCTAATCCTACTTTCTCACTTCTCTCTTTTCCCTGGGAATATTTCCTAAGAAATCACTTTCATGTGCATTTTCCTCTAGTGCAGCACTGCTTGAAGATACTTCTGTTTCAGTGATGTAGGAGTGTGTGTGTGTGTGTGTGAGTGTGTGTGCACGTGCATGCACTGGGTTATCATTTAACATGAGTTTCTTATCGTGAAGCCAGTTTGAAAGCCACTCTTCTATACCACATTAAACTGCCTGTTTGTTCACTGAGCTGGAAATTTTCCTTGATGCCCCAAAATAAGAACTGTAGATCACATTCCAAATCTTACTGCTTAGTTGAGCACGGTGACTTAAAATCTATTAAATAAAAATGTAGGCTGGGCACAGTGGCTCACACCTATAATCCCAGCACTTTGAAAGGCTGAGGCGGGTGGATCACTTGAGGTCAGGAGTTCGAGACCAGACTGGCCAATATGACAAAACCCTGCCTCTACTAAAAAAAATACAAAACATTTAGTCAGGTGTCATGGCATGTGCCTGTAGTCCCAGCTACTTAGGAGGCTGAGGCAGGAAAATTGC
Source organism: Rhinopithecus bieti (assembly GCF_001698545.2). NCBI lineage: Eukaryota > Metazoa > Chordata > Mammalia > Primates > Cercopithecidae > Rhinopithecus > Rhinopithecus bieti. The sequence continues at coordinate 44,984 of NW_016817007.1, forward strand.
TTAAACCTCGGAGGCGGGGGTAGCAGTGAGCTGAGATTGCACCACTGCACTCCAGCCTGTGTGACAGAGCGAGACTTTGTCTCAAAATAAACAAACAAACAAGTATTAGTTATGGCTCTAAAGAACGAGGTCAACTTTCACACAATTGGCTGGTCTGGTCTTTGACTTCTTGGGCAGCCAACCATGCTAAAAAGCTTTCAAAGTCCAGGCATCCCTTTAAGGTTGATAAATGTGGCATAAAGTTTGTAACAGTTTGTTGGGAACAGGCCCCCCAAAATCTGGCCATAAACTGGCCCCAAAACTGACCATAAACAAAATTTCTGCATCACTGTGACATGTTCATGATGGGCATGATGCCCACCCTGGAAGGCTGTGAATTTGCCAGAATGAGGGCAAGGAACACCTGGCCCACCCAGGGCGGAAAATGGAAAACCTCTTAAAGGCGGTCTTAAACCACAAACAATAGCATGAGTGTTCGGTGCCTGAAGGACATGCTCCTACTGCAGATAACTAGCCAGACCCATCCCTTTATTACGGCCCATCCCTTTGTTTCCTGTAAGGAATACTTTTAGTTAATCTATAATCTATAGAAACAATGCTTATCACTGGCTTGCTGTCAATAAATACGTGGGTAAATCTCTGTTTGAGGCTGTCAGCTCTGAAGGCTGTGAGACCTCTGATTTCCCACTCCACACCACTGTTATTTCTGTGTGTGTCTTTAATTCCTCTAGCATCACTGGGTTAGGGTCTCCCTGACCAAGCTGGTCTCGGCAATACTTGATTGTTAAATTTTGCAGGCTGGCAGAAACAAGAAGACCAAGTTTGCCTTGTAACAGAGCCAGAAGGTGTGCCTGACCACAGGGCAGGATAGTCACCCAGGGACTCTGGCCCTTGGCTTGGCTTGGATGGAGAGGGATGAGGTGTACAGAATTGCTTTGCATTTGCCCCCAAAGACAAGATAGTTAAGAGACGGGAAGATAACACACCACATATTCACTAATAACCAGTGAGACCTAGCAAAGAGGTCACATAAATTTCTGTCAGTCAGATTTGTGGGGATCCCAGGGCAGGCCTGACTGCCAGAATCGGTCGGAGGCCATGAGTGGAGGGCTGAGAACATCATTTCTATAAGTACAGTGGAGATGAAATCTGGAAGACATTGCAAAGGAAGGGGCAGGAGACTCATCTTCCCAGGAAAGCCATGGGATCCCTGGCATTACGTGTGTCTGTTGATAATCCTTATTTGTCAGTACATGACGTAACACAGTCTACATGTTTAGAAAAGAGGAAAAATATGTTGAAAAATTGATGGAATGATTAAGACACAAGGAAGAAGATCTAAACTCATCAAATTTAGGATGGAGATAGCTGTGAGTTAAGAATTTCCAGGGGGCTGGGTGTGGTGGCTCATGCTTGGAATCCCAGCACTTTGGGAGGCTGAGGTGGGAGGATCACTTGAGACTAGGAGTTTGAGACCAGCCTGGGCAACATAGTGAGGCCCTTTCTCTACAAAAAAAAAAAAAAAAATTAGCTGAGCTTGGTGGTGCACACTCGTAGTACTAGCTACTCAGTGGGCTGAGGAGGCAGGATGACTTGAGTCCCGGAGTTGGAGGCCGTAGGGAGCTATGATTGTGTCACTGCACTCCAGCCTGTGTGACAGAGTGAGACCCTGTGTCTAAAAATATAATAATAATTTTTAGAGTCTAATACTGTCCCAAAGAAGAGCCTGACTTTCTGATGGACATGGATATTCTGGACTCCCTGAAGGTGTGGTGGAGCGTGGGGAGTAGGTGCTCATCAGCACCACCAGGGTCTCTGTTAAACAGAATACTATGTATAGGTATCAATCCCTGCAGGGGAATGCTGTGTACTTATTAATCCCAGGGGAGAACTCTAAACACCTCACCAACTTCTACTACTACTAAGGTTCCTAGATCTAGCAGTTTTCTAGATCTAGCAGGAGGTTTTGCCCAAACCCAGCTGCCAGTGTTGGTGAGACACAGCACTTGGGCAACTTGTCAGGCAAAGCAACTTAGTACTCCCAGACAGGCAGCAAGAGCCGACAGAAGTCTAGGATCCATGATGTGCTGGCCCCCAAGGCTCAGGGAGGCTGCCCACAGTAGATGCAGACTTATCTGTATGTGCCCTACTTTGCACCTGATACAGTTTGGATATTTGTCCCCTCCAAATCTCATGTTGAAATGTGATCCCCAGTGTTGGAGGTGGAGCCTAGTGGGAGGTGTTAGGGTCACGGGGGCGGATCTCCCATGAATGGCTTCGTGTCCTCCCCATGGTAATGAGTGAGTTCTCACGCTATTAGTTCACATGAGATCTGGTTGTTTTAAAGAACCTGGTGCCTTCTCCTTTCTCTCTTGCTCCTCTTATGTCATGTGACATGCTGGCTCCCCTTTTGCCTTCTACTATGAGTGGAAGCTTCCTGAGGACCTCACCAGAAGCTGAGAAGATGCAGGTGCCGTGCTTCTTGCACAGCCTGCAAAACCATAAAACAAATGAACCTCTTTTCTGTATAAATTACCCAGATATTCCTTTATAGCAACACAAACTGGACTAATATAGCACCACAGCTGAGGCACCCTGAAAGCATTCTGCTCTGGTTTTATACCTCAGAGGCCACTTGGGTTGCTGAGCCAAGCAGTACAGGCTCTTCTAGGAATGACAGAGACGAAGCCTGGAGTATTCTGGGCATTTCCTCCTCATCTCAGCATGTTGCATTCTCCGTATATTCTGCCCAAGAATTGCAAGCAAGAGAGGGTCAGCCAAGGCTATTTGGGGACTTGTCCTCCTGTCTGGTTGAAGGATCCTTCAGCACCAGCCACCTCTCTCTCCTGGCTCCATGTTCAGTCTGCTACTTTCTGATTATTACTCCAGGTTGGAGGGATGGCTCGTAGACAACCCTTTTCTCATCACCAGGAGGGCATGTTCCCCATTGAAACTGAATCCACTGAGTTGAGACTCAGTCGATATCATGTGCATTTAGGTTGTGGGAGCCAGTTTTCAGCATCAAACTCTCTCCAAGGTGTTGATATCCAAGCTCCTGGCTGAAATAACACACATAATGGCTTAGCACTGTGCCCAACAGATTCTAGGTGCTTAGTGAGCAACGGTTGTTATTAACTCTAGATGCCAAAGCCTGTTGAAATATGTGTAATTGAGAAATCAGTAAGAATGAAATCCAATTTTAAAACTTTCAGGCCGGTCGCGGTGACTCACACCTGTAATCCCAGCACTTTGAGAGGCCAAGGCAGGTGGATCACATGAGGTCAGGAGTTCAAGACCAGCCTGACCAACATGGTGAAACCTCCTTCTCTACTAAAAATACAAAAATTAGCCAGGCATGGTGGCACATGAATGTAATTCCAGCTACTCAGGAGGCTGAGACAGGAGAATTGTTTGAACCTGGGAGGCGGAGGTTGCAGTGTCCTGAGATCGCGCCACTGCACTCCAGTCTGGGCGACAGAGCAAGACTCTATCTCAAAAAAACAAAACAAAACAAAAAATTTCCAATAGTTTGTGCTTCTATAACATGTCATTAACAGCCCACATGGGAATTTGAGAAATATCGTTATTCGCATCCGAGAGGGATGTAACTGGAAGCTGTGAAGATTAACATCTGAGGGCACAGAGAACAGGCTCAAGTTTACTGTTATGTAGCCCTCCTCCTAGTTCCTGTGTCCCATTGGAGGTGCCCTGAAATCTTTTTTTTTCTCTAGTCTGTGATCCACACACCATTTAGGTCTGTATGTGTCCATTTTAAATAAAATTGCATTCCCACTATGTAATTTCCCCATTGAAAAACTGGGGCACACAAAGCCCTGTTGATCTCATCAAATCCTGATTAGTGGCCCTGCTTCTTGCAACTCATAGAAGAAGACATTTAAAATGAAGTCCTCATTTATACGTATATACATATGTATACATATATATATATATATTTTTTTTTTTTCATTGTTTCAGCTTTCCAATCAGTTTAGGTATAGGATTTTATTGATTTCAGTGTGCATTTATTTGGATGTTAGTAATTAGATGATTCCACAAAATGGGATCGAGAATACCCAGAAACATACTCATCCTAGACTCTTAACTGTCCTTACCCTCCCATCCAAGCTTCTCAGATTGACTCCTTCTAATGTGTCAAGATTAAACCAAAACCTTACCTATTGAGAACAAAAATAGACAGCTATCAAGGAGCAGAAGCATATCTTTAAACAAGTTCTGAAGATTACCTTCATTGGGCTTAGTTTAGACCCCAGGGTAAAACTAGGGTCTGATCTTTGTTCCTGCCTGAAATATTCATCCACGGCTACATGAACGAAGCAGGAGGCAAGACCAGTTCTGTTGTTTAGATAAGGGTTTCCAAAATAATTGTACCGTTTAAATAACACAGCTTTATGGTCACAGGAACTCGTTCTTAAATTTAAATTTATATATAAATTCCTTTTACAGAGAGGCTCATTTAAGACAATAAGAGAACTTTAGATAAAGTTAGGTAGAGCAAAGAGAAATAGAAATACAAGTCTAAGAAGAAAAATGAATAAAAGCAAGACCTTAATGATTTGTATAACTGGACGATGGTAGGGAACAGAGTGCTATGATATTTACATTCCATTGACTATTCTAAAACTGCTATTAGAGTTTTGTTTTAAAGTCAATATTTATTTTTTATTTATTTCATTTTTTTGAGTCAGAGTCTCACTCTGTCATCTAGGCTGGAGTGGTGCTAGGATTATAGGCATGAGCCACCATGCCCGGCCTAAAGTCAACATTGCAAATTATACCCTTAACAACTATTTAATCTTATAGAACTTGTCGTTATCAATCTAGCAATGTGTGTCTGTGAGGCAGAGGAGGGTGGGGAGGGGACACATAGGTTTCTAAAACTCTTTTGGAGGTACCTGAGCCAAAAAATGTTTGGCAACAGCCATTGTGGGATTTGGAGGCTTAAATGGCAGAATCTGTCCTCACTTCCCTAAACCTGCGTGCTGCAGTACAGTAGCCACCAGCCATGTGTGGCTGTTGAGTGCCTGGGACATGGTTAGTCTAAAGGAGATGTGCAATAAGTATAAAATGTATACCAGGTTTCAAAAACTTTGCATCGGCCGGGTGTGGTGGTTCATGCCTGTAATCCCAGCACTTTGGGAGGCCAAGGAGGGCGGATCATGAGGCCAGGAGTTCAAGACCAGCCTGGGCAACACGGCAAAACACCGTCTCTACTAAAAATACAAAAATTAGCTGGGCGTGGTGGCAGGCGCCTGTAACCCCAGCTGCTCGGGAGGGTGAGGCAGGAGAATCGCTTGAACCTGGGAGGCGGAGGTTGCAGTGAGCCGAGATCACACCACTGTACTCCAGCCTGGGTGACAAGAGCAAAAATCTGTCTCAAAAAACAAAAACTTTGCATTAAAGGAAAAAGAATGTAAAATATCTCAAATAATTTTTATATTGGTTATATATTAAATTATAATCTTTTGGGTATGTGGAGTTAAATAAAACACATTATCAAAATTAATGTCACCTGTTTCTTTTGTATGTGGCTCCTAGAAAATTTTTAAGTACATATACATAGGTGGTTGCATTTTTGATTTCATGTGATATTTCTATTGAATAGCACTGTGTCTAGACAAATGTTTCCCAGACCTCAGAAATCCCTGTAGCTCTTCAAGATTTTTGCAATATCTGCTATTACTGATGGTAATATTATGAAATTATTATTTTTCACTTTATATTGACTGACATTTTAAAGTTATTTTAAAAGGAAGCTATAGATCATGGGTTTAATATATTAGCTCAAATTGTTAATACACATTAAATATATAACTCTTGAAATTTAAAAGAGCCTCTCCCTCAGCATACCTCTGAAACCATGTTATATTGCAGTAATAACAGGGCAACTATACACTGGGAAACGTTGCCCTGGACTGAGGAAAAGGGATTTAAAGGGAATTTCCTTGGGTGGTGGAAGCTCTTGGCCCACTCCTGAGCAGTGCTGTTCCTGGCCACCAGAGGACTGGCCACCAAGAGCCATGGCCTTGGGAGCAGCTGTGAGACAGCAGAATCTGAACTTCAGAGGAGGGATGAAATTGCCTGCCTTAGGGAGACTCTAAGACAACTCTAAGAAACATTGGTGTAGACAACAAGCATCTCAGTGGCAATCAGATGGACTGAATAATAAAGATCTTTCTCTGTTTTCCATACATCCCAAAAGCAGCCCCCTAACTCTCCAAAGGAAAGATTGCCCCACCCTGACATATAGGGTTTGAAGTCAGGTTAAATTTGATTTAGAAAAATAATGTGAGTCTTAACCCCAGGATTATGCAATAAAATTCAGACCCCTTAAACATGTCTGCAACATGGGTGCCATGATCCCCATATATGTATCAATGAAGCTCAGATGGCCTAAGTGACTTCCCCAAGGTCATTATAGTTAACAAGTGACAGCCTGCTGGCTCCAAACCTGGAAGCCTTGTTATACCCATTTTACAATAGGGCACCATGGACACAACAGAGATACGGCCCTGCCCTCCACACGCTTGGGAGGTGTGGTCCCAATCTAATTGGGACGCCAAGTATTTTCCACTATTATATATTAGGAAAACACCAGAAAATACTTTCACTGTAAACATAAATCCAATTCCTGAAAAATGAAATCTAAGACCACGTTCAGCATCCTTCTGTTCCCCACAAATACATTTCTTGTTATTTGTTTAAATTTAATATTTATAGAGACAGGGTCTCACTATGTTGCCCAGGCTGTTATCAAACTTCTGGCCTCAAGGGATCCTCCCAACTCAGCCTCTCAAAGTGCTGGGACTACAGGTGTGAACCATCACTCTCAGCCATTTATTTTATTTTAATATTTTCCTCTTACCACAGGATGTGATCATTTGGCAGCTGTAGTAACAAGAGCCCAGGCTGAAATCTGACAGACTTGACTTCCAAATTCTAGCTCTGCCCTTTACTGTGTGACTTTGGGGAAATACTTAACCTCTCCCTATGCAAAAAGGGAAAAGTTGTTTTAAAATTTAGAAATAATGTCTGCAAAAGGGCTTGGTAAATATACCTAACTAATAATATGATGATCATAGAAAATAATCATTCCTTATTCTTCTCTTTCCTCAAGATCATCCATCGACTTTAATACAAAACAAGAGCAAGCCTTTCATCTAAGGAGCATAAAAAGGCTGAATGGAGTTTGTGTGGCTGCACCTGTCTGTTCGCTTACTTAGTGTCACCATTTTCCTAGAATCAATATGATTATTCGCCTGTGGACATAGTTTCCTAGCAACACACATCTTGAACCAATTCAGGCAAATTTCCTCTATCACTCATATTCACCTGGCTTCTGCATCAGTGGCTCTTCGCAGGCCTTCATGAATATTAGTATTATGCCTGCTTAAGGGAAATGAGCAAATGTTAAGCTTATACACCACCTTTCTCTTGGGATTTTACGATACGAAGCAAAGAGCCATCAGCTGAGGCTGCCACAGTCTCTTTGAAGGCTGTTGGGTGGTCACAAAGCCTTGAAAACAGAGCAGAACAGATTTATCTTCAGGGTTTCCTGATCATGAGGGAAAGGAGTAGTCCTTATTCAACAATCATTGTTAATGATCAGGAGAGAGACCCAGGAAATAATGTGATTTTCCTACACGAGAGTCTAACCTGGTCTTCCCTCTGAGAACAGGCTGGCAAGCACCTTTAAGGCAAACGACAGTCAAGTTATTGCCAAATAACTTTATTTATTATTTATTTATTTATTGCTTTTAGCAATAATGTATGATTTTTCCATGTTTTAAGTGCAAATATTATTTATTTTAAATTCCCTTTATCCTTCCAAGACTGATTAAAAGAAAAAATTGGCCAGGCGCCATGGCTCATGCCTGTAATCCCAACACTTTAGGAGGCCAAGGCGGGCAGATCACGAGGTCAGGGGATCGAGACCATTCTGGCTAACATGGTGAAACCCCATCTCTACTAAAAAAAAATACAAAAAATTTACCTGTAGTCCCAGCTACTTGGGAGGCTGAGGCAGGAGAATGGCGTGAACCCGGGAGGCGGAGCTTGCAGAGACCGTGCGCCACTGCACTCCAGCCTGGGCAACGGAGCGACACTCCGTCTCAAAAAAAAAAAGGAAAGATTATGTTGTTTGAATCCCTACAGGCAGGACATTCACTTTGATATTCATTCAGCGGGTTTTTGTGGTTGCTGATCATATGTTCAACAATGATGTGCCACTTTTAATTAGAAAAATAGTGACAATTGGCCGGGCATGGTGGCTCACGCCTGTAATCCCAGCACTTTGGGAGGCCAAGGCAGGTGGATCACCTGAGGTTAGGAGTTTGAGACCAGCCTGGCCAACATGGTGAAACCCTGTCTCAACTGAAAAAACAAAAATTAGCCAGCATGGTGGTGGGCGCCTGTAATCCCAGCTACTCAGGAGGCTGAGACAGAATTGCTTGAACTGGGAAGCAGAGGTTGCAGTGAGCCGACTTGGCACCATTGCACTCCAGCCTGGGCGACAACAGCAAAACTCCACCTGGAGAAAATAAAAGAAAAAAGGTTGGGTGCAGTGGCTCACGCCTGTAATCCTAGCATTTTGGGAGGCCGAGGTGGGTGGATCGTCTGAGCTCAGGAGTTCAAGACCAGCCTGGGCAACACGGTGAAACCTTGTCTCTACTAAAATACAAAAAATTAGTCGGGTGTGGTGGCGTGCACCTGTAATCTCAGCTACTCGGGAGGCTGAGGCAGAGGAATTGCTTGAACCCAGGAGGTGGAGGTTGTAGTGAGCCAAGATCGTGCCACTGCACTCCAGCCTGGGTGACAGAGCAAGACTCTGTCTCAA
>NW_016817007.1:54115-59578 GCF_001698545.2 Rhinopithecus bieti
AAACTGGACCATCATCATGGGTCTCCCTCTTGCCATTCTTTTATAGCCGCATCTCTTCCCTCTTTGTCTTTAACTTTTTTTAACCTGACATTTTTCTTTCTTTCTTTCTTTCTTTCTTTCTTTTTTATTTTATAAAGACAAGGTCTAGCTAGGCACGGTGACTCACACCTGTAATCCCAGCACTTTTGGAGGCCGAGGCCGGTGGATTGTTTGAGGTCAGGAGTTCAAGACCAGCCTGGCCAACATGGCGAAACTCTGTCTCTACTAAAAATACAAAAATTAGCCAGGCAGTAAGGCTAAGCGGGAAGCTGAGGCAGGAGAATTGCTTGAGACTGAGAGGCAGAGATTGCCTCGGTGAGCCGAGATTGTGCCACTGAACTCCAGCCTGGGTGACAGAGTAAGACCCTGTCAAAAAAAAAAGAAAGACAATCTCACTCCTGGCCATTTACCCAGGATAAATGAAACCATAGCTTCACACTAAGACCTGAATGTGAAAGTTTTTAGAAGTTTTATTCATAATTACCCAAAACTGGAACAACCCAAATGCCCATCTAATAGGAAATGGGTAAACAAATTGTGATGCATCCATACAATGGAATACTATTCACAACAAAAGGGAATGAAGTACTGATACGTGCAACAACGTGAATGAATCTCAAATGTGTTAAAATGAAGAAAGCAAGGTGCAAACGACCTCAGGAGTGATTCCATTTATATGATACTTCTAAAAAGTCACAGCTACAGAAATCAGATCAGTGGTTGCCAGGCGCCGGGGTTGGAAAGAAGATTAATTACAAAGGGGCATCATAAAGAAATTCTGTGGGGTGACGCTTATGTTCTCTATCTCAGTTGTGGTGGTTCTTACACAAATATATACATTTGTCAAAAACTGATCAAAGTATACATCTAAATTTTATGTAGATTTTACCTTCATCAACCTGAATTTAAAAAATAAGTATGATAGACAAAGGTCCTTTTTGGTAGCTTACAAAGCATTCTTGTGTTCAGCAGTGCAAAGTGGGCATAACTGCGGTATAAAGTCAACATTTCATAGAGTTGCAGAACTACAAAGTCAATGAGTGGTCAGGCAAGGCAGGTCTGCTATGCTAAGGTCAAGGCCCTAGTTGAGAAAAGCTGGGACCTGAAACATGGGATAAGGACATCTGGGTGAAGGACCCCTGAAGACTGTGGCTCTGCAAACTCCCAAGCCCTTAGAGGCTGCAGAAGTGCCCCACCCCCCACAAGTTGAGATCTTTGCCCAGGAAGGAGGACACTGCAGAGGCCTCTTTTCTTTAATGCAAGTGTCCCCTCAGAATACTACCTCTTCTCCTGGTGCCAGATGGATAAACAGGGCTAAACCCCAGCATACCACTTCCAAGGACATGCTGTGCCTGATGATGGAAGAAAAAGATCACATCCCAAAACAGCTAGAAGAATTAGCCACCATGGACTGGCAGAAGCCAAGGGAAGAACTCCTGGGATTTCATGTTGAGGGTGTTACATCAAAGAGACCAGAATATAAGACTGGATGAGCAAGACTTCATAGTCTTAGGACGCTATCTTAGGACATTGGATTTAAGACCATGTCTCTTAGGAGATAGGCAGATTCATGTCTGTGTGATTCTTGGAAGCACGAAGAAAGTGATGACCCTACCAGAAAGCATTCTCCAAGGAAGAGGCACTGAATAAGCAAGTAGGCAAAAATGACCTGGGCAGCCAGTGTTATCTAGCCTTTGTCATTAGTTGCCCCAGAATTAGCACGACCTGCCCATGAATGAAGCTGCCACAGAAGCAGAGCTGGGCCCAACGGCATGAACTCCCATGATCTAGCTATGGCTGCCTCTGAATGTCCAATCTTCCAGCAATAGATCCCAACGCTGACCCTCCAATATGGCGCTATCTCTTGAGGAGACCAAATTGCCACTTGGTGACAAGTTGACTACATTGGTTCCTTTTCCTCATTGGAGGGCCAGTGATTAATTCTCACTGGAATAGATAGCTATACTGGTAAAAGTCTGCATTTCTTGCCCATGGAGCCTCAGCCTGCTAAGCTCCCTATTTGGAAGCTTATGGAATATCTGATCCACAGGCATGGAATCCCACACAACATAACATCCAACAGGAGACCCACTTCACACTAAAGGAAGCCCATGTCCACAGGGCCAACTTGTACCACAACCATCGAGAAGCAGCCAGCCTGAAAGAGCACTGCAATAACCTTCTAATTGCCCAACTTCAGTGCCAGCCCAGACACAATATTCTGTAAAAGCAGGTGTCATCCTCCAGGATGCAGCATATGCACTGAATCAAAGACCTGTGGAGGCCTGTCCTCACGCATGCAGCTGTATCTCCAGTGAGAAGAATGCATGGACCCAGGAGCCAAGGGGCAGGAGCGGGAGTGCCTTCCTTTCTACCCTCTTCTCATCCCTTCTAATGACTCAAAGGGGACATTTTACTTCTGGCTGCACAACTGTGGTCTCTGTAGGGTTAGAGCTCCTGGTCCTCAAAGTGGGTGCACTCTAGCTAGGGAGCAAATCCAGAGTTCCATTGAACACAAGGTTAAGGCAGCCTTCCAGGGCACCTTGGGCTCTTTGTCTCCAGAGACCAGCAAGTGAGAAGAGAAGTCAGCATCTTAGCAGGAGTAATTTATCTTGATCAGCAAGCAAAGGTAAGAATATTTTTATACAATGGACAGAGGCATGGTGTACATATGGAACTCAGGTGACCTACTTGGGTGCCTCTTAGTATTCACATGCCCACCTGTACTGTGAAGGGACCCCTTTGTATAGCAACTTCGGCCAGAGATTACTCATGACTCAGCCCCTGCAGTAATGTGGTCTGGAACACATCACCAAGTAAGCATCCAAAACTTGCAAGGGAAAAGGGCAGTTAGAATACATAGTGGAGAAGAGAGGAAATGAGTGCCAGTTGCAACTCCAAAACTAACCAAGGAGATGGGGGTTGAGGTTCATCTGACCTCCCTCTTCTGAGCTTCTCCCCAGGAAGCAAAGCTCACAGTAACTGTGAAGGAGCAGCTCCCTGATCATGCATGAAAAAGTAGTTCACATGGGGTGAACTGCAGTGGTCGTGGATTTGTGCCATTCAAATCTCCCTTCAAGAGAGTCTGTTGCATAGACGGTAGTTAGCTGACAGCCTCCAGCTGCAGAACCTTCTGGATCCTGTGCAACATGCACACACTCACACACTGAAACCATGCTGTCTTAAAAGATTGAGCATGGCAGGGATACTAGAGCCTGACCATTCCTGCCTAACGCAGGACTCGTCTCATGGCAAGTCTTTGCTTTGTGGTTTCTTCTTGAACAGGCTGACTTTCTGACAGCTGCACAGGAAAACAGGGTGAGAGTAGGCTCTTCTCACCCTTCTCCCCTTCCCTCTCTTGTTTCTTTCATAGGCGTCAGATCTGACTTCCAGTCCGAAGGGTTTCCCTGCCTGCTCTTGCTCCCTTGGTCCTTTATCTTTCACAGGCACTTCCCCCAAGAAATCTGCTGTGTTTCTAATTCTATCTTGACCTCTGCTTCCCAGAGGGAGAAGTATCCTGACAATCACTCTTTCTTACACCTGATCCCAGTGGGAACCCAGCTTCTATGCAAGCAGCCACATAATAAAGCTCACCTCTCTCCTGCAGAGTTGGTTCTGATTACGCTACTAAAATTAAAAGCAAAATTTAATATTCCTCCACATTTTCAGGCCAAGAACACTTAAACTATTAAAATTTGGGGAAAAAGTCCATTTACAGAAATATAATCATTTATATTTTAGCAAAACACTGTCCCATGAAGTGGGTGCATATGTAAAGCATCTGCTCTAGAACTTTCCAAAACATCTCCAAACAAACAGGTTTTAATCTATTTCTTCAGGTCTCATTAAGTTTTCCTATTTCCACAACTCCTGATTCTGAAACATACATGTCAATTTTTCAACCCTATAACATATTAAGAAAATTTTAAATTTTCACCTGTTGAAAAGGAAACTACCGTTATATAAAACATGAATAACCTGACAGTTTTGGAGGGGCTTGTGTCATTATATGTAAATGGTTTCAAGTGTTTTAATTTCATCCATGATCAGACTTTATGCCAATAGAGAGTAAGGTCTGTGCCTTATATTTCATGTATCCCTCTGGGCCCCAGGAACTCTGCCTGTGCTTGACTAGTTTCAGGCTGGGTGTAGTGGCTCATGCCTGTAATCCCAGCACGTTGGGAGGCCAAGGTGGGCAGATCACCTGAGGTCAGGAGTTCAAGACCAGCCTGGCCAACATGGTGAAACCCTGTCTATACTAAAAATACAAAAAAGTAGCTTGGCCTAGTGGCAGGCACCTGTAGTTCCAGCTAGTCAAGAGGCTGAGGCAGGAGCATGGCTTGAACCCGGGAGTTGGAGTTTGCAGTGAGCCGAGATCACACCGCTGCACTCCAACCTGGGTGACAGGGCGAGACTCCATCTCAAGAAAAAAAAAAAGTGTCAATAACCAACTAATTTATTTAATCTCTCTCCATCCTCTCCTTTCTTCTACCACCACTCTAGGATAATAGCCATTATACCTCTTGAGTCCAATTCATTTTTTCCTTTGTTTTTCTTTTTTTTGTTGTTGTTATGTAGTTTTTATTTCATAATCATAAACTCAACTCTGCAATCCAGCTAGACATGGAAGGGAACTGCAGCAAGAGCACAAAGATTCTAGGATACTGTGAGCAAATGGGGTGGGGGGGTGCTCTCCTGAGCTACAGAAGGAATGGTCTAGTGGTTAAGATAAAACCTAAGTCAAACTTATTAGAGTTGTCCACAGTCAGCAATGGTAATCTTCTTCCTGGTCTTGCCATTCCTGGACCCAAAGCGCTCCATGGCCTCCACAATATTCATACCTTCTTTCACCGTGCCAAAGACCACATGCTTGCCAACCAACCACTCAGTCTTGATGGTGCAGATGAAAAACTGGGAACCATTTGTGTTGGATCCAGCATTTGCCATGGATAAGATGCCAGGACCTGTACGCTTTAGGATGAAGTTCTCATCATCAAATTTCTCCCCACAGATGGACTTGCCACCAGTGCCATTATGGCATGTGAAGTCACTACCCGACACATAAACCCTGGAATAATTCTGTGAAAGCAGGAACCCTTATAACCAAATCCTTTCTCTCCAGTGCTCAGAGCATGAAAGTTTTCTGCTGTCTTTGGAAACTTGTCTGCAAACAGCTTGAAGGAGACATGGCCCAAGGGCTCACCGTCGACAGCGTTGTCAAAGAACACAGTGGGGTTAACCATGGCTGATAGTACCGGGCTCCCGACGGTGGGGGCGTCTGCAAAGCCTCCTTGGTTTTCTTTTCTCAATATGCCTAAATATTTAAAATTATTATTTTTAAGTTGTATCAGCAAGTCTGCTTATTTTAAAAAGTAAAATATATACATATATATATATATAAGAATAACATTAATAACCTTCTTG
>NW_016817007.1:62764-70233 GCF_001698545.2 Rhinopithecus bieti
AAGTGGGGGGAATAGGGAAAAGCCCCCGTCCCTGGGCCATTTTTATTTTTTTTTTTTTATTTTTTTTTTTGAGACAGAGTCTCGCTCTGTCTCTCAGGCTGGAGTGCAGTGGCCGGATCTCAGCTCACTGCAAGCTCCGCCTCCCGGGTTTACGCCATTCTCCTGCCTCAGCCTCCCGAGTAGCTGGGACTACAGGCGCCCGCCACCTCACCCGGCTAGTTTTTTTTTTTTGTATTTTTAGTAGAGACAGGGTTTCACCGTGTTAGCCAGGATGGTCTCGATCTCCTGACCTCGTGATCCGCCCGTCTCGGCCTCCCAAAGTGCTGGGATTACAGGCTTGAGCCACCGCGCCCGGCCTAAACATTTTTTAAATGTATTTTTGCATTTCTAAATAATAGATAATGGTTTTATATGTATTCCTAAGCAATATATAATGCTTTTACATGTTATTTAAAAAATAAATTTACATCCATGACTAGTTATTCTTCATACTGAAAAGGCTAATTTTATGTGCTGTATATGTCTTGATTTGACATATTTTATTATTTATTGTGGTATTTATCTTATTAAAATCTTAGATTTTCTCTGTTCTCTATTATATACAAAAATATGCAATTTTACCTTTTTTGTACAATATACATACCAATTGTTTTCCAGTTTAATTAGCTAAACATTTTAAATAATGTTGATGAACACTGGGGAAAGCAGCAGATTTTCTTATTCTTTATTTCAATAGAAATTACTTCAGAAATTCTAATATAATGTTTCTATTGATTTTTATAAGCTTGTCATATTTAAGCAAGACTTTTAACTCGTTTTTTTAAGGATAATGTTTGGCTGAATCGTCACAGTGATCCGAAGAGATCCGGATGTATTAGACCATTTTCACACTGCTGATAAAAACATACCTGAGACTGGGAAGAAAAAGAGGTTTAATTGGACTTATAGCTCCACATGGCTGGGGAGGCCTCAGAATCATGGCAGGAGGCAAAAGGCACTTCTTACATGGTGGTGCCAGGAGAAAATGAGAGAGACGCAAAAGCAGAAACCCCAATAAACTCATCAGATCTCATGAGACATATTGACTATCATGATAATAGCACGGGAAAGACCAGCTTCCGTTATCACTTCCTGGGTCCCTCCCACAACACGTGGGAATTCTGGGAGATACAATTCAAGTTGAGATTTAGGTGGGGACACAGCCAAACCATATTATTCCACCCCTGGCCCCTCCAAATCTCATGTCCTCCCTCATATTTCAAAACCAATCATGCCTTCCCAAGAGTCCCCCAAAATCTTTTTTTTGTTTTTTGGTTTTTTTTTTGAGTCCCCCAAAATCTTAACTCATTTCAGCATTAACCCAAAAAGTCCACAATCCAAAGTCTCATCTGAGACAAGGGAAGTCTCTTTCACCTATAAGCTTGTAAAATCAAAAACAAAGTAGTTACTTCCTAGATACAATGAGGGTACAGGTATTGGGTAAATACAGCTGTTCCAAATGGGAGAAATTGACCAAAATAAAGGGGTTACAAGGCCCATGCAAGTCCGAAATCCAGTGGGACAGTCTAATTTTAAAGCTCCAAAATGATCTCCTTTGACCCCATGTTTCACGTCCAGGTCACATTGATGCAAGAGTAGCGTTCCCATGGTCTTGGGCAGCTCCACCCCTGTGGCTTTGCAGGGTACAACCTCCATCCCAGCTGCTTTCATGGGCTGGCCATTGAGTGCTGCAGCTTTTCCAGGCACATGGTGCAAGCTGTCAGTGGATCTACCATTCTGGGGTCTGGAGGACAGTGATCCTCTTCTCACAGCTCCAGTAAGCAGTGCCCCAGGAGGGACTCCGTGTGGGGCTCTGACCCCACATTTCCCTTCTGCACTGCCCTAGCAGAGGTTCTCCATGAGGGCCCTGGCAGCAAACTTCTGCCTGGGCATCCAGGCATTTCCATACATCTTCTGAAATCTAGGTGGAGGTTCCCAAACCTCAATTCTTGACTTCTGTGCACTCACAGGCTCAACACCATATGGAAGCTGCCAAGGCTTGGGGCTTCCACCCTCTGAAGCCAGAGCCTGAGCTGTATGTTTGCCCCTTTCAGCCACAGCTAAGTGGTTGGGACATAGGGCACCAAGACCCTAGGCTGCACACAGCACGGGGTCCCTGGCCCCGACCCACCAAACCACTTTTTCTTCCTGGGCCTGTGGGCCCAAGAGGGAGGGTCTGCCGTGAAGGTCCCTGACATGGCCTGGAGATATTTTCCCCATGGTCTTGGGGATTAGCATTAGGCTCTTTGCTACTCAGGCAAATTTCTGCAGCTGGCTTGAATTTCTCCCCAGAAAATGGGTTTTTCTTTTCTATCGCATAGTCAGTTTTCCAAACTTATGCTCTGCTTCCCTTATAAAACTGAATACCTTTAACAGTACCCAAGTCACCTCTTGAATGCTTTGCTACTTAGAAATTTCTTCGGCCAGATACCCTATATCTTCTCTCTCAAGTTCAAAGTTCCATAAATCTCTAGGGCAGGGGCAAAATGCCACCAGTCTCTTTGCTAAAACATAACAAGAGTCACCTTTGCTCCACTTCTGAACAAGTTCCCTGTCTCCATCTGAGACCACCTTAGCCTGGATTTTATTGTCCGTATCACTATCAGCATTTGCGGCAAAGCCATTCAACAAGTCTCTAGGAAGTTCCAAACTTTCCCACATTTTTCTGTCTTCCTCCGAGCCCTCCAAATTGTTTCAACCTTTGCCTGTTACCTAGGTCCAAAGCCACTTCCACATTTTCAGGTATCTTTTCACCAATGCCCTACTCTACCGGTACCAATTTAATGTGTTAGTCCATTTTCACACTTCTAATAAAAACATACCCGAGACTGGGAAGAAAAAGAGGTTTAATTGGACTTATAGTTCCACATGACTGGGGAGGCCTCAGAATCATGGCGAGAGGTGAAAGGAACTTCTTACATTGGCAGCAGCAGAGGAAAATGAGAGAAGCAAAAGGAGAAACCCCTGATAAACCCATCGTATCTCATGAGACTTATTCACTATCATTAGAAAAGCACAGGAAAGACCAGCCCCCATAATTCAATTACCTCTCCTTGGGTACCTCCCACAACGTGTGGGAATTCTGGAAGATACAATTCAAGTTGAGATTTGGATGGGGACACAGCCAAACCATAACAAGGCAGGAATTATTATTAACCCATCTTCCCAATAAGGGAACTGAGGCTGAAAGGAAGGGATTTGCCCAGAATCACACAGCTGCGAAATGAGCAAGCCAGGACTTGCCTCAGGTGTGATGATCTCCAAGTCCAGGCATGCCCCTAACCCCCAGTGAGAGTGGGGCTTTGCCCATCTGCCCTCACTGCCTGCCCTGTCTTGCTGGAATATCTACAAGGATTATCAGCAGCTGGAGCTGGCCCGTGAGACACAGGAGGAGGTGAACAGCTGGAAGTCCTCCTTTCTGAGGGCTGGCGTGTACCTTGAGTGTGTTGGGGTGAGCAGCAGGGCAAGGAGAGGAGGGTCAAGCTGCTGATACTAGGGGGCCCTGGGGCACCATCCACAGTGATGCCAAGTCATGCCATGTTTCTGAGCCCTTATTTGACTCAGAAATAACCAGGAATCCTCCCCACTATCTACTCTGGGGGTGAAATCAGAGTTAAGTTTTCTGGTCCTCCAATCCTTCTCCAGTGGCAGTTTTGTGTCTCCGTCTCTGCCACAGATGGCATTTCCTGCATGCCCTTCCTGTGATGCTGGTTTCCTGTGACTGCCTTCTCTTTTCTCCCCTGTTTCACTGTGGCACTGTCTAGCGGAGCCTTAGAGTTGGGGTGCAGTGTCCCAGCTTCACTCAACCTCTCCCCTTTTCCTCGCTGTGTGTGTCTACTTTGGCTGTGCTCCCTGGTGCCAGCAGTGGCGGCAATGTTGGTGTGTGTGCCTCCCAGGACGAGAAGAAAGTGAGTGTGACCTTCTCTTGCTTCCTGCCAGGCGTCTGCAGCCTGGCACCAGCTCTGGCCAGGTCTTTAAGCAAAGGACCTGCAGATGTTGTTTTCTCATTTCTGGTTTGGGAAATTGAGGCAAACTCTGGGTACTACAGTCAGAAACAAGATGAGGCTGAATCAGGGGAGTCTGGGGTCCTGAGAGATATAGGGATGGGCAGAGACCTGAAACCCTTTAGAGCATGTGGGGATCTGGGTGTCTGTTTAGGCCAGTTGCTTCTCTCTCTGCATCAGTGTTCCAGGTACCCTTGCAGGGGATGCCTGGAGCCTGGCTACATGGCCTGCCTACCCTGATGCCCTTGTGTTCTTCATGACAGGCCAGCAAGACCGAGGGGAATGGCTCTGACAGCTTCATGCACTCCATGGACCACAGCTGGAGCAGCAAGTGGAGACCATTCAGAACCTGGTGGACTCGTACGTGGCCATTGTCAACAAGAACGTGCAGGACCTCATGCCCAGACCATCATCCACCTCATGACGTGCATGTGCCGCTTCATGGGGGTAGGGGGTTCCTGTGGCACTGGGGACCCAGGTGGCCATGTTGGCCTGGGGGAGATGCCGACCAGCCTTATGGGACCAGCCTCAGAAAGGGAGGCATGGTCCAGACCAGAGTTGTCCCACAGAAATACAATGTGGGATTACAGTGGCTCATGCCTGTAATCCCAGCACTTTGGGAGGCTGATCTGAGGTGGGAGGATCGCTTCAGCACAGGAGTTCCAGACCAGCTTGGGCAACATAATGAAACTTCATCTCTACACAAAAATTTAAAAAAATAGCTGGGCTTGGTGATGGCACGTGCATGTAGTCCTAGCTACTCCATAGGCTGACGTTGGAGGATCACTTTGAGCCCAGGCGGTTGAGGCTGTAGTGAGCGGTGATCTCGCCCACTGTACTCCAGCCTGGCGACAAACGGAGATCCTATCTCCAAAAAAATTTTTTAAAACTGAGTAGACAGATGTCCTGGTGGCATGATAGATCCTGAGTCCCCCTCCCAGATCTGTGACCTTAGGTGACTTTTCCTCTGGACCTCAGTGTCCTCATTTGAGTGAGAAAAGGGCGGTGGGGAGGCAGATCTTCGAGTGTAAGCGGTGTAGAAGCCGTGTCTGAAAAGCCATAATCGGGGTTCCAAGTCCAGCAAACAGTCCCAGCAGAGCCCGGCGGGGCAGCCAGGGCGGCACAGGCATCAGGTTCTAACCTCCTTCCCTCTTTGCCCACTCTCAGACCAACCAGTTCATCTTCTGGGAGCTGCTGGCCAACCTGTACTCCCGTGGGAACCAGAACAGCTGATGGAGGAGTCCCCAGAGCAGGCACAGCGGTGCAAAGAGATGCTGCTCATGCACCACGTGCTGAGGGAGGCGCCCAGCATCATCGATGACATTAACACGACCACCGTCAGCACGCCCACGGGGTTCATAGATGACTCCTAGCTGCAAGTGCAGAGCGTCCCGGCCCGACGCAGGTACCAGAGCCGGCCCCCACGACCCCAAAGCTCCCGAGCCCGGGCTGCAAGAGAAGTGCCAGACCAGACAGTGGCGCGCCCCTTCCCCAGAGTGGTTCCCACTTGAAGCAAGAGGCGGAGCTTAGAGAGGGCGGTGCTTGCCGTGGAGCGCGGCCTGCGGAGCGGGGTGGAGCTGGGACCTTGGCACTGCTGGCGGCGGGGCTTAAGCTCTGGCGACCGCCTCAGGCAGGCATGGGCCTGGCTGGCACTGGGCTGGGGCGGGGCCTCAGGGTGGGCGGGGCCACTCATCATTCCTCTCTCTGTTCCTGGCTCCCTGTCGCCGCAGGTCCCCCAAGTCCAGCCCCACGACGCAGAGCGGAGCCCCCGCCGTNACTGAGTCCCGGAGGTGGTCGTTTTAGGGAGGGGCTGTGGGGCTCGTCCCACCTGCCCCCTTCTTTCCAGCACTTGCATGGCGCTTCCCTCCATATTCACTCTTGGCGGCCGCCCCACACGTTGCATTCCTCCTCCTTTCTTCTTCTGTCTATGCTCCATCCTCCATTCCCTCCAACTCCTCTCCCAGCCCCTGGGGAGCCTACCTCAGGTCAGAGAGTCTGAACCCCGATCTGCCCTGGGTGTGTGGATTTCCTTCAGCTACCCTGATGTCCCCACTTCCAAGTCCTGACTCCTTTGAGCCATTCCAAGGGGTGTCTGGCCACTGGCCCACAGGAGCAGAGACTAGACTGTGACTGTGTAACCATCAAGATGTGTGATGTGTGTGGGGGGCCTAGCACACGAGTGTGAGTGTGTAAGAATGGCACCCAGGCCTGGACCAGGACAGGAGCCTGGGGGCCATGGGCAATCTGATGTTTTCCTCCACCCCCACCACGCCCCTGCCCCAACCTATCGGATCTAAACCAATATAGTAGGGCTGGCTGCAGGGGCAGGGATGGGAGTGTCTGAAGCCTGCTTCACTCCCAAAGATTTCTAAGGAAAAGCATTCTGCATCTTTTGGCTTGGACTTGTTGACCCATGGCCCTCTTGCAAGGACATTCACTCTGATTCCCAGTGTGCCCTGTTTCCACTGGCCACGTTCTCTAAGGAAGAACAATAGCATCTGTTTTTGACTCCAAATGACCGTAGAGTGGGGCTGTGGGTCCAGCGCCCATAAACCAAAATGAGGCAGGGATTAGGGCTTGCCCTAGGATGTGCTGATGACCAACGGGGATGGGTAGAGGCAAGCAGCACGGTATTGGGCAACACTGGGAGTCCAGAGATGCTGCTTCACCATGGGACTTCAGGCGAGTCCCTTTCCCTTCCAGAGCCTCAGGGTCCTTTCTATCAAATGATGACTTTTTGCCTTTCTCCCAGGGTGGCTGTGGGGATCAAGGGAGACAGTGGCCATAGGGATGCTGTGTTAACTGCAGAGGTGGCCATAGGAGCACTTTGTTAACTGCCAACGTGAGTTCAGACTCTTCAGGGTGTTTGGCACCCAGGTCTGTGGTGAGGTGTGACGTATGGGATGTAAGGTTTGATGCCTGCTCCGACTCCAGTCTTGCTAAAACACACAAAACATTTGGCAAGTCATGACCCTGCCTTGGGGAAAAGAGCAGTGTGGGAGAGCTTCTTCAAGGCAGCCTGGCTTCAATGCAGTCCGGGCATGACTGAGAAAGAATTACGTGGCAAGGAATTGGAGGGTATTGGGTAAAGAGCTGCAGTGTGGGCAGTGTGGGCAGAGGTGTAGTGTGGGCCACATCCAGGACAGCCACTGGCCAAAGCAGGGAACAGAGACAGAATGAGGAAGAGCCCTGTGGGGAGGGTGGGGCATAGGGTGGAGAACCTTCGAAGTCCAAAGAGTATGAGTTTTGGGGCTCAATGCTGTAGGCCATAGGGAGCCATGGAAGGCCCTTAGGTGGGTCAGACTCCCTGACCTGAGGTGGAGAAATGACAGCTGGACATTAGCGAGCAAGCGCTGTCTCCACGAGCAGCACAGGTGGTCCTCTGAGCATACCAGGCACCAGTGTGCAGGGAGCTGGCGCAAATGC
>NW_016817008.1:0-1564 GCF_001698545.2 Rhinopithecus bieti
CAGAGGTAAACTATTCTTTTCATTGAGCAGTTTATTTACCCTGTCTTTATGGAATCTACAAAGTGATATTTGGAGCGCAGAGAAGCCTATGGTGAAAAATGAAATACCCTCAGATAAAAACTAGAGAGAAGCTTTCTGAGAGACTGTTTTGTGATAGGAGAACTCACCTCACAGAAGTAAACCTTTGAGCATTTTGGTAACACAATTTTTTTGGAGTACAGAAAGGAATATTTGAGAGCAGATAGATAGATGCCAATGTTGAAAAAAGAAATATCCTCAGTTTGAAACTGGAGAGAAAGTTTCTGATAACTGCTTTGCGATGCGTGCATTCATCTCAGAGGTAAAGTTTTCTGTTGGGAGAGTAGTTTGGCATCACTGTTTTTGTGGTGTCTGAGAAGGTATATTTAGGAGTGCATGGAAACTGATGGTGGAAAAGGAAATATCCTGAGACATAAACTAGTAAGAAGCTTTCTGAGAAATTACTTTGTGATGGGTGAATTCACCACACAGAGTTCCACCTTTGCCTTCTTTCAGCAGTTTGGCAGCACTGTTTTTATGGAATCTGCAAAGGGATATTCAGGAGCTCCTAGAGGTCTATGGCGAAAAAGGAAGTAACATCAGACAAAAACTGGTGAGAAGCTCTTCGAGAAACAGTTTTGTAATGTGTGTATTCATCTCATAGAGTTTAACCTTGTTGTTGATTGAGCAGTTCAGTATCACTGTTTTTGTGGTATCTCAGAAGAGTTATTTGGGAGCACATTGAAGCAAATGGTAAAAAAGGAAATATCCTCAGATTTAAACTAGAAAGAAGCTTTCTGATAAACTTATTCATGAGGGTGAATTCGTCTCAGAGAGTTACACCTTTCTATTCATTGCACACTTTGATAGCACTGTTTTTGTGGAAACTGCAAAGGGATATTTGGGAGCGCATAGAGGCCAAAGGCGAAAAAAGAAAATTCTTCAGGTAAAAACTGGAGAGAAGCTTTCGGAGAAACTCCTTTGTGATGGGTGCATTCATCTAACAGGGATAAATCCTTCTGTTATGGGAAGACTTTGGCATCAATGTTTCCGTGGTATCTGAGAAGGGATATTTCGGTGTGCATTGAAGCCTATGGTGGAAAAGGAAATATCCTCAGATAAAAACTAGAAAGAAGATTTCTGAGAAACTACTTTTGGATGGGTGAATTCAACTCAAAGAGATACACTGGTGTTTTCATTGAGCAATTTGATAACCCTGTTTTGTAAAATCTGAAAAGGATATTTGGGAGTGCATTGAAGTCTATGGTGACAAAGGAAATATCCTCAGACAAAACCAAAAGAATCTTTCTGAGAAACTTTTTGTGATGTGTGAATTGATCTCACATTTACGCCTTTCTTTTCATTGAGCAGTTTGCTAATGCTGTTTTCTTGGAATCTGCAAAGGGATATTCGCGAGTACATTGAGGCTTGTGGTGAAAAAGGAAATAACCTCAGGTAAAAACTAGAAAGAAGATTTCTGAGAAACTGCTTTGTGATTTATGAATTCATCTCACAGAGTTACATGATTCTTTTCATTGAGCAGTTT
>NW_016817009.1:0-4289 GCF_001698545.2 Rhinopithecus bieti
TCGAGACCATCCTAGCTAACACGGTGAAACCCCATCTCTACCAAAATACAAAAAATCATCCAGGCATGGTGGCAGGCGCCTATAGTCCCAGCTACTCGGGAAGCTGAGGCAGGAGAATCGTTTGAACTGGGTGGCAGAGGTGGCAGTGGGCCGAGATTGTGTCACTGCACTCCAGCCTGGGCAACTGATTGAGACTCCATCTCAAAAAAAAAAAAAAAAAAAAAAAGAATTTGCCTATTGCTAATAATTCCGTTCCCCCAAATAATAGATATTAAAACATTTAATTATAACTTAAATGCGATGATTTCCATGGCTTGATTACTTGACAATTCCCACTCTATTGGAAACTCTTTTGAAGCTGAACAAAGGTGCAGACTTTCTAACATGGTTGTGTGATTAGTAGGTTCAACTGGTACCCCATCAAAAAGGCTTTTTTTTTTTTTTTTTGAGACGGAGTTTTGCTCTTGTTGCCCAGGCTGGAGTGCAATGGCTCAATCTCGGCTCACTGCAACCTCTGCCTCCTAGGTTCAAGCAATTCTCCTGCCTCAGCCTCCCAAGTAGCTGGGATTATAGGCATGCACCATCACACCCAGCTAATTTTTTGTATTTAGTAGAGATGGGGTTTCACCATGTTGGTCAGGCCGGGCTGGAACTCCTGACCTCAGGTGATCCACCCACCTCGGCTTCCTAAAATGCTGGGATTACAGGCGTGAGCCGCCACGCCCAGCCAAAAAGACATGATTTTATAGAGTTTATAAATTGCAAGCTGGCTGAGGGAAGCAGTTGCTTCCCAGTGTGGCTGGTGCCTGGGCAGCAGTATAGGCAAGTAGTCAAGAGCGTTGACTTTCCTGCCAGGCAGTCCATCAGGGTCAGGTAGGTTTAGTTTCACGACCTTGGGTATTTATTTAGCCTTTCTTGCCATCAATTTAAATCTATTGCTCTATTTTTTTTCTTTTTCGTAAAGACAGGGATCTCACTATGTTCCCTGGGCTGGTCTCAAACTCTTGGCCTCAAGCAATCCTCCCACCTCAGTGTCCAGACTAGCAGGGACTCCAGGCGTGCCCTATCACACCTGACTAAATTAATTTTTTCATTTTTTGTAGAGACAGGGTCTTGCTATATTGCCTAGGCTGGTCTTGAACTCCTGGCCTCAAGCAGTCCTCCCACCTTGTCCTTCCAAAGCACTAGGATTACAGGCAGGAGCCACCACACCTGGCCTAATTATCTCTTAAAATGATAACAATAACCTCTGCCTCCCTGAGGTGTTGTTGGAATTAAATAAATTAATGTACGTAAACCATTTAGTATAGTTCCTGTCACATTGTAAACCCTCAGGAAATTTTAGGGTTTTTTTTTCTTTGTGACAGAGTCTCACTCTGTTGCCCAGGCTGGAGTGCAGCGGCATGATCTTGGCTCACTGCAACCTTCGCCTCCTGGGTTCAAGTGATTCTCCTGCCTCAGCCTCCCGAGTAGCTGGGATTACATGCATCCATCACCATGCCCAGCTAATTTTTGTATTTTTAGTAGACATGGGATTTCACCATGTTGGCCAGGCTAGTCTCGAACTCCTGTTCCAGATCACCTCAAGTGATCTTTCCACCTCGGCCTCCCAAAGTGCTGGGATTACAGGCATGAGTCATCGCGCCTGGCAATTTTAGGTATTTTTATCATTACCCTACTGTAAGTTCCTTGAAGGCAGAAACCACGATTTAGACATCTTTGCATATAATCATAACTCTGAACACAGTCTCTTGTCCACAACAGGTGCCCAATAACAAATGTTGGTTGCAGGAATTCAATGTCTGACAACATAACAGCACTCCTACTTTTTTTTTGTTTTTGTTTTTGATTTTGTTGTGAGACAGAATCTTGCTCTGCCACCCAGGCTGAAGTACAGTGGCATGATCCCGGCTCACTGCTACCTCTGCCTCCTGGGTTCAAGAGATTCTTGTGCCTCAGCCTCCTCAGTAGTTGGGACTATAGGAGCCCGCCACTATGCCCAGCTAATTTTTGTATTTCTAGTAGAGACAGGGATTCCCCCATGTTGGCCAGGCTGGTCTTGAACTCCTGACCCCAGGTGATCCACCTCCCTCGGCCTACCAAAGTGCTGGGATTATAGGCCTGAGCCACCACATCCGGCCACTCCTACTGTTTTGTCTTCTTCACAGACAACACCGATTTCTCAAGGAAAGCCAATCTCCTGAACATCGTGGTCAGTAAATGCACCTCATTAATTTTTATTTTTTATTTATTTATTTATTTTTTTTTTTGAGACGGAGTCTCGCTCTGTCGCCCAGGCTGGAGTGCAGTGGCCGGATCTCAGCTCACTGCAAGCTCCGCCTCCCGGGTTCCCGCCATTCTCCTGCCTCAGCCTCCCGAGTAGCTGGGACTACAGGCGCCGGCCACCTCGCCCGGCTAGTTTTTTGTATTTTTTAGTAGAGACGGGGTTTCACCGTGTTAGCCAGGATGGTCTCGATCTCCTGACCTCGTGATCCGCCCGTCTCGGCCTCCCAAAGTGCTGGGATTACAGGCTTGAGCCACCACGCCCGGCCCTCATTAATTTTTAAAACATTGTAGCACTAAATGGCAGCAGCAAGTGGAATTGCTCCCAGCTTCAAAGATGGGAAAAGCTTAAAGGGTATGCATGAGTTTCATCATCAGTCTGTCAACAGGGCTAGAAATAGAAGCCAGAATTCCTGCCATCACAACCCTTATGGGGCAGGCTAGTCTCCTTTTAGGAACCTCAGCAGAGTAGCGTTTAACAACCTATAATACATTTTTTGGAAAAATGAGATTTCTCAAAGAAAAGAAAGTCATTCCTTTCTTTTTTAGTTTATCATTCATAGAAAGACTATGCAACAATTTTAGGAATCATTTTGAGAAAACTTGCTACCCTAGACAACTATTTTTTATTTTTTGCAAAACACCCTTTTGTCGTTGGCCTGATGCACTCATGTTTTCCATAGTTGTTATTATAGTGTGCATGCCACTGTGCCTCCTGCTTCCTTTACTTTGTATAATATCATACTCTTCCATGTTCTTATAGTTCATCATCAATTTTTTTTTTTTTTTTTTTTTTTGAGACAGGGTCTCACTCCATTGCCCAGGCTGGAGTGCAGTGGCCCAGTCATGCCTCACTATAGCCTCAATCTCCCAGGCTCAGGCTCCCACCTCAGCCTCCTGGGTAGCTGGGCATGTGCCACCATACCCTTCTAATTTTTGTATTTTTTGTAGGGCAAGGATTCTCCACGTTGCCCGGGCTGGTCTCAAACTCCTGGGCTCAACTGACCTGCCCACCTCGGCTGCCCAAAGTGCCAAAGTGCTGGGATAACAAAAACAGGTGGCCAGATTTGACCTGAGGGCTGTAGTTTGCCAATCCCTGGTCTAGGTATCAGTTATTTCCTTTGTAATGAGTGGTTTTTGTGTCTTGTTTAATACATCTTTTCCTACCCTCAAGATCTTAGAGATATTCTCTTGTGATATCCTCTAGAATATTTATTGTTTTGGTTTACACATTTAGATTTACATATAATTCAATTGGAGTTGATTTTTTATGTACACAGTAAGATAAGGGTCAAGATTCTTCCTTCCTTCCATAGATATTCAACCGTTCCAGAAGCATTTATTAAAAAGACCATTCAAGGGCACCACGTTTGTCATAAATTAAGCATCCATAAATATGTCAGTCTGTTTCTACGCTCTCAGTTCCGTTCCTGTGGTTTATTTGTTTATTTTTGAGCCAAAATCACAGCCTTAATTATATTGGTTTAATTTTTCTGTGAAAAAATCCTCCCATTTTTGTCTTCTCCAAGATTGCTTTAACTATTCTTGGCCCTTTGTGTTTCCAAATATATTTTGGAATCAATTTGTAAAATTTCATAAAAAGATCTGTTGGGGGCTGGGCGCAGTGGCTCACACCTGTAATCCCAGCACTTTGGGAGGCTGAAGCAGGCGGATCACATGAGGTCGGGAGTTTGAGACCAGCCTGACCAACATGGAGAAACCCTGTCTCTACTAAAAATACAAAATTAGCCAGGCATGGTGGCGCATGCCTGTAATCCCAGCTACTTGGAAGGCTGAGGCAGGAGAATTGCTTGAACCTGGGAGGGGGAGGTTGTGGTGAACTGAGATCACGCTATTGCACTCTAGCCCAGGAAATGAGAGCAAAACTCCGTTTCAAAAAAAAAAAAAATCTGTTGAAAATTATTTTCGGAATGTACCAGGGGAGATAAATTTGGGGAGAATTAACATATTTACAATTCACAATCGAATATTGATATATGCAGTCT
>NW_016817010.1:0-1321 GCF_001698545.2 Rhinopithecus bieti
CATGGTTATTCTACAATTGAAAAATATGATGTGTTAAATTAAGAATTCATTGGCTAGGCTTAAGAGCAGGTTGGCCACGGCAGAAAAAATATCTATCACTGAACTTGAAGACTAGTTATTAGAGATATGCAAACAGTCTGGGCACAGTGGCTCATTTTTGTAATCCCAGCACTTTGGGAGGCCAAGGCAGGGGGATCACCTGAGGTCAGGAGTTCGAGACCAGCCTGGCCAACATGGTGAAACCCTATCTCTACTAAAAATACAAAAGTTAGGCTGGACGCGGTGTCTCACACCTGTAATCCAAGCACTTTGGGAGGCCCAGGTGGGTGGATCATGAGGTCAGGAAATCGAGACCATCCTGGCTGACATGGTGAAACCCTGTCTCTACTAAAAATACAAAAATATTAGCCAGGCCTGGTGGCGGGTGCCTGTAGTCCCAGCTACTCAGGAGTCTGAGGCAGGAGAATGGTGTGAACCCCAGATGTGGAGCTTGCAGTGAGCCAAGATCACACCACTGCACTCCAGCCTGTGTTGCAGAGTGAGACTCCATCTCAAAACAAATAAATAAATAAATAAAAATAAAAATACAGAAGTTAGCTGAGCATGGTGGCGGGCACCTATAACCCAGCTACTTTGGAGGCTGAGGCAGGAGAATTGCTTGAACCCAAGAGGCAGAGATTTCAGTGAGTTGAGATTGCACCAATGCACTCCAGCCTGGCTGACAGAGTGAGACTCCATCTCAAAAAAAAAAAAAAGTAAAAAAGAAAGAAAACAAATTATGCAAACTGAAGCACAGAGAAAAAAATATAGCAAAAAAACTGGAACAGAACTTGAGAGAGATGTAAGACAGGATAAAATGCTCTAATGTTTGCACATTGGAATTTCAGAAGGAAAGAGGAGAAATAATGAGTCGTAAAATAAGAATTTTCAAAAAAAACAGTGAAAGATATTAACCCACAGATTCAAGAAGATCTTAGCAAAGCCCAAGCAGGATAAATTAAAAAAAAAAAAAAAAAAAAGACACACACACTAAAACAAAAACACATCCAAGCACATTATAGTTAAACAACTGTTGAAAACTAAAGAGAAAGAGAAACCCTTGCAAACAGCCAGAAAGGGAAAGAAAAAAAAAAGACTTTCGGAAGAACAGTAATGAGAATTACAACTGACTTCCCAAAATAAATTATGGAAGCCAGAAGAAAATGAAATGACATTCTTAAAATACTGGAGGAAAAAACTACCAAACTTACGACTGCATATTGTGTATTCTTTAAAAAGGAGGAGTAGCCGGGCGCGGTGGCTAAAGCCTGTAATCCCAGCA
>NW_016817011.1:0-1925 GCF_001698545.2 Rhinopithecus bieti
GGTTTGCCAACGCTGCGGATTGAACGCACGCTCCAGGCAGTTGTTCATCGCGGCCAGGCGCCTGTTTGCCGATGACGCGAAGCTGGCGCTGCTGGAGGCATTCAGCCCACTGGGGCGTTACTGCGCGGCGACTTGGCGGGACTGCCGTCTTTCGGAGTTCCATGATCCGGCCGCGCTGAGCGGCATGATCTACGAGTTCCCGGGCAGGGAGGGGCAGGAGGAACAGCCCCGACATGCGATCCATCAGGACATGCAGGCATTGTCGTTTGCCGATGGAGAGCTGGACGGGATCCTGCACAACGACGTTCTCGAGCACGTGCCGGATGCTTCGAAAGCACTGCGTCAATGCGGTCGCGTACTGAAAGAGGATGGCATCCTGCTGTTCAATGTCCCCTGGTTCCCCTGGCTGCCGCAGACCCTGGTACGCGGACGGCTCGACGCGGACGGTGTCCTGCACGAATTCCTGCCGACCGAAATGCACGGTGACGGGTTGCGGCCGGAAGGCGTCTACACCTTCAACAGCTTTGGTGCCGATCTCCCGGAACTGCTTCTGGATGCTGGTTTCCGTAGCGTCCAGTTTGGCCTTTCCTACGCGCCGTATGCGGGAATGGTCACCAACAACTACCGGTACGGCGACGATTTTCTTATGCTGCCGGTGGTCATCAAAGCAGTCCGCTGACAGACTGATCAGGGAGTAACAATGAAGGGATTCAACTCTGCCGACGTGAGCGGAAAGCAGCGGCTGGTGTTTCTGGACAGCCTGCGGGGACTGGCTGCGGCCTATGTCGTCATCTACCACATGGCGCTTATCCCGCAGCCCCAGCTGCTGCTGCCGCGCTGGGCCGAGACGTTCACGTTGATGGGAGGGACCGGCGTCACCCTGTTCTTCATCGTCAGCGCGTTCTCGCTCTACTACACCATGCCGCTGCGCCAGGCGGGCGGGGCTCCGTTGAAGGCGTTCTATCTACATCGCTTCCTGCGTATCGCCCCGCTGTTCTACTTCATGATCGCCGTGACTGTTCTTCGCGATGCATGGATGTTCGACAACCACCATTCCCTGCAAGGAGTGATGGCGTCGGTCCTGTTCGTGTTCAACTTCTTCCCGCTCCGTCAGGAAGGTATCGTCTGGGCGGGTTGGACCATCGGCGTGGAGATGATCTTCTACGCCGTGTTTCCGCTGATATATGCCCGCGTGCGGAATCTGTATTCGGCAGTCGCGATGGTGTTTGCCATGCTGCTGCTCTGGTACCTGACTCTGGCGGCACTGGACCTTGTAGTGTTGCCGGCGGGGTGGCGTGAGTCGATCGAGCAGTGGAGCGTATTACGGCATCTGCCGATCTTCGCGGTAGGTGGCCTGCTCTATTTCTGGTATGTCAGGCTGGATCCGGCCGATCCGGAGCGGCGGTCCAAGGGCACGATGATGCTCGTTGCCGGCGTTTTTACTTTCCTTGCACTGATTCGTGGGTGGCTGCCCAATCTGCTGGGAATGCCGTATTACCTGCAGGGCGTGGCCTATGGGTTGATCTTCGCGGGCCTGGCGCAGGCCCCCTGGCAGCTGCTGGTGAACCGGTTCACTGCATTCCTGGGCAAGATCAGCTACTCTCTCTATCTGATGCACCCTCCGGTGGTGGTCCTGCTGATGCCGGTTTACCGGTGGATCTACGCCGGCCAGCATCCGGTGACCCTTTCCTTCCTGGCCTGCACCCTGCTGACTTTCAGCATTATGTTGCCCCTGGCCTGGCTGGGTTATCGGTTCATCGAGTTGCCGGGCATCCGCCTGGGCAGGGCGCTGGAGGAGCGTTGGTGGAAGCAACCGGCCGGTCAGGCTGCGGTTGTGAGACGATAGTGGCCCGGCGGAGGATGCCGGACCGGAAGCAACAAGGACCTGCCCGGCACCATCAGATTGGGGGCATGAGCAGGAGTCA
>NW_016817013.1:0-960 GCF_001698545.2 Rhinopithecus bieti
AAAGAAAGAAAGAAAGAAAGAAAGAAAGAAAGAAAGAGAAATAACATAGTGTCATGAGAGTCCTGGAAATGGGACTATGAAGACTAAACAGACCCCATATTCCCAGAAGGACAGATAACATTAAATAACAACTTAGGAGAAATGAAAAAGACATCTCAGGTCCTGAAT
The DNA here is from genome assembly GCF_001698545.2 of Rhinopithecus bieti. NCBI lineage: Eukaryota > Metazoa > Chordata > Mammalia > Primates > Cercopithecidae > Rhinopithecus > Rhinopithecus bieti. Next base: position 169 of record NW_016817013.1, read on the forward strand.
TAAGGAGAGAGAAACAAAAAGTCTACCCCTAGGCAATGAGTAGTGGTTATGATGCCTATCAAGGATGTGACCTAAGGAAAGAAAACCCAAAAGAAAAAGAAATTTGTTTTACTTCTCGGTCTGAGACCCAGCCAGCAAAATTTGAATTTTTGTTCTCATCCATTGGGAAACTCCTAAGACATCATAAAAATATACAATACAAACTTTGGATTTGCTCTTAAGATAATTGATTCTCCCAACCTGGCCTTCCTGAGGACTGGGACAGAGGCCCAGCCACATGCTACGGGGAGCATCAAGCACTATGCCTGGCTCATAGTAAGTACTCAATACATATTAATTTTTATCCTCTCTTTCCCTTAAAAAGAAGAAACCTTGCTTCTCCAAATGCACCTTAGGTTCTTGCCTGCAAAGAAATGCACTATTTCCATTCTGGGCCTCAATAACTAAGTAGCATCCAGGGAAAGTAGGAATCTCAAACCTCTGTCACAGTACTTGTGGGAAACTAGATTAGCAACAGTGTGCCTAATCCAGTTTCCAACAAGTACTGCAACAGAGGCTTGAGATTCCCTTTTTCCTCTTTCTATTCATGCATTTCCTATTTTCTCAAGCAGTTAGAAAAAGAAAGAAGTTCTACTAGACAAATCTCCATTCACATCCAGCAAATTCCATCATCCCCCTCCAGTCCCCTATCCGACCACCACCACCACCACCAGCATGCATTGTCATGGTCCTCTTATGGCTCTAATGATGATGGATGCAAACAAATCAAAATCATTCATAAAACTGCATCAC
>NW_016817014.1:0-1604 GCF_001698545.2 Rhinopithecus bieti
TAAGTGGAATTTTACAGTTAGTTCATACAGCATGAAACTTTATATATTTTCAGGGGCAAAAAAATCCTAGTCTGAAGATATATTTTAGAATTTGGAAGTTACTTATTTTCACTTTTGCTGAGTTTTCCTAAGTTTTGCATGGCCTCATGCCAGTTTTGTTAGAAAATTTAATCAGTGCCAATTTCTTAATGTGGCAGGTTTTTAAACTTATTTTCGGTGTTCACTAAAACTTGGAGAAGCAGGAATGTAGGGCAAGGGTCGTAGAGTTTTCAGTATGCTGAAAGCCTATAACTTTGATTGTTGAGCTATATTTTCCTGATACAGCTTTATGCATTATAGATAGTATAGTTGAATTTTGAGTGAATATTGTTTTAAAGGCACTTTAAGTACAGTTACCCTTTGTCTTCCTATTTCTGGCCGTTTGAAGCAATGCAGAGTGTTTTATTCAAAGCCCACACTGGCTCCCGCTTAAGGACTTCTTTGTTTGGTTCCATGAGGATGAGGAGCCCCCTCTGTGGGAGCTAGAGATAGATCCACAAGTGCATGTTCATTGCCTTAGTGTGGAGGAATTCCCAGTAGTTTTTTTCTTCAGATATGTCTATTCCTTCTTCTGAACAGTCTTTTAAAATAGGATATATGAAACTAACTAATAAAGGTTCTTTTTTCTCTTCCCCCATTCCACAAACTTCAGTCCTTGTGAACTAGCCTGTTTTTCTTTGTGCTTGCTGAAATGAGTCTCCTCTCCTATTAGAGGTGCTGATTCATGTGACATGGGTTAGACTGGTGAGTGAGTAAGTAAGCAAAAAGTGATTATGAAGGCTCCAAGAAGTTTCCTAAATTGTCTGTTGATGGTTTACCTCACTTGGCAGATAGAACTGAGCCTGTTTGTGGAGTCACACCATTTGGGAGTCCTGTTAAAGTTGCTGGGTATAGTCCAAACATTTACTTTCCTTGTTTTGTTCCTTATTTTGCAGATTTTCATTATGAGGTCAGATGGTCATCAGCCAAATTGAGTCTTTTATGTGATTTTTTTTTTTCCTAAAAAAGGCTTACAGTTTTCCTTAAAGAAGAAGCACGCACATGAGTAACTGAGATGAAGTCGAAGGCAGTTTTCATTAGTGAGTTCACAGTTCTCTGTGCACATGGTGGTCTGTTAAGATATGAAACCTGGGTCTAGGCCTGACGTGGTGGCTCACACCTGTAATCCCAGCACTTTGGGAGGCTGAGACAGGTGAATTCCTTGAACCCAGGAGTTCGAGGCCAGCCTGGGCAACTTGGTGAAACCCTGTCTCTACAAACAATACAAAAATTAGCCGGGTGTGGTGGCGTCTGCCTGTAGTCCCAGCTACTCAAGAGGCTGAGATGGGAGGATCACTTGAGCCCAGGAGGTTGAGGCTGCAGTGAGCTGTGATCGTGCCACTGCATTCCAGCCTGAGTGACAGAACAAGACCCTATCCCCCCCCAAAAAAAGAGATATGAAACCTGTGTCTAGATAGATTTTTGTTTTGAGAGAGAGCCATATGTCTAGATAGAAACCTGTGTCTAGATAGATTTTTTTTGTTTGTTTTTTTGAGACAGAGCCATGTGTCTAGATAGATTTTTTT
>NW_016817015.1:0-1322 GCF_001698545.2 Rhinopithecus bieti
CCCAAAGTGCTGGGATTACAGGCTTGAGCCACTGCGACTGGCCTTATTCTTAACTGATCTAACAGATAACAGTTTGATCAAAATATTCATAGCAACAATGTATTTGATTTTGTATGGTTACTTGTACAGATATTCATGATAGTCCTATCATGATTTTTCAACATCACAATGGATTTATCAGGGTATTAAATGCAAAGTGATGAGTCTATTGGAATATAACTCTCTTGTAAGTTGAGGAGCATCTGCATACCTCGTGTGTGTGTGTGTGTGTGTGTGTGTGTGTGTGTGTAGATATTTTATGCATGCTTATGTATAAGTGAAATGAATAACAGTAATAAAACCAGGGATCAGAGGAAGGAATTGAGGTTAGGTTTTTACTATACAGTATTCATATTGCCCATAAAAGTTGCACAGTGTTATTTGAAAGTGGGCTTGGATTAGTTGTAAGTATTTATTGCAAACTCTAAGAGTCACTAAAGGAAAATCATTTTTTAAAAAGTATACTTAATATGCTAAGAAAGGAGAGAAAGTAGAATGATATAAAATGTTCAATTAAAACCAAAAAGGCAGAAAAAGAATAGAAGTCAAAAAACGGAAAAAATAACAGGGCAACAAATAGAAAACAATAACAAATATGGCAGGTGTGAATCCAACTATATCAATAATCACTTTGAATATCAATGGTCTCAATGTACCAATTAAAAGACAGAGATTATCAGAGTGGATCAAAAACCAAGACTCAACTATAAATGTTAGCCATAAGAAACCCACTTTAAATATAAAAACTCATATAGATTAAAAGTAAATGTATGAAGAAATATATACCATGCTAACACTAATCAAGAGAAAGCAGAAGTAACTATATTAATTTCAGACAAAGCAGACTCCAAAGCAAAAAAAGATATCAGGGATAAAGACACCCTTCACAAAAATTAACTCAAAATAAATCACAGACCTAAATGTAAAATGCAAAAGTAAAACTCCTAGAAAATAATACATCAGAAAATCTAAATGACCTCTGGGTTGGCAATGACTTTTTAGATATAACACCAAAAGCACAATCCATGAAAAAAAGAGTAAGCTGGACTTCTTTTTTTTTTTTTTTTTTTGAGATAGTCTCACTCTGTGGCCAGGCTGGAGTGCAGTGGTGCAATCTCAGCTCACTGCAACCTCCACCTCCCAGGTTCAAGCGATTCCCCTGCCTCAGCCTCCCGAGTAGTTGGGATTACAGGCACTCACCACCATGCCTGGCTAATTTTTTGTATTTTAGTAAAGACGAGATTTTGCCACATTGTCCAGGATAGTCTCAATCTCCTGACCTC
>NW_016817016.1:0-847 GCF_001698545.2 Rhinopithecus bieti
AAAGAAAGAAAGAAAGAAAGAAAGAAAGAAAGAAGCAAAAATCAGCCCGGCATGGTGGCGAATGCCTGTGGTCCCAACTACCCGGGAAGTTGAGGTGGGAAGATCCTTGAACCCAGGAGGTGGAGGTAGCAGTGAGCCACTGCACTCCAGTCCAGATAATAGAGGAGACTCCATCTCAAAAGAAAAAAAAAAAAGAAAGAAAAGAAAAAAGAAAAAAGGAAAAGCAAAGAAAAATAAAATAAACAGCAACAAGAAACCGAAATTTTCATTTGAGGGAGTTGTGTTTTAAAGTCAACTCCGACCAGGCACAGTGGCTCACACCTGTCATCTCAGCACTTCGGGAAGCCAAAGTGGCTAGAACACCTGAGGTGAGGAGCTCAAGACCAGTCTGACCAACATGGTGAATTCCGTCTCTACTAAAAATACAGAAAATTATCCAGGCGTGGTGGTGCGCACCTGTAGTCCCACCAGCTACTTGGGAGGCTGAGGCAGGAGAATCACTTGAACTGGGGAGGCAGAGTTTGCAGTGAGCTGAGATCACACCACTGCATTCCAGCCTGGGTAAAAGAGTGAGACTCTGACTAGAAATAAAAATAAATAAATAAATAAATAAATAAATAAATAAAAATAAAGCCAACCTCTATCTGTTAAAGGTAACCATTATTGTTAATTGATAAGAAAAATGAGGGCCCCAGTGCGGTGGCTCACGCCTGTAATCCCAGCAATTTGGGAGGCCAAGATAGGTGGATTCCTTGAGCCCAGGAGTTCAAGAGCAGCCTGGGCAGTATGGTGAAACCCTGTCTTTACACAAAATACACAAATTAGCTGAGCGTGTACCTGTGCTCCC
>NW_016817017.1:0-1607 GCF_001698545.2 Rhinopithecus bieti
TGGTCTCCCAAAGTGCTGAGATTACAGGCGTGAGCCACCACACCTGGCCTAGGTCTCTTCTAACTCTGAAACATACCTTCTGGTATGTTAAAAATGTTGCATTAGTAAAAAGTCAACATCATCATATCAGTATGATAGAAGATACAAAAGAAAATTTTTAAAGAAATACCTCTGAGTCCATGATTTTGGAGCACTGTTCTCCAGGGCATAAACCTCAGCCACCACAGCCTCTTATTTTTGTACTTATCAGAAATTCCTGCACGATACAGCAAAGAGGTCCTGAGCTTTGAGCCTCTTAGCCGGGATGAAAGGTTTGACCACTGAATGGCCTTGGCCAAGTATTTAACCACTGAATACCAGGTTTCTAATATCTGAAACAGGCTGGGTGCGGTGGCTCATGCCTGTAATCCCAGCACTTTGGGAGGCCAAGGTGGGTGGATCACCTGAGGTCAGGAGTTCGAGACCAGCCTGACCAACATGGTGAAATCCCCATCTCTACTAAAAATAAAAAGTTAGCCGGGTGTGGTGGTACATGCCTGTGTTCCCAGCTATTCAGGAGGCTGAGGCAGGAGAATCACTTGAACCCAGGAGGCAGAGGTTGCAGTGAACTGAGATCGCAACATTGCACTCCAATCTGGACAACAAAAGCAAAACTCCATCTCAAAAGAAAAAAAAAATCTAAAGTAGGGACAAATAGTACCCAGCTCAAGGCCACTGGGAGCTTCCACAGAACAGAGAAAATATTAGTGCTGTTTTCCTTATTTTGCCACAGTTTGTGGACTGATGGTCTACATTAGTCATTAAACAATGCTTGATTGTTTAATGTTAACCTCAAGAATGTAGAAAGCATAAATGTTAGACTTTTTTCATAAAGTGAAACTTTAGAATCTTTCCTTCTAATCATTTGCTTACTTAAAATTGTCCTCAATTAGAGTTCCTTAAAACATTTTAATTCAAATAACCATAAACAATGACATTTTTAACATGGTAAATGGGCAACAAAACCAAATCTGGTTGATTTCAAAGAAGGGGAGATTATTGGAAGCATGTCATGTTGCTTCCAGAATTGACTGTAAGCTAAAGCAGAAATTCTAACAGTGGGATTTGTGGACTCCTGGGGTCTCTGAGATCCTTTCAGGGAATCTTCGAAGTGAAAACTAATTCCATAATGATAAGATGTTATGTGTCTTTTTCACTATGTTGACATTTGCACTAACAGTGCAAAAGCAACAGTGAGGAAAACTGATGGTGCCTTAGCACAAATCAAGGTAAACAATATTCATAGTCATTGTATTCTTCAAAACTATACACTATAGGAAAAAAAAAATCAGTTTCACTTTAGAATGCCCTTGAGGTAGCCATGAAATTATTAAATCTTGACCCTCGAGACCCTTTTAATATTATACATGATGAAATGGGAAATAGGAATAAATCACTTCTGCTGTACACTTATGCATAATGATTGACTCAAGAAAAAGCATGTTTACAATTCCTAGAGTTGCAAACTGAACTAGCCACTTTTTTCATGGGACACCATTTTTAATTAAGAGAGTGACTGACAAAGTTTACACTTGGTCTTTGTCAGGCATTTTCTCAAAAATGAGCAA
>NW_016817018.1:0-1565 GCF_001698545.2 Rhinopithecus bieti
CTCACAAATCACAGGGAAGTTCCTCAGAAAGCTTCTTTCTAGTTTTGTCTGAGGATATTAATTTTTAACATTAGACATCAATGCATTTCAAAAAATGCCATTGCAGATTCCAAGAAAACAGTGTAAGCAGAATACTCAATGAAAAGAATAGTGTATCTCTGTGGGTTGAATTCACCCATCACAAAGCAGTTCCTCAGAAAGCTTGCTTCTAGTTTTATTCTGAGGATATTTCCTTTTTCACCATAGGCTTCAATGTGCTCCCAAATATCCCTTTGCAGACTCCACGAAAATAACAGTGTTAGGAAACTGCTCTATGAAAAGAAATGTGTAACTCTGTGAGATGAATTCACACAACACAAATCGCTTTCTCAGAAACCTTCTTTATAATTTTTATCTGAGGATATTTCCTTCATCACCATAGGCTTCAATGCGATCCAAAATATCCCTTCTCAGATTCCCCCAAAACAGAACTGTCATACTGATCCATGAAAAGAATCATGTAACTCTGTGATGAATTCACAAATCATAAAAGAGTTTCTCAGAATGTTTTTTCTACTTTTCATCTATGGGTATTGACTCTTTCACAGTAAGCTGCAATGTGCTTTGAAATATCCCATTGTAGATTCCAATAAAGCAGTGTTAGCAAACAGTTCAATGAAAAGAAAAGGGTAATTCTGTGAGTTGAATTCACACATCACAAAGGAGTTTGTCAGAAAGCTTCTTTTTGGTTTCTCAATGGGGATACTTCCTTTGTCACCATAGGCTTCAATGCACTCAGAAATATCCTTTTGCAGATTCCATGAAAACAATGTTGTTAAACAGCTCAAAGAAAAGTACAGTGTAGCATTGTGGGATGAATTCACTCATCACAAAGCAGTTTCTCGGAAAACATCTTCTAGATTTAATCTGAGGATATATGTTTTTTTCACCATTGGCCTGAATTCACTCCCAAATATACCTTTGTAGATTCCAAGAAAACAGAGTTATCAAACTGCTCAATGAGAAGAACGGTGAAATTCTGTAAGATGAATTCACATGTCAAAAAATTGTTTCTCAGAAGGCTTCGTTCTAGTTTTTATCTGAGGAGAATTCATTTTTCACAATAGACATCAATGAGCTCCAGAATATCTCATTGCAGATTCCATGAAAGCAGTGTTAGCAAACTGCTCCAGGGAAGAAAATGTGTAATTCTGTGAGATGCATTCACACATCACAAAAAGTTTTCTCAAAAAAGCTTTTTTTCTGATTTTTATCTGGGGATATTTCCTTTGTCACTATAGGTTTCAATGTGATCCAAAATATCCCTTCTCAGATTCCCCAAAAACAGTGCTACCAAACTGCACCATGAACAGAATGGTGTAACTCTGTGAGATGAATTCACATATCACGAAACTGTTTCTCAGAAAGCTTATTTCTAGTTTTTATCTGAGGATATTTCCTTTTTCACCTTATTCCTCAATGTGCTCCTGAATATCCCATCGCAGATTCCAAAAAAATTGTTAGAAATTTTTTTAATGTAAATAACGGTGTAACTCTGTGAGATGAATTCACACATCACCAAGAAA
>NW_016817019.1:0-1608 GCF_001698545.2 Rhinopithecus bieti
CGGCTCACTGCAACCTCTGCCTCCTGGGTTCAAGCGATTCTCCTGCCTTAGCTTCTGGAGTAACTGGGATTGCAGGTGCCTGCCACCATGCCCAGCCAATTTTTTTTTTTTTTTTTTTTTTTTTGTATTTTAGTAGAGATGGGGGTTTCACCATGTTGGTCAGGCTGGTCTCGAACTCCTGACCTCAAGTGATCCACTCGCCTCGGCCTCCCAAAGTGCTGGGATTATGGGCATGAGCCACTGCATCTGGCCTTTCTCTCCTCTATTACTCTGCTAGAATGGCCATCCAATCCCTGGCTAAGTTGTTACCCAATTAGCACACTGGCACCCTTCACTTCCCCATTTAGTACCATTACAGAACGATCATCCCCAAACTCAACATTCACAGGTAACTTGGGCTAAATGATGTCTGCACCATGTATGAAACTTCTAGAATAAAAAAGCAAGAGGTCTATAAAACATCATCCTATTTTTCTTCTTTCTTAACTACTTAACATTTTTTTTTTTTTCCAAGACAGGGTCTGGCTCTGTCGCCCAGGCTGGAGTGCAGTGGCGTGATCACAGCTCACTGCAACCTCTGCCTCCTGGGCTCAAGCCATCCTCCCACCTCAGCCTCCTGAGTAGTTGGGATTACAGGCGAGCGCCACCATACTTGGCTAATTTTTGTATTTTTTGTACAGGCAGGATTTCACCATGTTGGCCAGGCTGGTCTTGAACTAGTGAGCTCAAGGAATCTGCCCCACCTGGACCTCCCAAAGTGCTGGTATTACGGATGTGAGCCACCACGCCCCACCACTACTTTATAATTTTTAAGTTTTTTTCCACCCTAAAGACGTAATGAAAAATGCCCAAGGTTACTCCCTCCTTTATCACCAATATGAATCTCCCCCAATTTTTTTTAACCACCTCACTGACTTCAGGCAATTCTCCTTTAAAGACATCTACCTTCGTCTGGACTGTCTTCCTCAGCAGCCTTCACAGAATAGCACATAGAAATTCTTACCACAAGCTCAGGTGTCTCAGCCCTGTCAGCTACCCACTTCTCTAATGCTGTTCTCCAGCTTTCAAACCTTTTCTAATGGCCAATTCCTGTGGGTATGTGTACTGACGGCTACTTCCATTTCTCTACAGAAGGCCCCAGATGTCTTCTTGACACTTCTACTTTCTGAACTACGTATTCTTCTGTACAGCACTTATATTCTCTTTCATCACTAAAGGGAATAAAAACAATGGGGAACTGTCGAAAGAATACACAGAAAATCTAAGTCTTGGCTCAACTACTGACTAGCTATGCAATCTTAGGGAAGTACTTAAGTTCTCTAAATCTTAGTTTCCTCATCTATAAATTGGAGGTAATTTAACACATTTCTTCCCTGTTTACTTACAGAATGTATGTTAAAGTGCCTTGTATACTATAAAGAGCTTTGCAAATGGCAATTTATACTTACATCTACCTATATATCCACATCCTAAAACCCAACTCAATTTGTATTAGAGTTGTTTCTTCCTCATTCATAAATGGATTCTCTAGATTTCACATATTTGGGGGAAAGGTCTATTATAGAAGGTCTGTCTCTTGATCTTCTATTTTTTATCAAGCTCCTACTA
>NW_016817020.1:0-845 GCF_001698545.2 Rhinopithecus bieti
CGTCCGCTGGAGAGGCTGAGGTTGCCCCACAGCCAGTGGCGACGCCAACTCTACAGAGGAAGAGGCCGCAGAGGGCAGAAGTGGAAGTGAAGATGCTGCTGGTGGAGGTGGAGGCGGGCACCTGGGTCTGCCTGTGTCCTGCGTAACTCATCACAGTGGCCAGGCTCCATGCCATCTTGGGAGGCCAGAATAAAAGGAAGGACGGCCATGAGGAAGGAGGAGGAGGCATAGAGGGAATTCCTAGAAGCAAACGGGCACTTGGAAAACCTTCAGGAGAAAGGAAAGAAACAGGAGGACATGGATCCCAGGGGTGACGGGGCTGCCACCAAAGCCACCACCAAGCCAGGCCAGAGAGCAGTGACCAGAGAAGGGCATTTCTGTGACCAGTGCTTGGTGGGGAAGTGAGGACCCAGACGGGGTTCCCCACCCAGCAGCGAAACCACAAGTCTGCGAGCCACACCTAAGTGCTGTGGGGGGGTCCACACACAGGCACTGCCACCAAGCAGGTGACAAGGATGAGCCTCAAGTCAAGCCCACTGCCACAGGTGCACTCACACTCTGGAGTCCTAGACCAGAGCTCTGAGAGATTTCAGAGTTTGCAGTGTAGATACTGGTATCATTGGCCAAGTGGGGAAAGTAAAGGTGGCAACTTTTTATTGTGAGACTGGATATCAGAAAAATGTCCTCTCTTCACAGTAAGAGAAGAGTCACACACATGTTTCAAAAGCCAGTTATGTGCAGATGATCAGTCACAGATATTCTGTGGTTAGGCAAAAAGCCAGGCTCCCAACAGCACCCCCACATCCTCCCCACCTTCTCACAGGGGCCCCAACACCCCACATCCT
>NW_016817021.1:0-396 GCF_001698545.2 Rhinopithecus bieti
TAGATAGAGGTGTAAAATATAGACATAATAGATATAATAGATATAATGAATAGAGGTATAAAGTATAGACATAATAGATACAATAGAAGTATAAAAAATAGACATAATACATGTAATAGATAGAGGTAGAAAACATAGATATATTAGATATAATAGATAGAGGTATAAAATATAAACATAATAGATATAGTAGATATAGGTACAAAATATAGACAAAATAGATATAACAGATATAGGTATAAAATATACACATAATAGATATAATAGATATAGGTATAACATATAGACATAATAGATAAAACAGGTATAGTTGTAAAATATAGACATTATAGATATAATAGATAGGGGTATAAAATATAGACATAATCGATATTATAGATAGAGGTATAAAATATA
>NW_016817022.1:0-847 GCF_001698545.2 Rhinopithecus bieti
TGCATTGAGATATGCCATTTTAGATTCCAAGAAAACAGTGTTAGCAAACTGCTCAATGAAAATGACAGTGTAACTCTGTGAGATGAATCGACACAACACACAGCAGTTTCTCAGAAAACTTCTTTTTGTTTTTCATCTGAGGATATTAACTTTTTCACTATTCTACAATGCACTCCCAAATATCCCTTTGCAGATTTCATGAAAACAGTGTTAGCAAACAAATCCCTGAAAGAAACGTGTAATATTGTGAGATGAATTCCTACATCAGAAGGAAGTTTCTCATATAGCTTCTTTGTAGTTATTACATTAGGATATTTCCTTTGTCATCCTAGGCTTCAATACGATTAAAAATATCCCTTCACACATTCCTCAAAAACTGATCCATGAAAAGAATCATGCAACCCTGTGAGCTGAATTAACACATCACAAAGCGGTTTCTCAGAAACCTTACTTCTAGGTTTTTTTTTTTTGAGTATATTTCCTTTGTTACCATGAGCTTCAATGCACTCCAAAATATCCCATTGTGGATTCCACAAAAACAGTGTTAGTAAACTGCTACATTAAAACAAACGTGTAACTCAGTGAGATGAATAAACACATCACAAAGCAGTTTCTCAGAAACCGTATTTCAGTTTTTATATATAGATATTTCCTTTGTCATCATAGGCTTCAATGTGATCCAAAATACCCCTTCTCAGATTCCCCCGAAACAGTGCTACCAATCTGCTCCATGAAAATAATCGTGTAACGCTGTGAGATGAATTAACACATCTCAAAGCAGGTTCTCAGAAAGCTTCTTTCTAGTTTTTATATGAGGATACTTCCTTTGTCACCATATGCTTCAATA
>NW_016817023.1:0-395 GCF_001698545.2 Rhinopithecus bieti
TGGAAAAAACAGTTTATTTTTTTCAAAAGTGTATTCTTTATACTCATAATGTGATTTGTGACACTCATTGTGACACAGATAGTTTGGTCCTTTCCAATAAAAAAAAAAAAAATGGTGCTTTTTGGAATACTTGTGCTTTTTGAAACTACAAATCACATTATGAGTATAAAGAATACACTTTTGAAAAAAATAAACTGTTTTTTCCAAATGTTGGAGAAACCAGTGTTTCCAGTCGATTGACCTAAGACAGGTGTTTTAGGCCCTTTTGGATTTTTTAATTGTTTTTACGTGTATGTTTCTGTGTATGCGTGTGGTGGCTTGTATTTATGGGTGTGTGGTGTTCATTGCTATAATAGGAAATGACATTAAAAACTGGAGTTATGTATTATTAAGAA
>NW_016817024.1:0-4468 GCF_001698545.2 Rhinopithecus bieti
GTACCCTAGAACTTAAAGTATAATAAAAAAAAAAAAAAGAACAAACTAAATGCCAAATTAGTAGAAATAAATGCATAAGGAAAATCAGAGCAGAGCTAAATGAAATGGACTAAAAAAAAAGAAAGAACAAAAAAAGTAGATATTTTTAAAAGATACAATCAATAAACCACCAGATAGACTAACCAAGAAAAAAAGATGCAATAACATCCGAATAAAAAATGTCATTACAACTGATACCACAGAAATACAAAAGATTATCAGATATTACTATGAACAACTGTACACTAAGAAACTAGAAAGCCTTGGGGAAATGAATAAATTTCTGGAACCATACAATCTTCCAAGATTGAATCATGAAGAAGTAAAAACACTAAGCAGACAATAGTCAGTAATGAGACTGAATCAGCAATAAAAGTCTCCCAATAAAGAAAAGTCTAGGACCTTTTGACTTTGCTGCCCAATTCTACCAAACCTCTAAAGAAGAACTAATATCAATTCTCCTCAAACCATTCCAAAAATTAGAAAAGGGAGGAAATTCTTTCTAATTTGTTCTTTAAAGCCAGCGTTATCCTAATACCAAAACCAAACAAGAGGACAACAAAAAAAGAAAATACAGGCCACTATCCCTGATTAACATAGATGCAAAAATTCTTAACAAAATGCTAGCAAACTGAATCCAACAGCACATCCAAAACATAATACACCACAAACAAGTGGGATTTATTCCAGGGATTCAAGGATAGTTCTACATATAGAACTCAATAAACATGATGCATCAAATCAACAGAATGAAGGATTAAAAATTATGATTATCTCAATAGATGCAGATAAGTTCTTTGATGAAATTTAACATCCCTTCATGATAATACGTGCTAAACAAATGAGACATAGAAAGAATATACCTTAACATAATAAAAACCATATATGACAAACCCACAGCTAACATAATACTGAACAGGGAAAAGCTGAATACCTTTCCTCTAAGAACTGAAACTAGACAAAGATGCCCACCCCACTGTCACTAGTCTTATTCAACATAGTACTAGAAGTCTTAGTGAGAGCAATCAGGCTATGGAGAGACATAAAAGGCATCCAAATTGAAAAAGAGGAAGTCAAATAATCTCTCTTTGCAGATGACATGATCTCATATTTAGCAAAACCTAAAGGCTCCGTCAAAAAAACAATCTCTTAGATCTGATCTGATAAGTTCAATAAAGTTGAAGAACACAAAATCAACATATAAAATCAGTAGCTATTCTACACACCAGTAGTGAACTAGCTGAAAAATAAATTGGAAAGCATCCAATTTACAAAATCTATAAAAATATAAAATTCCTAGGAATAAATTTAACTAAGACGGTGAAAGATCTTTGCAGGGAAAACTACAGAACACTGAAGAAAGAAATTGACAAGGACACAAGCAAATAGGAAGACATCTTGTTTAATTTGTTTGTGTTTCCATAAAGAAACACCTGAGTCTGTGTAACTTAAAAAAAGAAAAGATTTATTTGGCTCATGGTTCTATAGGCTATACAAGAAGCATGCCACTAGTATCTGTATCAGCTGAGGACCTTGAGATGCTTCCATTCATGGAGAAAGGGGAAAGAGAAGGAGAGCTGGCTTGTGTAGATATCAGACGGCATGAAAGGAAGCATGAGAGAGGGGAAAGTTACCATGTTTTTTTTAACAACCAGCTCTCCCAGGAACCAATAGGGTGAAAACTCACACTCACTCTCCTGGGAGACCATTAATCTATTCATAAGAGATCCACTTTCATGATCAAAACACTTTCCATTAGGCCCATCTCCAACATTGAGGATTAAGTTTCAACATGAGATTTGGAGGAGACAAACATCCAAAATATAGAACACCCCATGCTCATAAATCAGAAGAATTGATATTGTTAAGATTACCATACTACCTAAAGGAATGTACAGATTTAATGCAATCCCTATCAAAATACCAATGACATTGACATTTCTTACAAATATAGAAAAAAAATCCTAAAATTTGTATGGAACCAAGAAAGAGCCTGAATAACTAAAGCAACCCTGAACAAAACAAAACTGAAGGCATCACACTACCTGACTTCAAAATATATTATAAGTCTATAGTAACCAAATCAGCATGGTATTAGGATTAAAGCAGACACATAGACCAATGAAAGAGAATACATAACCCAGAAATAATTCCATATGTTTATAGCCAACTGATTTTTGACAAAGGCACCAAGAACATACTTTAAGAGGACTACCCAATACTTCCCCGTTGGGAAGAGGGAAGTATACCCTCTTTAATAAGCAGTTCTGGAAAAATAGGATATTCATATGCAGAAGGACCCTTATCTCTTACCTTATAAAAAATTAACTCAATATGAATTGAACACTTAAATGTAAGATTCAAAACTATAAAACTACTGTAAGAAAATATAGGAGAAACTCACTAGGATATTGTTCTATGCAAAGAGTTTATGGCTAAGACCCCAAAAGCACAGATAACCGAATAAAAAATAGACAACTGGAAAAATATTAAACTAAAAATCTTCTGCACAGCAAAGGAAACAATCAGCAAAGTGAAGAAATAATCTGTTGAATAGGAGAAAATATTTCCAAAATATTCATCTGATGAGGGATTAATGTCCAGAATATACAAGGAATTTGAACAACTCAAAATCAAAAACAATCTATCCTATTGGAAAGTGGGCAAAGGATCTAAATAGATATTATTTAAAAATACATGCAAATAGCCAAACAGTATGTAAAAAATTTTCAACATCACTAATCATGAAGGAGTGCATATGAAACCCACAGTGAGATACCACCTTCCCCAGTTGGAATTGCTATTATCAAAAGACAAAAAATAACAGATGCTGGGGAAGATGCAGGGAAAATGGAATTCTTACACAATGTGGGAATGTAAATTATTATAGCCATTATAAAAGCAGTATGGAGATTTCTCAAAAAAAACAAACTCACACAACTAAAAATAGAACTGCCATAGGATCCAACCATTTCACAACTGGGTGTTTATCCAAAGGAAAGGAAATAAGTATATCAAACAGACTCATGTTTATTGCACCTCCATGTTTATTTCAGCAGCATTCACAACAGCCATGATATGGAATAAAACTAAGTGCCCTTCAATGGATGAATGTATGAAGAAAATGTATATTTGCACAATGGAATGCTATTTGGCCATAAAAAATGAAAAATATCATTTGTAGCAACTGAATGAAAATAAAGGTCATTATGTTAAGTGAAATAAGCCAGATACAGAAATACAGATATCTCATGTACTCATATGTGGGAGTTTAAAAAGGTGATCTCATGGAGGTAGAGAGTAGAATGATATTTAACAGAGGTTGGGAAAGATGTTGGGGGTGTGTGTGAGGAAGTGAACAGATGTTGCTTAATGGATACACACATACAGTTGAATAGAAGGACGAAATTTTAATGCTCAATAGTAAAGTAGGGTGACTATAGTTGACAACAATATATTGTATATTCCAATGTAGCTAGATGTGAGGACTTGAAATGCTCTCAACACAGAGAAATAATAAATGATTGTTGTAACGGATATCCTAAATATACTGACTTGATCATTATACATCCTATGCATGTAACAAAATATCATATTGGCCGGGCGCGGTGGCTCAAGCCTGTAATCCCAGCATTTTGGGAGGCTGAGACGGGTGGATCACGAGGTCAGGAGATCGAGACCATCCTGGCTAACACTGTGAAACCCCGTCTCTACTAAAAAAATACAAAAAACTAGCTGGGCAAGGTGGCGGGTGCCTGTAGTCCCAGCTACTCGGGAGGCTGAGGCAGGAGAATGGCGTAAACCCGGGAGGTGTAGCTTGCAGTGAGCTGAGATCCGGCCACTGCACTCCAGCCTGGGAGATAGAGCGAGACTCCGTCTCAAAAAAAAAATAAAAATAAAAAAATAAAAATAAAAAAAACAAAATATCATATGTATCCCATAAGCATGTACAAATATTATGCATCAATGAAAAAGAACAGGGAGGGCGGAGCAAGATGGCCGAATAGGAACAGCTCCAGTCTCCAACTCCCAGCGCGAGCGACACAGAAGACCGGTAAGTTCTGCATTTTCAACTGAGGTACTGGGGTCATCTCACTAAGGAGTGCCGGACAATCAGTGCTGGTCAGCTGCTGCAGCCCGACCAGCAAGAGCTGAAGCAGGGTGAGGTATCACCTCACCTGGGAAGCGCAAGGGAGAAGGGAATCCCTTTTCCTAGCCAGGGGAACTGAGACACAACACCTGGAAAATTGGGTAACTCCCACCCAAATACTGCGCTTTAAGCAAATGGGCACACCACGAGATTATACCCACACCTGGCCGGGACGGTCCCACGGCCACGGAGTCTCTCTCGTTGCTAGCACAGCAGTCTGCGATCTAACCGCAAGACAGCAGAGAGGCTGGGGGAGGGGCGGCCGCCATTGCTGAGGTT
>NW_016817025.1:0-4293 GCF_001698545.2 Rhinopithecus bieti
AACCCTACGGTGAAACAGGAGATATCTTCAGATAAAAACCGGATAGAACCTTTCTGAGAAATTACTTGTGATGTATGCATTCTGCTCAGGGAGTTATAAGTCTTTTCCTACAAGACAGTGTTTAAACACTGTTCCTGAGTAACCGAAAAAGTGATATTTCAGAGCGCATTGAGGACTACATCAAATAGTGAAAAATACTGAAATAAAATCAAGAAAGAGACGTTCCAAGAATCTGCTCTCTTAAATGTGCATTCACTTCACAGCATTTATGCATACTCTATGTTGCCCAGCTTCGAAATTCTGTCTTTGAAGTATCTGTGAAGGGATATTTAGTGACTACTGGAGGCTTGTGGTGAGCAAGGAAACATCCTCCGATGTAAACTGCAGAGTAACTTTCTGAGAAACTGCTTGGCAATGTGTGTATTCGTCTCATAGATTTAAACTGATCTTTGGTTTGAGCAGATTGAAATCACTATTTTGGGGAATCTGAGGAAGGACATTTGGGAACGATCCTTAGAACATGGAGAAAGAAATATCCTCAGGTAAAATCCAGAAGGAATCTTTCTGTGAAACCAATCTGTGTCATCTTAATTCCTCTTGCTCAGTTAAGCCTCTCCTTACGTTGAGTAGTTTTATACCCCTTTGTATGTTTAGCGTGTGATGGCACATTCGGGAGCACTTTGAGGCTTATGGTGAAAAAGGAAATATGTTTAGACCGAAACTGGAGAGAAGCTTTCTGAGGAACTGCTTTGTGACGTGTGCATTGTGCTCAGAGTGTTTTACCACTCTTCTCATACACGTCAGGGAAACCCTTTTGGAGAAACAGGTACCAAGTAATATTTGGGAGCATGTTGATGCCGATAATGAAAAGGGAAATAGCCTCAGAAAAAGCATGGAAAGAAGCTTTCTAGGAAACTACTCTGTGATATGTGTAATGATCTCACATAGATAAAGGTTTCCTTACATTACACAGCTTGAAAACTGTCATGGACGGATTCACAAAGGCACTTTTGGGAGCACACTCAGGACTATGGTGAAAAGGAACTATCTTCAGATAAAACTGGATAGAAGCTTTCTGTGAATCTGCTTTTTTCTATGTTTATTCTCACGTAGATGAAGCTTTCTTTACATGATGCAGCTTGGAAACTCCCTCGTGGATGGATCCACGAAGGGATATTTGGGATCACATTCGGGCCTATAGTCAAATAGGAAATATAGTCAGATACAAACTGGAGAGAAGCTTTCTGAGAAACTGCTTGGTGATGTGTGCATTCCACTCAGGGAGTTTTAATGTTCTTCTCATAAGGCACAGTTTGAACAATGCTCCTGTAAAACCAAAAGAGTGACGTTCAGAGCACATTGAAGACTATGGCAAAAAGTGAAATGTCGTCCAAATAAAACAGAAAGAAGCACTTGAAGAAAGTGCTCTCTGACATGCCCATTCTTTTCACAGGGTTAAAGCTTACTCTACATTTCCCAGTTTGAAAGTCGGCGTCTGAGGGTTCTGCGAAGGGATAGTAAGTGGCACCCAGAGGCCTGTGTCGAGCAAGGAAATGTCTCCCATTGAAAACTGGAGAGAAGCTTTCTGCGCAACTCTTTTGTGATGTTTGTATTTATCTCAAAGAGGTAAATCATTCTTTGGATTGAGCAGTTTGAAATCACTGTTTCTATGGAATCTGAGAAAGGACATTTGGAGACGCTCTGTACAATATCGTGAAAAAGAAATAACCTCAGAGAGAAACCAGAAGGAAGCTTTCTGTGAAACTGCTTTATGTCACGTGAATTCTGCTCACACAGTTAGGCTTCTCTTTTCATTGAGCAGTATCATAACACTCTTTTTGTTTAGACTGCGAAGAGATATTCAGGAGCTATTTGAGGGTGAGAAAGGAAACGTCTTCAGACAGAAACTGGAGAGAAGATTTCTGAGGAGCTGCTTTGTGACGTGTGCATTCCTCTCACAGAAATAACAGAAATATACCTTTCATCTCCTAGAGGACTGTGGAATCCCTTTTGGCGAAAAAGCTACCTAGAGACATTCGGGAGTAAAGGGATGGCTATGGTGAAAAAGGAAATATCCTCAGACAAAAAACAGAAAGAAGATTTATGTGAAACTACTTTGTGTTAGATATATCTATTCATCTCACATAGTTCAAACCTTTCTTATATTAAACAGTTTGGAAATTCTGTCATGGACGAATCTGCGAAGGGACATTCAGGATCACATTCAGGCCTACGGTGAAAGAGTAGACATCTTCAGAAAAAACTGGATAGAAGCTTTCTGAGAAACTACTTGTGATGTATGCATTCTGCTCAGGGAGTTATACCTCTTTTCTCACAAGGCAGTGTTTAAACCCTGTTCCTGGGCAATCGAAAAAGTGATATTTTGGATTGCACTGAGGACTATGGCCAATAGTGAAATATACTGCAATAAAATCGAGAAAGAAGTGTTCCAAGAATCTACTCTCTGATATGTGCATTCACTTCACCGAATTTATGCTTACACTATGTTGTCCAATTTTGAAATTCTGTCTTTGAAGAATCTGTGAAGGGATATTTAGTGACGCCTGGAGGGTTGTGGTGAGCAAGGAAACATCTTCCGATGAAACCTGTAGAGTAACTTTCTGAGCAACTGCTTTGCGATGTGTGTATTCATCTCCTAGATTTAAACTGTACTTTGGATTGAGCAGATTGAATTCGCTGTTTTTGTGGAATCTGAGGAAGGACATTTGGGAACGATCCTTAGAACATGGAGGAAGGAATATCCTCAGGTAAAATCCAGAAGGAAGATTTCTGTGATACTACTCTGTGTCACCTTAATTACTCTCACTCAGTTAAGCCTCTCTTTACATTGAGTAGTTTTATACCCCTGTGTACATTTAGCGTGTGACGCGACATTGAGGAGCACTTTGAGGCTTAGGGTGAAAAAGGAAATATGTTCAGACAGAAACTGGAGAGAATCTTTCCGAGGAACTGCTTTGTGACGTGTGCATTCCACTCACAGTGTTATACCTCTCTTACCATACCGTGTCATGGAAACCCTTTTTGAAAAACAGGTACCAGGTGATATTCAGAAGCATGGGGAGGCTGATGGTGAAAAGAGAAATAGCCTCAGACAAAAACTGGAAAGAAGCTTTCTAGGACACTACTCTGTGTTATGTGTAATCATCTTACATAGATAAAGCTTTCTTTACATTACGTAGCTGGGAAACTCCAATGGATGGATCCAAGAAGGATCATTCAGGAGCCCAATCAGGACTATGATGAAAAAGGAATTATCTTCAGATAAAAAAAGGAAAGAAGCTTTCTGTGAATCTGCTGTTTCCTGTGTTTTTCATCTCAGATAGATGAAGCTTCTTTACAAACTGCAGCTTGGAAACTCCCTCGTGGATGGATTCACGAAGGGACATTTGAGATCACATTGGGGCCTATGGTCAAATAGGAAATATAGTCAGATAAAAACTGGAGAGAAGCGTTCTGAGAAACTGCTTGGTGATGTGTGCATTCCACTCAGGGAGTTTTAATGTTCTTCTCATAAGGCGCAGTTTGAACACTGTTCCTGTAAAACCGAAAGTGTGATATCCGGAGAACATTGAAGACTATGGCAAAAAGTGAAATGTCGTCCAATAAAAAACAGACAGAAACACTTGAAGAAACTGCTCTCTGACATGCCTTCTTTTCACAGGGTTAAAGCTTACTCTAAATTTCCCAGTTTGAAAGTCGGCCTCTGAGTGTTCTGCAAAGGGACAGTAAGTGGCAACCGGAGGCCTGTGTCGAGCAAAAAAAAGTCTCCCATCGAAAATTGCAGAGAAGCTTTCTGTGCAACTATTTTGTGATGTTTGTATTCATCTCACAGAGTTAAATCATTCTTTGGATTGAGCAGTTTGAAATCGCTGTTTCTGGGGAATCTGAGAAAGGACATTTGGAAATGCTGTTTAGAATATCCTGAAAAGAAATAACCTCAGAGAGAAACCAGAAGGAAGCTTTCTGTGAAACTGCTCTGTGTCACGTGAATTCCGCTCACTCAGTTAAGATTCTCTTTTCAATGAGCAGTATCATAACACGGTTTTTGTTTAGTCTGTGAAGGGATATTCAGGAGCGATTTGAGGATTGCAGTGAGAAAGGAAACGTCTTCAGATAGAAACTGGAGGGAAACTTTCTGAGGAGTTGCTTTGTGACGTGTGCATTCCACTCACAGAAATATACCCTTCTTCTCCTAGAAGATTCCAGAATCCCTTTTGTAGAAAGAGCTACCAAGAGACATTCAGGAGTATAGGGACGGCTATGGTGAAAAAG
>NW_016817026.1:0-1693 GCF_001698545.2 Rhinopithecus bieti
ACCCAAATATAGCACCCCTACCCAAATATGCAACCCCTACCCAAATATGCACCCTACCCAAATATACACCCCTACCCAAATATACACCCTACCCAAATATGCAACCCCTACCCAAATATGCACCCCTACCCAAATATGCACCCTACCCAAATTAGCACCCTACCCAAATATACACCCCTACCCAAATATACACCCTACCCAAATATGCAACCCCTACCCAAATATGCACCCCTACCCAAATATGCACCCCTACCCAAATATGCACCCCTACCTAAGTATACACCCCGTACCCAAATATGCACCCGTACCCAAGTATGCACTCCTTACCCAAATATGCAACCCCACCCAAATATGCAACCCCTACCCAATATGCAACCCCTACCCAAATATGCACCTCTACCCAAATATGTACCTCTACCCAAATACACACCCATACCCAAATATATCCCCCCTACCCAAATATACAGCCCCTACCCAAATATGCACCCCTACCCAAATATGCACCCCTACCCAAGGGTTCACCCCACCCAAGTATGCACCCCTACCCAAGTATGCACCCCTACCCAAATATGCACCCCCTACCCAAATATGCACCCCCCTGCCCAAATATGCACCCTCTACCCAAATATGCACCGTCTACCCAAATATATACCCGTACCCAAATATACAACCCCTACCCAAATATGCAACCCCTCCCAATCACTTGGGGCCACTGACACGGGATTTTCTTCTCGGTAACTTTGCAAGCTGGGGATCTCCTGCTGGTGATGCCCTGCCCATGCCTAGCTCGGCCACCCTACCTGCTGCAGGAGACAGGCCACCCACTCAGCCTGCCCCAGCCAAGTCTGACTTCCATACCAGTTACTGAATTCTTGTCTTGTGCTGGAGAAGAAAGAGGATGTGCTGACAATCAGGAGTGAGCAAGGCGGGGAGTTTCACAGAGTGATGCAACAGCTTTCCGCAGAGAGGGGACAGGGGGTGGTCCCCCTACCCAAGGGCAGGAAAGTCCCCCTAATGTGACTGAGTCTGGG
Organism: Rhinopithecus bieti; assembly: GCF_001698545.2. Classification (NCBI taxonomy): domain Eukaryota; kingdom Metazoa; phylum Chordata; class Mammalia; order Primates; family Cercopithecidae; genus Rhinopithecus; species Rhinopithecus bieti. The sequence goes on from NW_016817026.1 coordinate 1,032, forward strand.
GCTTTTATGGGCTCAGAATGGGGAGGCACAGGCTGTAGGTAGTGTTGGAAAAGGCAACATTCAATTGGTTGATAGGCACTATTGGCCAGGGATGGTGGCTCACGCCTGTAATCCCAGCACTGTGGGAGGCTGAGGCGGGTGGATCACGAGGTCAGGAGATTGAGACCATCTGATTCACTAACACGGTGGCTAACACGGTGACTAACACGGTGAAACCCCGTCTCTCCTAAAAATACAAAAGCAAAATTAGCCGAGCATGGTGCCGGGCGCCTGTAGTCCCAGCTACTCAGGAGGCTGAGATGGGAGAATGGCGTGAACCCGGGAGGTGGAGCTTGCAGTGAGCTGAGATTGCACCACTGCACTCCAGCCTGGGCAACAGAGCGAGACTCTGTCTCAAAAAAAAAGAAAAAAAAAAAAAAGAAAGGCACTATTTCATTATTTAGTTAGGCCGGTTGCGGTGGCTCACACCTGTAATCCCAGCACTTTGGGAGGCTGAGGCAGGCGGATCACAAGGTCAGGAGTTCAAGACCAGCCTGACCAACAGGGTGAAACTCTGTTTCTACTAAAAATACAAAAATTAGCTGTGCCTAGTGGCACGTGCCTATAATCCCAGCCACTCAGTAGGCTGAGGCAGGAGAATTGCTTGAACCCAGGAGGCGGAG
>NW_016817027.1:0-1266 GCF_001698545.2 Rhinopithecus bieti
TGTCTGGCATATTTTCACCTGTGTGGCACATAGAATATCCCTGGAAAGAAGCATGAGAAAGATATTGGCTGTGGGGACTGAGAAAAGAGGGAGACTTGCTTTTCCCTGTAAAGCCCTTTTGAGCTGTGTAAAGTGTTTTAATCACATGCTTGTCTTAATTTGTCATTTTTTTTAAGTAGAGGTTTATCAATTGACAAGCTGTTTTTCTTCCTAATTTAGATTGTTCTCTTAGTGGCCAGCAGGGGGAGGCAAATGCTTTCTCTCTTCAAACATCTAAACCACCCCATTGACAACCATCTAAAAAAGGGGTGGCTGTAACCCGTCCCGCTGAGACAGGAGAATGGCTTGAACTGGCAGGCGGAAGTTGCAGTGAGCTGAGATTGCACCACTGCACTCCAGCCCGAACAACAGAGCAAGACTCCTGTCTCAGGGAGTGGGGCGGGGGTTGGGGAGTAGTGGCTGTACTCTGTGGCAGGGACTCACCTTAAAAGGTGGAACCTTAGGCCAGGCGCGGTGGCTCACGCCTGTAATCCCAGCACTTTGGGAGACCGATGGGGGAGGATCAAGAGGTCGGGAGTTCAAGATCAGCTTGGCCAACATGGTAAAACCCCATCTCTACTGAAAATACAAAAATTAGCCGGGTGTCGTGACAGGCCCCTGTAATCCCAGCTACTCAGGAGGCTGAGGCAGGAGAATTGCTTGAATCCTGGAGGTGGAGGTTGCAGTGAGCTGAGATCACGCCACTTCACCCCAGCCTGGGTGACAGAGCGAGACTCTGTCTCAAAAGAAAAAAAAAAAAAAAGTTGGGGCCTTAAAAGGAAAGGCAGTGAAAATAAGTTGCCATTAAGAACTCCAGGGAAAACATGATTTAAAAAAATAGCTTTATTGACATATAATTCACACACCATACAATTGGCCCATTTAAAGTGTGAAAAGTATTTGGTATATTACATTATAAAGGCTGGGCAAGGTGGCTCATGCCTGTAATCCCAGCATTTTGGGAGGCCAAGGCAGGTGGATCATTTGAACTCAGGAGTTTGAGACCACTCTGAGCAACGTGGTGAAACCCAGTCTCCATAAAAAATAAAAAATCAGCTGGGTGTGGTGGTGGTGGCGTGTGCCCATGGTCCCAGCTACTTGGGGGACTGATGTGGGAGGATGGCTTGAGCCCCAGAGGGTGAAGCCTCAGTGAGCCATTAAACAGTAACTCCACTATTCTCCCATCCCCTCAGCCCCTGGTAACTTCTAATCTACTTTCTGTCTCCA